>NC_141685.1:1847937715-1848305215 GCF_964263255.1 Lissotriton vulgaris
GCGGCGCTACAAAACGGGGGCACGCCCGGCCATCCAGGCACCTTGTGACTAAAAGAGAGGGATAGCGAATAAAATCCCTAAGCGAACCAGGAGACTTGCCTGTCCTCAACTCTGCCGCCCACAGACCTGAGCAGACCCGCGAAGACTTCCGCCCTGCTGATGTTCCCAGGCTGAGCCCTCCTGCCGCCGCACCGCAATCACACCAGCGGCCGCAGTAGAAAGGAACTCGCCTTCCCAGGGGGCAGTGTCAGCGCGCATTGGAGCGCGTCATCATCAAGCGCCAGGCGGCGCTACAAAACGGGGGCACGCCCGGCCATCCAGGCACCTTGTGACTAAAAGAGAGGGATAGCGTATAAAATCCCTAAGCGAACCAGGAGACTTGCCTGTCCTCAACTCTGCCGCCCACAGACCTGAGCAGACCCGCGAAGACTTCCGCCCTGCTGATGTTCCCAGGCTGAGCCCTCCTGCCGCCGCACCGCAATCACACCAGCGGCCACAGTAGAGAGGAACTTGCCTTCCCAGGGGGCAGTGTCAGCGCGCATTGGAGCGCGTCATCATCAAGCGCCAGGCGGCGCTACAAAACGGGAGCACGCCCGCAACGCGGGACGCGAGCGGGACGCCCGGATGAAGCCCGGACAAAGGGCGGGCCGTCTGTGGCCGTCCGAGGACGTAGAGGTCGGGTTGGGTCCACTGCCCTAACTTCTCAGCCAGCTAAAACAAGTAGGATATCGCTTACTAATTATTTTGTGCTACTGTGTATCTTGGGAATAGTCATAGACATTCACAGTGGGTCATTGAAATCAATAAGTAACTCTACCTAATTGCTGAAACTTAACAAATTGCAATATGACCACGAGAGGCAGCAGAAGTAAGACTGCTGCGGGAGCAGCGGCAGTTCTAGGGCCAATAGACAGCTTTATAACTAGAACACATGACGCTATTGACCTTAGTATCTCATTATTACAGCGAAGAGTATCGCATGACTTGAGCATTGCGAAACGCTCTTCTTTAGGAAGCATCAAATTTGCTGCCACTCCCGGCAATTCTAACACAACCCATTCAGCTACCACTCATGATACCCAAAATGACCCTCATATACTAACAAATGAGGTTGATCTATCGGTGACAGATACCTCTACTAACTGTGACTTAAGCACTGACTTAGAAAGATCACCAGCCCTCAATGTGGCCTTAACACCCGAAATTGTGGACGATACACAAGAGAACGAAGCAACTCATTCACAAGGGGGCGCAATCCCAAAACTAACTAAGCAACTGACTTTAGCTGTCCCTCGGGCCTCAAAGAAGCACCAACGTGTGCGACAGCAGAAAAGTAAAGAGACATCTAATGAAACACACCAACCCCTGGGGATCTCAGATACAAACATAGGGGAGGAACACAGGGACAAGTATGAAACTACTATAGGCAGCGATCAGTTGATTGAGCGAATCGGGGACCTTTTAAGTATATATCTGTCACCAGTCGAAACTAGGCTTGCCCGACTGGAAAAACAAATTGAAGAATTAATATCCCTAAACACAAAACCAGCACCTACCGCTCCTCAAAATATTTCCGCACCTCGAAACTTTAAATCAAATAGTAGCAAAACAACTATCCCTCAACCAAAACCTATCCCTACCCCAGCAATTATCCCGAAACAGAAGACTCCCAGCAATAATTCAACCGCTGTAAATAAACCTTCATCATCTAACAGTTCTACTCTCATTCCCAATACGAATGTTCAATCAGCCACTAACCAGTCAGGGAACTCTCACGTACCACCCCAACAAGGATCACAGGCACCCACACAATCTAACCACATGGCTGCAAGGATCCAGCAGTCGAAGATACCGTATGAACAACCATACAGGTCACGACAGATCCCCACACGCATCACCCTCCCCCCTGAATGTGGAGCCTATGTACTTGTACTGGTAAATGTACCAACACTCAAACAAGAACAGAGTGAAACTACATCGTCCCTGAAAAACAAGATACTACATTGGTTAAGTTTGAACTGTAATTTTCCTATAGAATGTGCCGGGGAAATTTCCCATACCCAAAGAGTAGGTTGGATAGGCCCCTTACGGAAAAAATTTGAGGGGGATTGTGTAGCGATTACCTTCAGGAACCCTCAGTGGGCCGAAAAGACACTAGCTAAGGCCCCCCCACCTTCTACTTGGGAATTCAACACAACCCTTCTCCCATTAGGCTATTTCTATAGGCATTTATTAAATACAAATAATAATATTCCATCTATTTCTATGAATGCATTTCCAGAAAGGTCCTTCCCCTCCGACTCTTATCTTTCCACATCCTTCCAGAATTCCAAGTTTCTTTACCCAACAGGCTCGGTACAGTGGCATCAGAGTCAAACACTCATACCTCCTGCTATTCATCCCTATCTCTCTGAAACCTCTTACCAAGAGAACGGAGACAATCGATGGAGACAAGCGGCCCTGCCATTAGCTACACCCTATAATATTCCGACTTATAACAGATTTAATGCTCTCTCTGGCCTAGATTTCAATGATTGACTTCCCAGCTTCAATTCTAACTGGGGACTTCCACAACCCTCCAAAACAGGGACGACTTTATTATCTACTACATGTACTATCTCTGAAATAAAGGCAACCCAGCTCATCCCAACCCTTGGTACAGCTAATTGTTCAATAACAAAACACCATAAGACAGATGCTTTGGCGACTGTAACATCGGCTCCCACCATCTTGGAAGCTGTAGATCTGATATCTGACACAAGTACCCCCGTTGATCCCACTTCAATCACTTTGCAGATTTATTTCACATTTTGGAACATCGCAGGTCTTTCTGCAAAAAAGACAAACCCCAGTTTCCTGAGCCAGATCAATTTGAGCGGTTGTATCTGCCTTCAGGAGGCTTGGGCTATCAGGCCAATACATATAGTGGGCTTTAAAACTGTCTGGTCACCTGCAAAGAAATCAATCTCTGGTAGAAATAGCGGAGGCTTAGCCACCTACATTACAAACACTCTTCCTGTGGAAGAGGTACTTCCCCTAAGACTAGATGAGAACTTCCAGATCATAGTTCTAAAGATTACTAAACAAAGACTTTATCTAATTGTTAACTTTTATAATAATCTCTCTCAGGCTGACATGATTACCCTTCTCCCAGAGATTTCTGCAATATTACAAGATCAACGTACAAAATACATCAAAAAGTCATGTACGATAATCTGGGGGGGAGACTTTAACCTTCACCTATGCAGGAACAGCAACAACAATAAGTGTGGTATCAGCGATGAGGCCGATAAAAATCTTACGCACTTTACACACTCTAATGTGGGAGAAACAATGACCGAAGTCATGACTGAATTAGAGCTAAGTTTTGCTAATGAAATAAAGATTCCATCTGTCCCTTTTCAGCCCACATTCAATGGAAGAGGTTTAATAAGCCTAATTGACTTTATATTAATCTCAATACCCATGGGATTTACCATAGAAGAATTTGAGGTTCTCAAAAATCCTCTAAGTGACCACTTTCCAATTTCTATGGTTCTTGCCGAAATAAAAACAAATAAACCATATGATACAATGACCGCCTTAAACCAACGAGAGCTAGCACTAGGCTCCTTGAACGGCTATACACTGAAGTGGGGCAGCATCGATAAGGAAACAACAACCAGAAAAATAGTCTCATACAATCAAGTTGACATTATAAACTGTCTGGACCCTACTACACAACCAAAGGAAGTCATAAAGAGCTTCCTGGCAATTACAAAAAGCATACAAAAAGAACTAACCAGGACGCATAAACAAAAGCCCCACATAAAGAAAGGTTGGTTTAATTCAGCATGTACAAAAGCATCCACATGTTTAAAGGAAGCTCTAAACAGTGATCACAGGGACAGAGCTGAAGTCAGCAGACTCAGAAAGGAGTACACGGTTGCCCTAAACAACAGGAAAAAAGAAATGAAAGCTGAACTATGGCTACGTCTTACCCAAAGCTCGGAACTAAAAGACAGCACCATGTTCTGGCAGGTAGTTCGGTCCCCATTTCTAACAGACAAAGACGATTCTCCCTCAATTGATGTCGTCATAAGTGAACGAGAATGGGTGAGACACTTCACAAAAGTTTTTCCAAAGACCCTACAGAAGACATAGACCAACCTGAACCTTTGTCACATGTCATCTATCCAATAAACCTCCAGCTTTCTCACGAAGAGGTCCAAAAAGCCTTAAAATCCTCAAAAATAGCCAAAGCTCCTGGCCCGGATGGTGTTCCCGTTGATATTTTTAAACACCTCCCGGATCTATGGACACCCCTATTGACCAACGTCCTGAACGCCACTACTGAAGTGGGCCTTTTAGACTCTTGGAGAACATCGACGTTGGTACCCATATTCAAAAAAGGGGATCGAAACAGTCCATCATGCTATAGGCCGATCTCCCTCCTGGACTCGCTAGGAAAGATGGCAGACGAATACTCCTTGAGCGACTCCAGGAGTGGGCTACCGATAATAGCATTATTTCAGATTTACAATATGGTTTCCGGGAGGGGCTAGGAACAGTTGACCAGGCCCTAAATCTGTTCCTATTGGCGGGCAAATACGTGGAAGCTAAAGGGTCTTCCCTTCATATGGTATATGTCGATCTCTCCGCAGCGTTTGATTGCGTGGCACACTCAACGTTGTGGGGCATTATTTTGAAAATGGGAGTTCCCCCTCCAATTGTGGACTTTCTCCGAGAACTGTACACAGGCACTACAGGCTGGGTAAGATTCGGGGTGAGAGGTGAGCTTACGGATACTTTCAGGGTGGAAAAGGGGGTCAGGCAGGGGTGTGTACTGGCCCCCTTTCTATTCACCCTTTATACTAATGGCTTGGAGGCTGCCATGCTTCAAGGCAGTAAAGATCTTCCTTTAATAGCTCGTCGGCAGATACCAGCGCTCCTATATGCCGACGACGCTGTTATTTTAGCAAGAACACCAATTGAATTACAGCTGGCCTTGAACAGATATTGTGCCTTCATGGCAAGTCTGAATCTGAAACTAAATGCAAAGAAAACCTACACAATGCACGCGGGGGGAAAAGAAACGCAAAATAAACGGAGATTATTTGTACAGGGTGAACAACTGGATAGGACTACAACCTATCCCTATTTAGGGATTGTCATTGACGAAAAATTTAAATGGAACCCAGCTATCAACGCAAGGAAACTCTAATTTCTCCGAGAGACATCTTCGCTAAAAATGTTCTCACAAAGACTGGGGCAGCGACCACTCAAAGAACTGTTGCAAATATATAATGCAAAATGTGTAAGCACGGCAACATACGGGGCGGGGATATGGGGCTTTGCAAATTTGGATTCAATACAAAAAATCGAGAACTCCTTTTTGAGATACTTGCTGGCGGTACAAAAAAGTTGCTCCACTTATGCCTGCCACACAGAGCTGGGCATTGACTACATTACAGACACTATAAAATTGCAACCAATAATGTTGTGGCGCCGAATATGGGTCACCGAGCAATGCCAACTAACTAGGGCGATCATTCAAGACATTATAACACTTGATCACTGTAAGAAAATCAAATGGTTATCCTATGTTAAAGCGCTATTAACAGATTTAGGTTACAGGAAGTATTTTGACCATCCGTTACTGATAAACGAAATTCCAAAAAAGAACTTAAAAAGAGAGTGTCTTGTACACCTGCGCCAGTTGCGATTACTATCCGAGATCCACAAACCATCTGTTCAACACTCTTTACTAGCGCTGACTGTGTTCACCGTTGAACCTTACTTGAATTTTAAATTAACACAGTATGAAAAAATGTTGCTCACCCGCTTTAGATTTGATTTGTTCCATTTACTGGTTGCATTTCCAAAGCAAAATGTCTGGACAGCCACATTTTCTATGTGCCCTTGTGACCTAGTGTCCCCACAAACAACGATACATACAATATTATTCTGTAAGTTTTTCATCGAACCCCGTAAACGCTGGATATTGCCCATCTTGAAAATCTGGGGACTTCGACAGTGTCGTCCTGCATATCTGGCACTTCAATATCTCGAAAATGAAAACTATGCTAAAGCGATCGCACTTTTTCTCAAATTTTGTATACGTCATCGTACGAATCTTTGAGTACGAATTACATTGCAGCTTTGCACAAATGAAAGAATGCTAGACAACAGGAAAACTGTATGTTATCACAAGGTCGAAAATTTACACAAATCGAGACGTTGTTGTTCTTTTTAACAAATGTATTTTTATCGGTTTTTAACTTTTTGTAAACCTTGTAATTTGCTCATTGTGAACTTTTATGGTGTTTTTTTTAAAACTACCGAATAAAGTTATTATTGAATTGAAGAAGAAATAATAAATGTACTCAAACCATGAAAGAGTCATAGGAACCTCTGCACTTGGTGAAGTGGCTCTATAAAACATGCCTATGGTTGAGCTTACCAAGCCGTCCATACCCAAAGTGGCCAGTCACCAAAACTGCAGAGTGGGTCTCAGAACAACTTCTCAAGTCATTTGAAGAATAAAGAGCAGAGAGTGACTCTCGGATTAATTATATTTTTCAGTTCCAGATGCAAAGGTCAGCACGTCAAAATTCCTCACAGATGAGTTGCATACAACATGTCACAGTGATCCACAAGCGGTGTCATTACGTTCTATACTGCCCTACAATGCTGCTGATTTTCAGATACCACCACCACTGTTCGATAAAACCAAAGAGCAAAATATTTGTGATAGATAGATTGTTTGGATGGAAAAATTTGAAATTTTCATTGCTACACTTGAAGAGATGGATAACTAAACAAGCATTTGCAATGCAATAGTTCTCTCATTCACACAAGTTTGAGCTATTGGCTTTGTAAATGACAATGCCTTTTATTTACGTTTTGGGTTTTCAAACATAAATAAAAGGTATTGTCATTTACAATACTAATAGCTTAAACTCTTGCAAATGCGAGACCTATTGCATTGCATTAAAGGGTCTTCTCGACCTCTTGTTGGATTTGCAATCTCAGAGGAAGAGACTGGCCTGTGACATCTTCAAAGTAGTGATAAATAGTGCAGTGAAGAAGATATGTGTTGTAAATTAGACAGACACAAAGTGAGAAGTGAGACTTACATATAATCTGAGCTATAAACACTAACAAAGTGCTCCAACACCTTTGTCTCTTTGATTACACTGTCGTGGCTCAGGAGGAAGAGAGGGAGAGGGGCTATTTTCTGCCCTCTTCGTGATATGAGTGTGCAGTGTGGCATTGTGTAATGGCATTCCTATCTTGTTTGCCTAATAAAAAACACCTCCTGGTGCAGGGTAGGCTGTGCTTTATGGCAGGCATAGAGGGAGGGAGGGATGGTATTGGTTGCAGCTCCGGCCTTGGCCCCTGCTATTAGTAGTGAGCGAGAGGCGCCAAGGTGGCGGTATTGGTATTGGTGGTGGTAGTGGCGGTGGCATTGATGGTATTGGTTGTTGTGGTATTGGTGGTGGTGGTATTGGTGGTGGTGGTATTGGTGGTGGTGGTATTGGTGGCAGTGGTCTTGGTGGCGGTGGTGGTATTTGTAGTATTGGTGGTGGTATTGGCGGTAGTGGTATTGGATTGGTGGTGATGGTATTGGCATTGATGATATTGGTTGTGGTGGTATTGGTGTGGTGGTGGTATTGGTGGTGTTATTGGTGGCGATGGTGGTATTGGTGGTGGTGGTCTTGGTGGTGGTATTGGTGGTGGTGGTAATGGTGGTATTCGTGGTGGTATTAGTGGTGGTGGTATGGGTATTAGTGATGGTGGTATTGGTGGTGGTGGTTTTGGTATTGGTGGTAGTAGTATTGGTATTGGTGGTGGTGGTATTGGTGGTGGTGGTATTGTTATTGGTGGTATTGGTGGTGGTATTGGAGGTGTTGCTATTGGTGGTGGTATTGGTGGTGGTTGTATTAGTGGTGGTATTGGTAGTGGTATTAGTGGTGGTATTGGTGGTGGTGGTGGTAGTGGTATTGGTGGTGGTGGTATTGGTGGCGGTGGTATTGGTGGTGGTGGCCATGGCGGTATTGGTGGTGGTATTGGTGTTATTGGTGGTGGTGATATTGGTGGTGGTGATGCTATTGGTGAGATTGATGGTGGTATTAGTGATGGTGTTTGTGGTGCCATTGGTGGTGGTGGTATTGGTGGTGGTATTCATGATGTTGGTATTTGTGGTGGTGGTATTGGATTGGTGGTTGTGGTAGTGGTATTGGTGGTGGTTGTATTGGTGGTTGTGTTGGTGGTGGTGGTATTGGGTGTGGTGGTGGTATTGATGGTGGTGTATTGGTGGTGGTATTGGTGTGGGTGGTACTTGTGATGGTATTGGTGGCAGTGGTATTGGCGGGGGTATTGGTGGCACTGGTAGTGGTGGAACTTGTGATGCTATTGGCGGGGTGGTGTTAGGGGTATTGGTGGTGATAGCGGTGGTGGGGGTGGTATTGGTGGTGGTGATATTGGTGATGGTGGTACTGGTGTTATTGGGGGTGGTGATATTAGTGGTGGTGGTATTAGTGATGGTATTGTGGTATTGGTGGTGGTATTGACGGTGATGGTGGTATTGGTGGTGGTGGTATTGGTGGAGGAGGTTTTGGTGGAGGTGGTGGTATGATAGTGGTGGTGGAATTGGTGGTTAATAAAACAGGCTTTTGAAAACAACCCATCAGGTGGCTTTAATACAGATGGCGTGTAACACGAATGTGCTGTTGTCAGCTTCAGCCCATTAGCACAGGATTATGTGCTACTTGGAATTCACATAACTTTTGCTAATCATTTGTAAATCCATTTTACTTGGGGGCAGGGGGGTGAAATAGACACGAGATAATGCCGGGTCAAAGTGATTGAAAGCAGGTGCCTGTGTTATGGGGGCGGCCGTGCTGCTTAAAAAGCACAAGCAGTTTCAGCTGAGGCAGCGCATGTCCGACCTGCAGTAAGAGAAACTCAATAAAGTAAATAGCGCTTACAGACTAAATAACAGGTCCCGTGTAACAGCCGAAGTAAAAGGGCCAGTCGCCACGAGAGGGTACAAAAGAAGACAAAGCCATACTAAGGAGGGACTAACAAGCCTATTAATGAATCTGAAGGTATCAACTACAAATGACAATGACTCAAGCCAATGAAAAATATGGGAGGAGAGTGGGTGCGGCTTCTCTCCCATACTCTACTACAGCAGTCTTGCGATCGAGTAGCACATGCGCGCTGCCGCTAGGCTCAACCTAGAAAGCCCCTAGGTACACCACAAACAAAAGCTATTAAAGTTAGGAACTGTTTGGTGAAACCCAATCTATTGAAAATATATGTGACACTGTATCAGACAAATGCATTCCCTCTAGCTTTGTCTAGGTAAGAAACCTTTAAAGGGGGCAACAAATTTGTATCGACTAGGAAAGGTGAGGAGTCTTCAATGTAGCCAATGTTTAGGGCTTAAGCAGAGTGTGTCTGTGTGGTGATTGCTACTGAGGGTAACAATTCATAGCAATTGAAAACAGTGAATATGGAGATTACTCCAATATCTCATTGGGGTTTGAAGATCATACTACCCTGGGCTATGAGAGACATGTTGGTAGTATTAGAGAGGCACCGCTGGAGAACGTACAAATATTGGCATTGAGTAGAAAGGGGCACACACATATTCACACTGGAGAAATTGCAATAATCTATTAAAACAAGACGATGTATTCCATCCACATTTAGGGAAGAAAATCACAGGTAAGGACTTTTTGGCTTGTGATTCTAGACATGTGTTATTTTGTATGTGTTCTCCTAGTGGATTTTACTCTATGGGCCAAATGCCAATGAGAGATACAAAAGGTGAAACATGCATAAGTCAAGTGAGTGCCGGGAAGGCTCTTAAGCTGTAATAGAAACATTGGAAGAAATGTGTTCCCTACTCTTTCCTCTCATTTACTCTTGTAAATGCTGAGTGCTTGTAAGCAATGTTTTTATCAACGAAGTGCATGTGGTACAATGATGGTTAAAATTAAGACTTTTGGGAAGCAATACATAGGAGAGTGACCTTTATTAGGTTTAGTGAATTGCATTTTCATGTTACTTAAAGTTAGTGGAGACTTCAGGTTGACTGCTCCTTTGTACCCCAACAGGAATATGGTTACATATTAGCACTCTTCCAGTGTTACTTGACTACTACCTTCATTTTATAGTTGAGAAGGCTCTTTGATCTGGTAGGAACTTTTAATTTTGAGCAAAAGTGTGCCATTATGGCTAATAGTCACGTTTTGATGATGAAACTGATGACATTTCCTAAAATATGATTCAGAAAAGGGGGTGGTGATGAACAGAGTGTCTGAATTAAGCAGACCACTCTTACCCAGTCCAAAGATCAGGGCTTGATCCATCACCGTTATTTAGCTCACTGCACCATCCCAGCTCAGAACCTGGCTATATGCAAATCAGTCTGTCCCTGGCCCAGTGCATCATGGGAACAGGGCAGACCAAACTACCAAGCCAATTCTTCACCAGAAAGGAGACAAGCTTCCGGGGACCGGTTTCTGGCATTTCAGCCGTCGTCGGCCCGGCTTGCTTGAATCCTGATGGTGCAGTGAGCAAGGGACTCATGTCTGAGTATACCCTGCCACACCTAAAGTGGCCAAAACGATTCAGAAAAGGGGGTGGTGATGAACAGAGCGTCTGAATTAAGCAGACCACTCTTACCCAGTCCAAAGATCAGGGCTTGATCCATCACCGTTATTTAGCTCACTGCACCATCCCAGCTCAGAACCTGGCTATATGCAAATCAGTCTGTCCCTGGCCCAGTGCATCATGGGAACAGGGCAGACTAAACTACCAAGCCAATTCTTCACCAGAAAGGAGACAAGCTTCCGGGGACTGGTTTCTGGCATTTCGGCCGTCGTCGGCCCGGCTTGCTTGAATCCTGATGGTGCAGTGAGCAAGGGACGGTGATGGATCAAGCCCTGATCTTTGGACTGGGTAAGAGTGGTCTGCTTAATTCAGACACTCTGTTCATCACCACCCCCTTTTCTGAATCATTTTGTCCACCATAAGCGTGGAAGGGTATACTCAGATGTGAGTCCCTTGCTCATTGCACCATCAGGATTCAAGCAAGCCGGGCCGACGACGGCTGAAATGCCAGAAACCGGTCCCCGGAAGCTTGTTTCCTTCCCAGTATAAGAATTGGCTTGGTAGTTTGGTTTGCCCTGTTCTCATCATGCATTGGGACAGGAACAGACTAATTTGCTTGTAGCCAGGTTCTGAGCTGGGATGGTGCAGGGAGCTACAAAACGGTGATGGATCAAGCCCTGATCTTTGGACTGGGGTAAGAGTGGTCTGCTTAATTCAGACACTCTGTTCATCATCACCCCCTTTTCTGAATCATTTTGTCCACCATAAGCGTGGAAGGGTATACTCAGATGTGAGTCCCTTGTTCATTGCACCATCAGGACTCAAGCAAGCCGGGTCGACGATGGCTGAAATGCCAGAAACCGGACCCCGGAAGCTTGTTTCCTTCCCAGTATAAGAATTGGCTTGGTAGTTTGGTTTGCCCTGTTCACATCATACACTGGGACAGGAACAGACTAATTTGCATGTAGCCAGGTTCTGAGCTGGGATGGTGCAGTGAGCTAAAAAACGGTGATGGATCAAGCCCTGATCTTTGGACTGGGTAAGAGTGGTCTGCTTAATTCAGACACTCTGTTCATCACCACCCCCTTTTCTGAATCATTTTGTCCACCATAAGCGTGGAAGGGTATACTCGGATGTGAGTCCCTTGCTCATTGCACCATCAGGATTCAAGCAAGCCGGGCCGACGACGGCTGAAATGCCAGAAATCGGTCCCCGGAAGCTTGTTTCCTTCCCAGTATAAGAATTGGCTTGGTAGTTTGATTTGCCCTGTTCCCATCGTGCACTGGGACAGGAACAGAATAATTTGCATGTAGCCAGGTTCTGAGCTGGGATGGCGCAGTGAGTTAAAAAACGGTGATGGATCAAGCCCTGATCTTTGGACTGGGTAAGAGTGGTCTGCTTAATTCAGACACTCTGTTCATCACCACCCCCTTTTCTGAATCATTTTGTCCACCATAAGCGTGGAAGGGTATACTCGGATGTGAGTCCCTTGCTCATTGCACCATCAGGATTCAAGCAAGCCGGGCCGACGACGGCTGAAATGCCAGAAATCGGTCCCCGGAAGCTTGTTTCCTTCCCAGTATAAGAATTGGCTTGGTAGTTTGATTTGCCCTGTTCCCATCGTGCACTGGGACAGGAACAGAATAATTTGCATGTAGCCAGGTTCTGAGCTGGGATGGCGCAGTGAGTTAAAAAACGGTGATGGATCAAGCCCTGATCTTTGGACTGGGTAAGAGTGGTCTGCTTAATTCAGACACTCTGTTCATCACCACCCCCTTTTCTGAATCATTTTGTCCACCATAAGCGTGGAAGGGTATACTCAGAAGTGAGTCCCTTGCTCATTGCACCATCAAGATTCAAGCAAGCCGGGCCGACGACGGCTGAAATGCCAGAAACCGGTCCCCGGAAGCTTGTTTCCTTCCCAGTATAAGAATTGGCTTCGTAGTTTGGTTTGCCCTGTTCCCATCATGCCCTGGGACAGGACCAGACTAATTTGCATGTAGCCAGGTTCTGAGCTGGGATGGTGCAGTGAGCTAAAAAACGGTGATGGATCAAGCCCTGATCTTTGGACTGGGTAAGAGTGGTCTGCTTAATTCAGACACTCTGTTCATCACCACCCCCTTTGCTGAATCATTTCCTAAAATATGGCTGCTTCCCTGCTGTATTACTATATTATTAAGATTTTATGATCCATTTTTACATGTTACCAAAATGAAAAATATTTATAAAAAGCATCAGTTCACACACGAGATGTAGTTAATGGAAATAGGTTTATGCTCCTATTTTCTGTTTTTATTGTTTGTTTTAGCTTTCATTTGCTTGACTTTTAATTGTTTTTAAGACTATTGACATCATTAATATTTATGTGGAGATACCCACATGAAAAGTCACAGACTGTGTTTTAAAGCAGATCTGTATGAGTTGTTCTGGCTTATTAAGACCCACATGGATGAAGGAATATTAAATAGGTGGTGCTCTTTTATCTTGATTAAGAACATGATAGGATGTGACTATAAGAACAATTGCCTCACAATTAGTGACCAATTATTTATTATAACTACTAATTTACTGTGAAACAATGTTTGTACTATTGCAAGAATGTTCTTGCCAGCTGAGTGTCCCTACCTTTAAGAATTTCTGCGAGCTCCAGAAACTATAAATATGGTTGATATTCGAGTGGCATCTAAGTGGTCTCTGCAGTGATGGATGATGTTCAAAAGGCACTCTACTGCAGCCAATGCTGCGAGGCCTCACATGCAATTGGCACTCTTCTGTGGTCTTGAATGTGATGGTTGTTATTTGAGTGGCACTCTTCTATTCTTCTATTGTCTCAGTGTTAATGACTGGTATTTGAGTGGCTCTCTTCCATGGTCTTTGCAGTGATGCCAGGTGTTCTTCGATGGACTTGGCAGTAGTGGCTGACATTCAAATGCCTCTCTTCTATGTCCTCAGCATTGATGGCTGAAATTTGAGTGCTACTCTTCCATGGTTTCAGCAGTGATGGCTGACATTTAAGTGGCACACTTCTATGGTCTCAGCAGTGGTGGCTGATATTTGAGTGGCACTCTTCTATGGCCTTAGCATTGATGTCTTATATTTGAGTGCCACTCTTCTATGGCCTCAGCAGTGACGGCTGAAATTTGAGTGGCACTCACCAATGGTCTCAGCAGTGATGGCTGATATTTGAGTGCAACTCTGCTATGGCCTCATTGTTGATGGCTGATATTTAAGTGCCACTCTTCTATAGTCTCAGAATTGATGGCTGATATTTGAGTGGCACTCTTCTCTGGCTTCGGCATTGGTGGATGATATTTGAATGGCACTCTTCTATGGTCTCAGCAGTGATAGTTGATATTTGAGTGGCACTCTGCTGTGGTCTCAGCAGCGATGGCTGATATGTGAGTGGGACACTTCTATGGTCTTCGCATAGGTGGCTGATATTTGAGTGGTACTCTTCTATGGCCTCTGCATTGGTGGCTGATATTTCAGTGACACTCCTCCAAAGTCTCAGCAGTGATGGCTGATATTTGAGAGGGACTCTTTTATGGTCTCAGCAGTGATAACTGATATTTGAGTGGGACTCTTCTATGGCCTTGGCGGCTGATATCTGTGTGCCACTCTTTAATGGTTTCAGCAGTGACTGCTGATATTTGAGTGACACTCTTCCCTGGCCTCCCCATTGATGGCTGATATTTGAGTGGCACTCTTCTATGGTCTCAGCAGTGATAGCTGATATTTGAGTGGGACTCTTCTATGGTCTCAGCAGTGATAGCTGATATTTGAGCGGGAATCTTCTATGGTCTCAGCAGTGATAGCTGATATTTGAGTGGGACTCTTCTATGACCTTGGCGGCGGATATTTGAGTGCCACTCTTCTATGGTTTCAGCAGTGATGGCTGATATTTGAGTGGGACTCTACTATGGTCTCAGCAGTGAAAGTTGATATTTGAGTGGCACTCTGCTGTGGTCTCAGCAGCGATGGCTGATATGTGAGTGGGACACTTCTATGGTCTTTGCATAGGTGGCTGATATTTGAGTGGTACTCTTCTATGGCCTCTGCATTGGTGGCTGATATTTCAGTGACACTCCTCCAAAGTCTCAGCAGCGATGGCTGATATTTAAGAGGGACTCTTCTATGGTCTCAGCAGTGATAACTGATATTTGAGTGGGACTCTTCTATGGCCTTGGCGGCTGATATCTGTGTGCCACTCTTTAATGGTTTCAGCAGTGACTGCTGATATTTGAGTGACACTCTTCCCTGGCTTCCCCATTGATGGCTGATAATTGAGTGGCACTCTTCTATGGTCTCAGCAGTGATAGCTGATATTTGAGTGGGACTCTTCTATGGTCTCAGCAGTGATAGCTGATATTTGAGCGGGAATCTTCTATGGTCTCAGCAGTGATAGTTGATATTTGAGTGGGACTCTTCTATGACCTTGGCAGCGGATATTTGAGTACCACTCTTCTATGGTTTCAGCAGTGATAGCTGATATTTGAGGGACACTCTTCCATGGCCTCCCCATTGATGGCTGATATTTGAGTGGCACTCTTCTATGGTCTCAGCAGTGATAGCTGATATTTGAGTGGGACTTTACTATGGTCTCAGCAGTGATAGCTGATATTTGAGTGGGACTCTTCTATGGCCTTGGCAGGAGATAATTGAGTGCCACTCTTCTATGGTTTCAGCAGTGATGGCTGATATTTGAGTGACACTCTTCTATGGCCTCTGCATTGGTGGATGATATTTGAGTGCCACTCTTCTGTTGTCACAGCGGTAATGGCTGATATTTGAGTGGCACTTCTTCATGGTTTTGGCAGTGAATGTATGGGATGATGCAAGGTTCAGAGGGCTCAATGGATGTTAGCAGCAGATTATTGCTCTCTTTCATTTGCTGATAAGGCCAATCTGGATTGCGGTAAATTACAATAGTTGTTACTTGAGAGAGGGTTTAACCCCACACGTGCAAATGTCAGCCTCTTTGCTAAAAGATTCCTGGGAGATAGGCAAAAATGGCAAATTCATTTTGCAGAGCCCTTATAACAACCACATCATGAGCCTGGTGAACAATATCGGTGGAGTAAATGATACCAAATCTTGTGACAAATTATATTACTGTAGCCTAGTGATTTTGAATAATAATTGATATATTATGATGAAACTGACAAGTATTCAAATTTCAGATATAATTAAGGAGTTTTAATTGATGATTAAAAAATATTAAACTTAAAACCTATTCGTAATAAATCGACATACTACCTCTATGTTTGCGGGATGAATCTTGACACATCAGCTTCATTGCATATGTTACCAGACATAGTCGTAGTGGAAAATACACCATATGAGTGCTGCAACTACATTTTGCACACACAGTCATAGACACAGAGTGACAGACACAGAGGCTAAGGGAACGTGCAGCGGCATGTGTATAGCAACAAACATACATAAGTGACCGAATGGGACACAGAGGGACAAAAGTAAAAACTACAGATACACCCATACAAGCAAAACGTGACATTGTGGGACAGAACGACAAACATAGTTGCGTAATACAAAATGATTCCCACCTCCCTGCAGATTGTGATATGGGATCCCTGACTCTCCTATATATTAGAAATATTCATTGGCCTTTGACTGAACAGGGGACCTCTTTGAAGAGTTGGGGCCCCTGGATGGTTGTATGTCATGACATCGCGTGGTATTACCACGCGTGCTATTACAACACAGGAATTACAACAAAACTTGTTACAATGACTTTCGCTGGAGGGCGCTGGATAGTGGAATAGTTTAATTTTCTATTCCAGCCCACGTTGACAGTAGGGAAGGAGTTGGATAGAAAATTACACTATTCCATATCCAAGAGCGCCCTCCAGCGAAAGTCGTTGTAACGACTTTCGCTGTAATTCCTGCATTGTAACTGCAGTGCGGGGTAATCCCTGCGTTGTCATGGCTGTTCACCCCCTGGATGGTTAGGGATTGCCCTGCTCCGCAGGGACTTTAGGGGCCTGTGTTACACTGCTGTAAACACACAGATGGGAACTGCAACTGACAAACACACCACATACCACTCTTGCATATACACATACAACCAAAACACAAAAAGGTAATGACAGAGACACATTCTCACACACAAAGTTGGGGGTCACTGAGTGATAGTTGTGACAGACCTGACATGTCACATAGAGCCATGGACACAGGGAGTGGCAGTCTCTCTCTCTCTGTCAAGCACACATAAAGACTAGAGGTGGGCGAGCCATTGAAAGTTTGAACCAGGCTCATACTACCTATTGTGTTTAATTTAATAGGCTATAATGTTGCTCAATAATTTGGGCCACATGCAGGGTTTACATTACAATTATACTGCCTCTTAGTTAACTATTGGTTCATGTTTAAAACTATAATTTGGAATAATTACATGTCAATGCAGTGCTACAATGTGGCGTTTTAATGTCAAAGCTCCCATGTTACAGAAATACACTTTTTTGAATTTTGAAGAGGCATTATCACATTTTATTTAATGTATATGTATGATATACATAGCAAACATTTTCAGGGATCGGCTCGTACACGGGCTCTAAGAACTGAGCCAGAGACATGGCTTTGCTCTGGTTGGGCTCCCCCTGTCAATTTTTTGGCTCGCCCAACTCTAATTAAAAAGCCACACAAGCGCTCTCACAATCTGTCACACAAGCAGCCAGTACTAAGAGCAGTGACAGATAATGAGGTCACAAACAGATAATGAGGTCACAAAAACACACGGAATGGTAGACACAAAGAGTGATGGAAACAGTCTCACCCACACAGTCAGGACACAGGCATGAGGTGGCACAGACACACAGACATACATTTTCACACACAATGCTAGATGAACGCAGTACAACAGATCTCGGAAGGGACTCAAACACAGTCTCTTAGGGTAAAAGACATACACGCAGACTGGCGTACAGGCCCTCTCAGGATTACACACACACACGCCCATATAGAGCAAATACGTATCTGCAAATAACAATGACCACATAGACCCCCACCGGCACTGAAGTCAAAGGACCACCGAGTGACCGGTATACAGCGTGGTAGGCATGCAGTATTCCATGCACGTAAGCACACAAAGTCATGAACACTAAGCGACAGCTACAGAAAGTGGTCCATGCACAATCCCATCTAGAGGTGCACAGATATACTGACTGAACAGACGATACCCTGCAGGGACTTATAGAGTGGCTGACAGACTGACATACAATGAAAAGCACAGAGAGTCAGGTGGAATGAGGGTGTTATACACCGAGTGAGAACAGATAGAAACAGTTATGGAGTGAAAATAGTACAGACACACCAATGCTGCAAGTGACAAATAAATAGAGTATTAGATATAAATCCTGACAGAAGGCATAGCCAAGAGAGAGGCAAGCGTAAATACACAAACACTCACCCACCGAGGACACAAAGAATAATAGGCATAGTGAGTGATGAATACAAATACACAAACACGCTCACACAGGAATGCACAGAGTCAATTACAGGCACAGCGGATGACCGATACGCACACACAAATATAGGAAGAGCGAGGAAGAAAGTAGCGCACACACGATGGCACAGACCCTTGGCCTGTGAAAAACAAGCATTTGCAATGCAATAGGACTCACAATTATGCAAGACCTATTGCCTTGGAAATGGGAGTGTGGGTGGGCCAGAAGGCACAAATGGGAGTGGGGTGGTGGGGGGCGAGAAGTCACTGAATGTGGGAGATGGGGGGACATAGAAGAAAATAGTGTTCTGAGTAAAGGGGGCAGTAGCCATGGAAGGATACAAATAAGGACATGTCCATCATGAGGAGGGACTAACAAGCCTAAAACCAATCGTAAGGCAGCATTTAGGACCAAAGCCAATGAAAAAGATGGGCAGAGAGTGGGCGGAGCTTCTACGAAGCTTCCACACTATACTGCATACTGCATGCCTCGCAAAGCGAGCAGCGCATGCGCTGCAACGCTATCCTCGACCTAAAATTATCAAATACTTCAAAAACCTTGCTGGTGATGGTGTAAAAGATGTCATAAGGAAGATGCAGTGAATTGATAAAGAAATCACATACGGTCAGATTAAAGAAAATTTGAATCTCAAGTTTAATCCATTTCCCAATGTGAATTACAAAAGATACCTTTTCAGTCAAGAATGACACAAACTTGGTAAAACCAATGATGATTTTGTGGAGAGACTCAACACACTCATCAAGCACTGTAAGTTCAATTAATTTAATGATTAAGAAGCTATGCGTCTTAGAGTTATTTATGGATGCTAGTCATATTAATTCAAAGGACAAATGCTGATAGAAACTTTTAGTCTGGAATTTCCAGAATTGAAGAGCGTGTTCATAGATGAGATGCTGAGATGGAGGTGCCCAGAATGAATCAGTGTGAAAAGTAAGCCAAAGAGAAAGACTGAAGGACACAAGGTGATGTCTACAAGTAAAAATAAGTTGTGTTTTACATGTGGATTTTCATTTCTACACCAGGGTAAATGTCCTGTCATTAGACAGATATTTAAAGGCTGAGGGAAGGAGAACCATTTTTTGAAGGTTTGCTCAGCAAAGGAAAAAGCAAGTGCGTCAAGGCAGGAAAACAAAATGGCTGTCAGAACGTTCCAGAAGCAATGTTCGACCTGCAAGGCCAAGCGGCGACATCAGTTAAGACAAATCAACACTGAATGTGGCCAATTGTAATCTAAATCAGCGTCAAACAGTTCTTCTATATTAGTATCAAGTGAAAGTGAAAAACATGGTTGTGCCATGTCAATGTGTGCCTCAGAAAAGCGTGCGCATGTTGGATTGGCTGCATGTGAAGAAAAGTGTCAGTCAAAGAAAAGTCGACATCTCAAAGCACCAAAGTCATTCAAACATGCACAACATGCCTGAGGAGAGATATAATGAATTGTCTCCATTACTGCAACTTACGCCATGGAAAACCAAAGTGTATACGTGGGCTGCATCGACACTCATAAAAAGTCATGGTTCATTTGTTGTGACTATGAAACACAAGAAAACGAAGGTGCAAGCACTCATCCTTATGACTTAAGGTACAGCATAAAATACATGTGTACTCAATTTCAGCACAGCTGCTGATATGGGACTGATTTCTGTAAACTACAACATGAAGGTTTATGATGAAATAGTAAGTCAATTCCCTTCATTAATTCAAGGTTTCGAAAGCCTAAGACTATGAAAGTGAAGCTGCATATTAATGAGGACGTGTGTCCTGTTGCTGAAAGATATGGGCTTGCTTTTCATTTACAAGACACTGTTAAAAAATAACTTGAATCATGACATAACCATGAAATCTTTCAGCGTTATGGTGTCCCCAAGCACTGGGTTTCTCCCATAGTGGTACTATCCAGAAAGGAGAGTAGAGAACCTGTACGAGTATGCGTTGACATGCATCAGGCCAACATGGCAATTGAACCAGAATGACATCCAGGTTCACACATTGCTTACATGATAACACAATTGATTGGTGCAAATGTCTTCTCCTGCCTTGATTTGAATAAAGGTTATTATCAGTTGGTCCTAAAGAAAATTACAGATACATTACAACCTTTAGCATACATGTTTGTCTGTTTTGATACAAAGTACTAGGAGCCTGATTACAAGATTGGAGGAAGGGATACTCCATCACAAGCGTGACGGATATCCTGTCTGCTGTATTACAGGTTCCAAAGGATATAATGGAATTGCAATTTGGTGATGGGCTATCCGTCATGTTTGTGACGGAGTAACCTTGTCCGCCAAGTCATTATCAGGCTCAAAGTTTTGATTTGTCTTCGGCTGAAGAACATTTTTAAGATGTCATTCGACATATCATACAGCCTGTTATGAATTCGTTTGTTGGACCTGGCATCTTTGGCATTGTTTTCCCTGAAGTTTTGCCTTCTGACCGCCTGTTTTGCTGGCTTCATTGCCAGCGCTAACATGCATATGCTCTGTACTCAAAACATGGTAACATTTGCTTATCCACAACCGGCATATTTTATTTACTTATAGGAACCTAGTAAAGTGCACCACATGTGCCCAGGGCCTCTAAATAAAATGCTACCAGTTGGCCTGCAGCACTGATTGTGCCACTCACTCAGTAGCCCTTTAAACATGGCTCAGGTCTATTTCGACCTGGCAAGGCCCAAACCTTTCCTTTTATTACATATAAGGTAATATTAAGGTAAGCCATAGGCAGTCCTATGGACACAGTGCAGTGTATTTAAAAGGTAGGATATGTGATTTTGTGCTTTACATGTCCTGGTATTGAAATACTGCTAAATAATGTTGTCTCTACTGCAAGGCCCGTCCCTCCTATAGGTTAACAATGGTATTGCCTTAAAACTTCTTTTAACATGTTCCGTGCTCATGACGAGCTCAGCTCGTCATGAGGCACGGTCGCGCTGTGATGACCGTTGCCCCGCGCCCCTTTGTGGGGATAATTCCACTGCTGTGCTGGGCGTTCCATTGGAACGGGCGTGGTCGTGACGAGCTCAGCTCGTCATGAGCACAGCGCCACCATGCTGCATGACGAGCCGAGCTCCTCATGAGCACTGCGGCGCTGCGCGCACCCCCCCCTCCCCCAGCACAGCGGGGGAATTAGCCCCGCAGGGAAGGGGTTAATTCTAATTTCCAATTGGGGAAAGATAGAGATTTGGAATTTGATGACTCTAGACTCACAATTTAAAATCAGAACTTATGGTGAAGTCAGATTTGTAAGTCTGAAAATGCCAGTTGTAATTTTCTTAATTTACCTATGCTGTGCCTCTGCCTGCGTCTGAATACACATGTGGGTTGGATGACAGCTGAGCATTCCTTCTAGACAGTTACACAGAGGGAGAAGGGGAGTGACATTTGAATCCTGATGGCCCATCACCAGGCTGATAGACCTTCCTGTGGTAGATTGGGAGGGAGGAGCTGACACTTGCACTGAATAGGGCTGTACCTGTCCTCAAACAAAGAGCTGCATAACTGCCTGCAGTTTTTAGCGGGCTGGGTGCTGTAGCCAGCCTGCCCTACATTGTGATTGGTCCAGAACTTTGGATTTAGCCCAGTCTAGCGCAATCTCAAGTAACCTTTTAGCACTATTGACTTCAAAGCACTGTTTAGGATTTAATATTTATAAATTCATATCTCAAGTTCTACTGATTGGATTTTTGTCACTTTGGTCTTGTTTTACTCAGATACATATTCTCTATTCTTCCACACCGGTGTGGAGTCTTTTTGTGTTTTTTTATTGTGTTACTGTAATTCAAGTGTTGCACAAATGATTTACATATTGACTCTTAAGTTAAGCCTGATTGCTTTGTGCAAAGCTACCAGAGGATGAGCACAGGTTACTTAAATTGTGTATCTGACTTATCCTGACTAGGATTGTGACTCCTGCTTGGACAGGATGTATACTCTACCAACCAGAAACCTGAATTTCTAACAGCATTCAATTATAGCGATGACGTATTATTTTTCGGAGCTACACAAAAACAGAACAATAAAGCTCTCTCACACATATGTCATTTACTGGCTGATGCAGGTTTGACTTGAATGCAGACAAATGCTAGTACCACAAGACAAAGGAAAAAATGTTGCCCGTGTCTCTTCTGATGGGGTGTGACACCCACCCGATCCTGCTAAAGTACAAGCACTGTCAAATGCTGTTCCCCCACAAGATGTTTCTATGGTGCATTCATTTTTTGGTATGGCAGGATACTGTTCCAGATATATACGTGACTTTGCCACTGTAAGTGCTCTATTGAGAGATTTAACAAAAAATAATGTTTCATTTCTTTGGTCACATGAATGTGAGAAAAGTTTTAACAAAATTAAACAAGCTATTGAGAATTCTACTGAATTGGCTTATTTCAATCCGACGCTTCTTGAAGAGGTGGTTGTCTAGCCCAGTCAGGTTAGGCGCTCTCCTTGCACAGCACAGAGGATACCCAAATGCTCGAAGGCATATTGTGGCATATGCGTAGCCTTTATTTCCAATTTCTACTACGTTACTGCTGCTAATCCAATATAATCCCAGTATTTACAATGATCCCAGGATTTATGGCACAATGGCCCGAGATTCAGATTCAATATCACTTTCACAGGTCTGTAGGTCCCTGTATTCCAATCTTTCCCGGCATGTATAATCAGAGTTGTTCGTAGCGCCAAAGGCTACATGATACTAGTCGCTATAACCCTGATTAAGTCTTTTGGACTATTTCCATAGACGAAACATGCATGTTGGCTGTGTTTCTGGCAGTATTGCTGTATTGATATCAGTATCCAGGATTGGAGAATGTCGTGGAAGACTACACAAAAATACGACAAATAAAGAAAACACTGACTTATAATAATTTTTTTCGTGATATTATTATTGGAAATTTCTATTGTATGATATAACGAGATTACAATTTTGCTCAGGGATTCTTAATAACATTTGTGAACTTACGCAATTGCTTGCAATTGCTAACTAACAGCACAGGGTGGTGGCTGTTTAGATTCCCTTTGGATGCACATCAGAAATATTACGAACCAGGATTGCAAAAACCATCAAGATTTTGCGCAGCAGAGACCTCACTGTTCATCTATAGAACCGATATTCTGACAGTGAGCTGAAACAGGCCCAAGAAAGAGCAGATAACGGTTCATGTATTACCTTACTTAAAGACAAGACTATTGAAGAGAAATCAGAAAAAGAATTTAGACTTATTACCACCTATTCCAATGATGCTGGCGCAATAAGCGAAATTGTATGACGTAATTGGCACATTCTAAAAACTGATCCAATTATAGGAAAGACAATACAAAATTTCCTAGAATAACATAAAGAAAAAACATTCAATCAAAGACATTATAGTACAGAGCCATATACTAACAGTTTATAAATGTCCAAGGATCAATTAAATTACAGGATTTTTCCCAAGTACCCCATGTAAAGCCTGTAAGAATAGTATAAAGATACTCCTATATGTGGTCCCAGGATGTACAAGAACTAGGAACATAACTAAGGGGTCCATTAGGATGTCAGGCGGTGGCACCAACCCTGTGTTGGTGGGGCGGAAAAAAGCCATTTTCCGCCCACGAGCAGCAGTAATCACGTCCGCCATATTAGTATAGCAAAACATAGGTAATTTCCGACAGGCGCAGAGCGACGCGCACCCCCATCAAAGTGCGCACGCCACCGCAGCTGTGGGAGCCAATAGATACTCACCGCCGTGCGGAATGACGTCCGCCCGCTCCACAAATTAGGATGGCCCAAACAGGCAGACGCACCGCAGCGGAGACACCGCCCTACTAGAGACGGCTGAAACTCGACAACGGAGCGCCGTAGCAGAGACCCGGTCCTCTCCACCCCGTCATGAACGCCATGGACCCAGCTCTGCATATGCATCCGGTCATGTACCTGCTACAGCACTACCATCAAAGGGGCCGCCGTGGATGCCGCCGCAGGTACGCAAATACACAAATACAACACACAACACATGGGCTGACACAGGGTCCAATTCCACCACAGACACCCTGCTGGGGGTCACAACACATCCACAAGGGCACCTACACATTACCCACCTGCCAACAAGTCATCCCTCTGCATCCGGGACACACATCAACCGCGAACTAGCAGCAACATCCAGTTCCCGGTCACGTCACCGCCACGGTCAACACATGCCCACAATGCAGAAGGCAGTGCCACTACAAGGCATGGGCAGGGCACAAAGACCACAGGGACACACCTCCCCCAAACACACATCAACACACCCCATCAAGTCACAGGCCAGGTACTCATC
The DNA here is from genome assembly GCF_964263255.1 of Lissotriton vulgaris. Lineage (NCBI taxonomy): Eukaryota > Metazoa > Chordata > Amphibia > Caudata > Salamandridae > Lissotriton > Lissotriton vulgaris. Next base: position 1,847,962,112 of record NC_141685.1, read on the forward strand.
CTGTGCACACCAAGAAGCAACAAGCACAGCAACAAGCAAGTACAATACACACCCTGCACCACACAACAAACAACCAGGGAGACAATCCCTGCAGGAGTGTATGACAAGGAACACACAACACCAGTGCCTCACACACTGAAGGCTGCTAATACTTCCCAGCACATACACACACAAACAAATACACACCCTGGGTGTATCCACAAACATACAGGGAAACCTGAACAGATGCCTGCACAAAAACTACATACAAACACCACGGGAACACACACAGAACCCCAACAGAAACAGACATAACCTGTCAGCCAAACTGTGGAAAGGCAATAGGAGCACAAACACAACATGAGTGCACAACATCATCACTCAAGAACAAAACACACACACAACATACCACAAATCACACACGAAGTGCACCTGCACAGACCTACACTGCCACATCAAACCAACCACAGATGCCCATGAAAGCACAAATCATCAAACACCACAGGACATCAGGGGATGCACATCAGGCAATGTCAAGCCCACATACCCACAACACTGTATGCACAGCAAGCAGTGTGTGCATAACAAGCACAACAGCTACACACAGACATGACTGACACAACCTCAACTCACACATCACAAATAAGCACAGCACAAAAACAACAGCACACCCAGGAAGTGAAGCAATGCCACTGCAAACATACATACATCCAACACATCAACAACAGGATGCACCACTCTGGGATACAAGAGAAGAACCACCTACACCAGAGCACTGGGCAGCACACACAGCCCAAGTGCACATGGGCAATCCTCGCTGATAAATAGCTCAAGAACATCACACATAAACCATTGGGGCAATGTCCAGAGTGCAACATCACTCTTGGCCTAAGAACTGCACCCCAAGGCACAGTCTCACAAATGAAGTGATGGGGAGGCACATACACATGTAAACAAAGGGGACTGCTGACATCAAAGTCAACCGACTTGCATGTCAGTAGTCGACATGTAAGAGGTGTATCATACACACCTAGAGGGAGTGCAGGCCCACAATGGCTAGGCACAAGTGGCACACATAGGGGATGGCATCACACCACACTCACCATGCCATACAGGAGGAGAAAAGGCAGCATGTGCCTGCAATGCATGAGAAACACAAACACAATGCCAGTGAGGAGCAGCAGGGCCACACAGTCTAACCAAACACACTCAAGACACATTGATGATCAAACAAACACAACACTGATGTGCAAGTTACACACTTTGCACACTCATAAGTGACCAAAACAACAAGGAGGAGTCACACGGAACTACATTGGCACACCAACACACTGCACAGTGCACAAAAGACAACTCACAAAAGGGCATACAATCATTTACACAGGGCAGGACAATCCAAACTACAGGCACACGACTCCTGGGTGACACATGTATGTCTATCACAATACAGGGGCACACACACACCCACACCCACTATAAAGTCACACCCTTCACACTGCACACCTCCTCACCACCCAAGAGCACACATCTCATGTAGGCCAGGGGGCCAGGACTAAAGGCCAACACAAAATGAAGACACACTTACACAGCTGGGTACATATACAGGAATAACACACATACATCATGACCTTGCCCAGCCTGCATGCAAACCTGTGCACAGCATCACACCCTGTGATGGCCATGTACCCCAACCTGACATGGCAACAATGTAGCCAACAATAGCAAACCACTAAAAAGAGAACTGCATGACAGGTAAAAGACCCAACACAGGCAACACAAGTGTTTGAATGGACTGAAGACCCAGTCACCCCTGTTTGAAAATGTGATGCAGGCAAAGAGCTTAGCAATGTAGAAGTGACACATAGAGCATGGGGCACAGGAAACCAAATGCACACTCCAAAAGAACTTTAATCAGCAAGGACACTGACAAAACACACAACAGGAGTAGTAGTCTTTATTCACATATTGCACAGATGTGACAGTAGAAAAACAGTAGACAAGAGCAAGGCACCAAATGCTGACCAAATGAAAGATAATCTGCACAGGCAAATTACAAACAGGAAGGCCAGTGGGCATGGCACAGGGGAGAGTACAACACAGCAGAGCAACAGGGCCAGTGTCCATGGCACAGGTGAGAGTACAACACAGCAGAGTAACAGGGCAAGTGTCCATGGCAGGTGGCACAGCAAGTACATGAGAGGCTGCATAGGGGAGAGTCCAACACAGCAGAGCAACAGGGCCAGTGTCCCTGTCAGGTGGCACAGCAAGTACATGAGAGGCTGCGCAGGGGAGAGTCCAACACAGCAGAGCAACAGGGCCAGTGCCCATGGCATAGGTAAGAGTACAACACAGCAGAGCAACAGGACCAGAGTCCATGGCACAGGTGAGAGTTCAACACAGCAGAGCAACAGGCCCAATGTCCATGGCTCTCGGGAGAGTCCAGCACAGCAGAGTAACAGGGCCAGTGTCCATGGCAGGTGGCACAGCAAGTACATGAGAGGCTGCATAGGGGAGAGTCCAACACAGCAGAGCAACAGGGCCATTGTCCATGGCACAGGTGAGAGTACCTTAATGATGTGTGTACACGGCCTGTGTGCACATCCCAGTATTTGGGCACTCCCTCTGGTTCATCAAATATGAATAGACTCCATTGAGTTTCAAAATTTCTTTAATTTAAGGATGCTGTCTTTAGCCTTTCATGAGTAGATTAATTTCATCAACTTCAACTGGCTTTATCATGGATCATAGTCGCTCCAATGCATTTCGGGCCAGATGCCCTTTCTCAAGGAGCTCTGAAAACAAGAACGATCTGCGTTTGCATCAAAATGCATAATAATATAACAATTATGTTCAATGTGTGGGTCAGAAACACCCATTTCCCAGTGGTAGTGATGAGAACATATGAAAAACAGACGGTGCATATGTGAAATGTAAGGTTGATACAAGGTAAAAGACCGGGTGACTTGATAGTGCAGGTGTATTACAAGGGCGCACCCCGGGTGAATAGGAGCGGGTCGTTTAACAGATCAGAGAACGGGGGGGTAAGATGAACGCTAAAAGAAAAAGTAAAACGCTCACGTGTTTGCTCAACGATCATTAGGGCTGAAAGGAACAAGGTAGAAAAAAAGGTCAACGTTTAAAATAACAGTAAATGCGACATGTATTTACACTAGATAGGTCGGGTGGCAGGGACTGGGCTTAACGCTTACCGAGAAAGGATTCAAGAGTGGGACTGACGAGGTCTCCGTGTCTGCTAACTGCTGGGTGCAGCTACCGATGTGTTTGTTAGTCGCGGGGAAGCGATGAGTAAACATAAACTAAGGACTCGAGTTTAGCGTGTAGGAGTGAAGATCGAAGAAGGACAAGCCTTAGGTGAGATGGATAAGCCATCTTAAAACAGGCATAGTGGGGACGAGGTGAAAGGGATAATAAACAAGAAGATGACAAAAGAGTAAAACAAGTGGAGATGCAATAAATGATATACAGAAACATGATGTAAAAAACGTGGAAATAAGTGAGAATGATTGATAGTATCATAGATGTGATGAAGTAATGCAAATTAATAAACATGGAGTATGAATGACATTGTAATGAATGCGCACAAGAGATGTGTGTCCTTAAATACCACACCGGGTATTTATAGAAAGCAACTCAGTTCAATACGGTCATTAAGACCAAATGGTTTGCAAGATTGCAAACGATAAATCCATGCAGTTTCTCTTTGTAGAAGGAACTTGTTGTTGTCCCTTCCTTCTTTCTTCTCGACAGTTTCAAGGACCATGAATTTCAACTGTGCCACGGTGTGATTGTGTTCCATAAAATGTGTGGCCACGCTGGATTTTGTTTGTTTAGTCCTGATGTTGGATTTGTGTTCTTCCATGACCAGCAACACACCCAGGTGGCAAAGAATGGGCAGGACTAGCACCCCTGTATGCGAGACATGTGTATGAGGGGGAATGCCACTCACATTTGGCTGTCAGGTGGACTTGGAGTTGGCTGTGTGTCGGGGACAGCAGGAACACTTGAGTGGGGAGACAGAGGCACAGGTGATGTAGGGCTATCTGTTGTCTGTGAAGCTGGAGGGCTGTTTGGACTAGGTGGCATAGTGGCACGTGGAGGTGGAGTCATGCAGACCTGTGACACAGTGTGGGTGGGAAAGGTTGAAGGGGTGCCCTTCCACTTTTTGGGAATACGAAATGGCTTCCCTGTCTTGGGGTTAATGGGAAATGGTGATGACACAACAGGCACACACTCCAACTGTCACGCATCAGGTGCAGACACTGGTGACGTGCTGGATCCTGTGGAACGCTTTGTCTGGCTACGTCTATGGACCACCTTCCCCTGCTTGCCAGGTATCCCACTTACGGTGCCCTCCTTTGCCTCTTTGCCAGGGGTGGTCCCTACAGTGCCCTCCTTTGCCTTTTTGCCAGGTGTCCCACCTACAGTGCCCTCCTTTGCCTCTTTGCCAGGGGAGGCCCCTACAGCGCTTTTCTCCACCTGCTTCACTGGGCTTGGAATTGGAGTTGATGTGGTGGGGGGATGTGGCCCTGTGCCCTTCCTAGGTGTACCCTTGCTAAACAACACCTCCTCAGTGGGCACAGACACTGCACGCCTAGCTCTGCGTGAAGTTTTAAGGACAGGAGAGTAAGCATGGGCTGAAAATTCGTTCAGCTCGCTGAATCTCGCGAAATCGTGGTAAAACCCGCGAATCAGCGGGGACGAATTTTCAGCCAAGCACTTACAGGGTTACAGCAGCAGGTGCAAAAGTTGAAGCTAATTTTCTGTAACCTTTTACAAAAGGGTTACAAAGAAATTAACTGCAACTTGGGCACCTGCTGCTGTAAGCCTGTAAGGGCTTCCTGGCACCTCGTTGCCTACTTGCAACTATTCTCTGACCCTGCTCTGACCCTTGAAGCAGGGTCAGAGAATAGTTACAAGTAGGCAATGAGGCACCTGTCACGAAAATTAAACCTCAACAGGAAGCACTGACAGATATAAAAACAAGCATTTGCAATGCAATAGGTCTCGCATTAGGAAAGTTTGAGCTATTGGTCTTGTAAATGACAATTTTTTTATTTATATGTTGGTTTTGAAAATAGCTAAATTAATAGCTTTGTCATTTACAATGTTAATAGTTATAACTTTCGCAAATGTGTCACCTATAGCATTTGTAATGCAACATCTTTTGTATTTACTTGACTTAGATGTATTGATATTACAAATTACAATGGCTTGCAATTTTTTAAAATAATTAATACTTAAATAACAGTGATTTTAATTTATAATGGCGATAGCTTAAACTTTTGTAAATAACTTTTGTGAAGATTATGTTCAGTGTATTTTATTGTGACGAAAATCCAAGAACAGAAGTGAAATATTAACATCTTTTTGTGACATTTGTAATAAAGCTTGAAACATTGAGAGAACATATTTGAATGGTTACACAGATTGATGCTGAGTGATGCTGTGGTGGTGCTGTGGTGGTGCTGAGTGGTGCTGTGGTGATGCTGAGTGGTGCTGTGGTGGTGCTGAGTGATACTGGGATGGTGCTGAGTGATGCTGGAGTGGTGCTGAGTGGTGCTGTGGGGGTGCTGAATGATGCTGTGGTGGTGCTGAATGATGCTGTGGTGGTGCTGAGTGGTGCTGCTGAGTGATGATTTGGTGCTGAGTGATGCTGTGGTGGTGCTGAGTGCTGCTGTGGTGGCGCTGAGTGGTGCTGTAGTGGTGTTGATTGGTGCTGTGGTGGTGCCGAGTGATGCTGTGGTGGTGCAGAGTGATGCTGTGGTGGTGCTGAGTGATGCTGTGGTGGCGCTGAGTGATGCTGTAGTGGCGCTGAGTGATGCTGTGGTGGTGCTGAGTGGTGCTGTGGTGGTGCTGAGTGATGCTGTGGTGGTGCTGAGTGGTGCTGTGGTGGTGCTGAGTGATGCTGTGGTGGTGCTGAGTGTTGCTGTGGTGGTGCTGAGATGTGCTGTGGTGGTGCTAAGTGATAATGTGGTGGTGCTGAGTGATAATGTGGTGGTGCTGAGTGATGCTGGGGTAGCGCTGAGTGATGATGTGGCGATGCAGAGGGCAGAAAGGCACAAAAAGCAGTCCTACAAAGGGCAGAAAGGCAGAAAAACAAGGGAAAAACGAGTCTAAAAGAGGCCAGAAGGGCACAAAAAAACAGTCTAAAAGAGGACAGAAGGGCAGAAAAACAAGGGAAAACGAGTCTAACAGAGGGCAGACGTGCACAAATAGAGTCTAACAGGCGGCAGAATGAATCCCGCCCTGCGTCTTTGTCCACGAAGATGCCACCTTTATGTGCAATACCTCTACTCAACTGGAGTACTTGCTATTGTCTAATCAGTAAGTGCTCCCACGTTGGCTAAATGCATAGGGGCATATTTACAATAACTGGCGCATCCCCCGGGATGCGCCATTATTGTGCGCCGCAGCTCCGCCACCCATGGTGCGCCGCATTTACAATGCGGCGCACCATGTGTCAAAAACGGCACAGATGCGTCCCGCATCTGTGCCATAAAAGCAGCGCATTGCTGGAGCTGCGTCGCAAGCGCGTTGCAGCTGCAGCAATGCTCTGGGGGGCCCTATCTCCCCAATGCTGCGTCAAGCCTTGCGCCTGCTTCAAGCAGGCGCAGGGTTTTGACGCAGCATGGGCCTAAAAGTGACTGAGTGAAATCTTGTAGATTTCACTCAGCCACTTTTAGGAGGCATTCCTGCGCAGGAACGCCCTCCCCTGCGCCCGAACGCCTCCTGATGGCGCAGGGCTTTACAACGTGACGCATCTCTTAGATGCCCATGTTGTTAATACCCAGCACCATGGCGCATCTCTTGTGCTGCCGCTGCGTCACAAAAGTGACGCAACTGCGGCGCAAAAGAGGCGCAAGCGGCTTGTAAATCTACCCCATAGAGCTTTTACTACACTGTAGCTGCGTAAAGGGCCAGAAGATGTGTCTCCAGTGACCATGTGTGCCTATGTTACAGACACACATGGTCACTGGAGACACATCTTCTGGCCCTTTACGGAGCTGCAGTGTAGTAAAAGCACTATACATTTACCCAATGAGGGAGCACTTACTGGATTAGCCAGTAGAAAGTACTCCATGGCAAATCGCAAAAAAATCCTCGATTCCGCGGAAAAATTCGCAAATTTGCTGATTTATTTTGCGATTTTGCGGGGAAATCGGCGACTTCTTGGAACGCGAATTTGCAAATTTCGCCCATGCTTACAGGAGAGTCCTTTGATGGTGATGCCTCTGAGGCATGTGAGCCTGGTGTCAGCTTCATTGCTTTTTCTGCCTTGCTCTTCCCTGACGGGCTCTTATCCTTGCTTTCTGGGGTGGCTCTGCTCTTCTGTGGGGATGGTGTCTGTGGGTGGGACCGCTTGGGTTGTGTCTGCTGTTTGCTCCTTATGCTGTATCGTGTCTGTGACGCATGCGAACGGTGGTCACTGTCATCTGATGTGGCCACTGACTGAGGGGTGGACAAAGGCACCTGAGCAGGAATGGGAGCATGTGCTTGTTGAAGGGCAGACGTCACTGCGGATGACAAAGCTTGGACTGTACGGTGTAGTCCACCCACATCAGAGTGTACGCCCTCCATGTAGACAACCACCTGGCCTAATTTCTTGTCATGGTCACTGAAGGCATTGAGCAGGGCGGTCTGGCCCACACAAAGCTGGCGCAGGAGCTCAACAGACTCAGCACTGAGGCCAGTGGGGGGGACAGGTGCAGGCTCCGCGGTGCCAGGTGTGAATGTAACTCGTCCCCTCTTACTGACACGGACACGGGCAGCCCCAGATGAAGTGGATGGGAGGCGGGGCACTGGCCGCTGTGTGGTAGATGATGTTGCAGACTCCCCATCCCCAGTGCCTGCCAACATGGATGCATCACCACTGGCATCAGATGATGTAGTACTCTGTGTCTCAGCCACGGATTCCTCCTGCATACTTCAGTCCCCTTCAGATGCGCTGGTGGGCTCGGTGTCACTGGCCTCCGGTGCAGCTGTGGTGCTACTCTCTCCACCACTGGTTTCCGGCTCCCGTTCCTCCGTGTCCACTGGCGATTCTGCATGAGAGGGAGATACAGGGTTGTGTTAGTGTCATCATCTGGACAAAGTAATCCAATCAATGCCGTACAGGGGATGCCCAAATCAATATGGTGACCACCACACCCTGCAATCACATTGCAGCAACACACTACATAGACCGCAACAGTTCCTGTTACCCTGAATATCTGCCATGACTGAGCCATGTTGAGGCCACACAGCACAACACCATGCCCGTGGATGAAGTGTTACAGACACACAACTTGCCCTGCCCACACCTATCATGTCCCAACACTCATTGCCACTGACAGACCTTCAGGGAACAGGAGGGGACAACACACACATCTATTAGGACATGACAGTCCACAATGTCAAGTAGGCCATACCAAGCAGCATGTGGTACTCTGGGTCACCTTGTTGTCAGATGTGTGGGCCTCACCGATCATGGTGCATGCAAAGTAGGCATACATGAAGTCACACTCAGATAGTGGACCCTGCAGTTCAACCCCTAATAGATTCCCCACACTATCCCAATGCTGAATGATCATGAGGATCCTAACACATCTGGCTATGAGAAAGCACAGCAGGGAGGATCAGCTTTGTAAGGTCAGTTTGTCCCAATGCCTGACACTAGAACACATCCCAGCAGCCACCCACATGACATAGCACAGCACCACCACACAAACTTCACAATGGCCACCGCTGCCACAGGCTCTGTACACATGCATCCACTCCCAACCAAAGTCACCCTCCCCAAATACTCACCCCTGCCTCTCTGGCGATGCTCCTACAGACATGCATCCAGCTCAGGATTAGTCACTGCCAAAATGCGGGTCATCAGTGGTGTTAAGTTGCGCCGTGCCAAAAGCCCAGTGGGCGGTTGCAGCCCCAAATTCATCTCAGCCACGTTCTTTGCCAACCGGCTGATGTCGTCCCACTTCTTGTGGCAGTGGGTGCGTCGTCGGTTGGATACCCCCATGGTTCGCACTTTTGCTGCAATGGCCCTCCACACGGCCTTACCCTTGTGTACCTTGAGCTGCAGGTATGGGAGAAAAGAAGGGTAAGTGAGCAGTTACACAGTGTCATGTACCAACATCTATCAGTACAGTGGCAAGACACAGACTCAGGGCCTATTGTAATCTCCCTCCATCCCAAACTGGGGGGCACCTCACAAGTGCACTCTGCATGGGCCAAACAGATGTGATTGCATGCATACATGAGGGCGTAGAGGGTACCTGATATTCACACACACATGCAGGATGACTGCACTGAACCCCCTCAGTGGCTCGCAGACATCACCAGTCCCATGCATGTCTGACACCCCCCCTTCCCTACAGCTCCCTTTATGATAACTTACCACTACATTGGAGCCACCATGCAGCCTTGGGTACTGTTCCAGCACCTCGTCCACTAGGACCTCCAGCTCCTCGCTTGTGAATAGACTGGCACAGATCTTCTCTGTCCTTGCCATCCCTGTGGACATTGAACAACTGTGGTTGATGTGAGTGGTGAGCGGTCCCAGGCAGCAGCAGGAGAGGGTCCCAGGCAGTAGGCTCTTCAGGCAGCAGCAAGAGAGGGTCCCAGGCAGCAGGCTCTTCAGGCAGCAGCAGGAGAGGGTCCCAGGCAGCAGGCTCTGTGAACAGTAGAAATGTGAGGCTCACTCCCACCGATTTATAACCCCCTGGGGTTGTTTGAAAGGTGCAAAGCTGCAACAATTGGTTGTCCAGGTCAGCCTCATTCAAAAGCACGTTCCGACTCCTCACCCACGCACACAAAGCTCTCCACAACCAAGGCCCAAGATACCTTAACGACCGCCTCAACTTCTACACTCCCACCCGCCAGCTTCGATCGACCAGACAAGCCCTCGCCGCCGTCCCCCGCATCCGAAGAGCCACAACTGGAGGAAGATCCTTCTCCTACTTGGCCGCCAAGACGTGGAACTCCCTCCCCACCCACCTCCACCTGGCCCAAGACCACCTTGCCTTCAGGAAGCAACTCAAGACCTGGCTGTTCGAGCAGTAGCGGACCCCCCCTCCCCAAGCGCCTTGAGACCCTCCGGGTGAGTAGCGCGCTATACAAATACCTTGATTGATTGATTGATTGATTGAAGCATCCAATGACCCCCTCCGCTGTGGCGGAGCATGCCTGCCGTGATTTTCAAATGTGCATCATGACACCGCAATCATCGCTCCCATTGGCTGTAGGCAATGCTCCATGGCGGTGATGCACCGCAGGGGCACAGGTTGCGCTACCGCGATGGTGCATCTTTCAAACCCATCCAATGACCGCCTCCGCGGTGGCGGAGCACGCCTTCCGCGATTATCAAATGTGCATCATGCCACCGCAATCATCACTCCCATTGGCTGTAGGCAATGCCCCATGGAGGTGTCACACCGATGTGGCCAGGCGATAGCTACCGCGATTTGGGTGGCGGCGCATGCCCACCGCCATCTACCCATGTCTCCATGCCAATGGCTACTGCATTTGTGAAGGGGGTGGTGCTGATGTCACACCGCCGTGGCCAGGTGGTAGCTACCGTGATTTGGGTGGTGGCGCATGTCCACTGCCATCTACCCATGTCTCCATGTCAATGGCTACTGCACTTGTGAAGGGGTGGTGCTGGTGTCACACCGCCTTGTCCAGGCAGTAGCTACTACGATTTTGGTGGTGACGCGTGCCCACTGCCATCTACCCATGTCTCCATCCATGCCAAGGGCTACCGCACTTGTGAAGGGGGTGGTGCTGGTGCCACACCGCCATAGCCAGGCGGTAGCTACCGTGATTTTGGGCAAATGCAATGGCAATGTCCATCATGAACACTGCATCAGTACACAGCAGCAACATGGTTAAGAGCACATCTTTGTGCACACAATGCTAATATTCCTTATAATGCACAGGTGGTCGCACGTTATGTGTGACGCACATTGGTCTGGCATGCCTGCAATGTCACTTATGCATTTGATGTTTGATGAAGCTTCACAGTGTTAAGCTGAAGTCAATGATGTGTGACAAATCAATGTCTTGTGAGTCAGTGCTGACCTAGGCAAGGCTTGTCTCACTGTATGGTATTGTAACTTACTTGTGCTACCATATCAGCTCATGCACACAAGTGACAGTTTTCCTGATACTGTGATCATTGGGCTCTTGATGTGTGCCAAGTTCACATGATGCATTGAGGTGTGAAATGTACAGCAGATGTGTATGAGCCAGTCATGGTCATTTGACACGCTTTTGTGGATGGTACATTACGAGGCATGCACATGTGGAATGTGGTGTTCTATATGTGTGCATAACCATTGACCTATGTGTTGTTTACGGCACTTGTGTATTGTAAATGGAAAGGTGTGCCCTCTGTGTCCACCCATGTAACCTGGTGTGCCACGCATCTCTCATGGCAGTCTTTGTTTTGCGTGACATCCTTAACGGTATGTGCTGTGGCCACCTCATGATGGTAGTCATTGGCATTTGATCATTTACATCTCAAATAGGAGGAGGCCTAATCTCATACGTCAATTGACAGTGCTGGAGGACATGGAGGATATAGCAATCATTCGCAGATTCCACCTCGACAGAACGACCCTGAAGACCCTTTGTGATCTGTTTAAGCCCCACCTGCAGCCTCGTCACCACTACCCAACAGCATTCACACCCACATACAAAGTGATGGCAGCCCTCCAATTTTTTGCTACTGGTTCCTTCCAGGAGACCGTGACTGGCGCTGCAGGGATGTCGCAACCCATGTTCAGCATGGTGCTGACAGATGTTCTTGCAGCCATGATGATATATAAGGATCGATACATATATTTTAACATGGGAACAGTATTGGCCGGTGTGAAGGGAGACTTCTATCCCCTTGGGCACATCCCCCATGTTGTTGGTGCCATCGATTGCGCCCATATTGGTCTGGTGCCACCACAGGTGACTGAGCACATTTTTAGAAATCGCAAACATTATCATTTGATAAATGTGCAGGTGGTGTGCCTTGCAGACATGACCATATCATATGTGTGTGCAAGATTCCCCAGCTCAGCCCATGATTCGTAAATCCTGAGGAACAGCATGGTGCCCCGGATGATGGCAAATCTGCTTCCTGAACGTGCTTGGATTGTGTGTGAGTATGCCTAGTGATATGGTGTGCTGTGTGTATGACAGCTTCCCTCTGCCTGTGCAACATTGAAATGTGTGCAAGAGTAGACACCACATGGATGTGGTGACCCAGTCCAACAGACAGGTGCCATTCACAAGGCAGTGTGGGAAAGGACAGTCAAAACTGTCAATGCAGTGGGGAAGAGGGTTGCCATCAGGTAGTCGATCACGTAGTAGTGCAGGCTACCCTCCCCCAAACAGGCCTCCCAGTGTGGATGGCTACCTACTTGTTAGGTGAGGGTAAACAGTGCAATGGCTTCTAGGGACTCCTGGGTGGGAGAGCCCTCAATTCTGCTGGGGTGTGGGACAGGGGGCATGGTGTGAGTAGTGGGACAGCCCTCCCACCCCCAAACAAGCTTCCCAGTGAGGATGGCTACCTACCTGTTAGGTGAGGGTGAACAGGGCAATGGCTGACACATGCTCCGGGGTGGGAGAGGCCTCTATCCTGCTCAGGTGTGGGACAGGGGGCATGGTGGGAGTCGTGGTATAGCCCCCCCCACCCCTAAACAAACCTCCCAAGCAAGATGGCTACCTACCTGTAAGTTTGTTTTGTAAACAGTGCAATGGCGTCCTGGTGCTCCTGGGTGGGAGGGAGTGCTCCATGCTGCTGGGGTGTGGGACAGGGGGCATGGTGGGAGTTGGAGTGCAGGCCTCCCACCCTAAACAAGCCTCCTAAGCAAGATGGCTACCTACCTGTAAGTGTTTGGTAAACAGTGCAATGGCTTTCAGGTGCTCCTGGGTGGGAGGGAGTGCTCCATGCTGCTGGGGTGTGGGACAGTCGTGGTATAGACCTCCCACCCTCAAACAAGCCTCCCAAGCAAGATGACTAGCTACCTGTTAGGTGAGGGTGAACAATGCAATGGTGTTTGGGTTGTGCAAGGAAGTACTTATCAGTGTGTTGGTTGCCATTTGTTTGTACTTACCAGCCTCCACTCCCCCGGATACTCCTGTGAGACTCTCAGGATGTAGTATGGCAAGCACCTTCTCCTCCCATGGTGTGAATGTTTTCTGTGGGATGGGAGGGCCACTGCCAGTCCGGTTAGCCAGCTCCCAGTTCTTGCTCCTCCTCTCTTTGACAACCCTCTTCAGATCATGCCACCGCTTCATGATCTCCTTCTTGGATCGCGGGTGGTCTCTACTGCATTGACCCTTTGAACGATCCTTTCCCACATTTGTGTCCTTGTGGCTAATGGTGTCTGTTGGACCAGGCTACAAAACAGTTGTGGTTCCACTCTCACTATCTCATTTATCATGACAGTCAACTCACTCTCTGTGAATTTTGGCATTTTCTGGGCTGCCATGGTGCGTGGTGTTTGAAGTGTTTGTGGGTGCAGGAGTGTGTGTGGTGGGTGTGGTGTTGATGTGTGAGGTGTGTTGTGTGCTGGGGGATTGTTGGTGGTGATGTGATGGTGGTAGTGATGGTTGTGGTGTGTGAGCTATGTTCTTTTGCCTCTCCTGTCAGATGTGGTGTATGGCCTTCTCTTCTGGAGTGTTGTAAAGGATTGTGGTCAGTTAAGGGGCTGGTTTTATACTCAGCTGTGTGGGTGTGTCCAAATGGGATTTTGCTGTGAGGTGTGTTGTCCTGGGAATTGTATGTTTTTTTGGGCATTTTTTTCATTGGAATGTGTTTGTGTATTTGGAGGGCATGGCTACTTTGATTTGTGCTACAGTTGGCATTGTTGAGGTGTTTTGGCATCGTCTGCCATGTTTTTCATGTACCATCCGCTGCGGTGGCTATGCTGCAGCTCTTCCGCTGTCTCTCCCATTTACTCCTGTGTGCGACCGCTGTGGTCGGAAACAGCGGATTTACCGCTGGACCATCGGGGATATCCTAATTTCCCGTGCGGTGTCTCCGCTTTGCTTGCGGCTGGTTGTAGCTTTTCCACTGCGTTTCTGACCGCTGCGGTCGGTTTTTGGGCGTCACTGTCCACGTCGGGTAGTTTCTGTTGGCCCCCTACTTCCGCGGTCGGTCTTTTTTGGCAGTTGATCCTAATTTGAATGCTGGTTTATCCGTGGTTCCGGCAGGCTGTTGTTTTCCGCATCCATGGAGGTCGGGATGAATTTCTGCATGCTCTCCTAATGGGGCCCTAAGTGTTTGACATGCAATACACCATATTGTGTTTCTTGTTTGAAATAGCTGTGCCAATAATTGTATATTAGCAGCACTATCCATCCGACTAAATGGTTCATTTTGGAACATGCACGGACAATTGAAAGATATGATCAAACTTACCCAGTGGTAAGACATTTTGCCACCCACCATAAAAGTAACAGAAATCTACTTCGATTTTTTTGCATAGATAACGTCCCTCTGAATGAGAGAGGTGGAAATCGAGATAAAAAACGTACGATTGGAGTCCAGATACAGTTTGGATCTCCGAACTAAAATACCACTGGGCCTCAACACTGAGGAAGAATTAGCCATCCACCTAGGGTGAATTTAGAATGACAAGAGAATGAAAGCGAAATCTATTATACAAAGTCACCATACAAGTTTCGATGGATAGCATCATTATTTCGGTGTTTTACTGAATTTGTTTTGATGAGTAGTGACAACGTTTTCAAATTAATGATCTTAACTAATTCTTAATGTAATGATATAGGCTCAATCAGAGCTATATAGGAACTGTATCATATGTGAAAAAACACTATCCATGTTTAATTATTGTTTAGAGAAGCATAGTCTCATGTGGAGCTAGATCACATGTGTTTTTTTCATAAATTACTGAGTGAGTAAATCCATTGGAATTAACAATTGGAGCTATGTATATGGAATGAATTGCTCAATCTCGGCTCATACAGAGCACTATTGTGATATTGTGTGTCTTATCGAGACACACTTCCTTATACATACAATTTTTCAGCATTTCATATTAATGTAAAACCATAATTAAATGGATTGATAGATAGTGATAACTCGATATCCAGAATCATTGATTGTAAAGGATAAGGTAGCAATTGTTAATTGAGATTGATTCACTGTTTACGGAGGGTAGACGTTCCAATATGGCGCACAAGAAACGTAATGATGTGGACTATGAATTCAATTCCTGGCCCATGTCTTTGAATTTGTTGATAACACAGGAAGTTATAAGTAATCTTATGTTTGAATACACGAAAATGCTGCATGTACACTGAATGATGATGAAGGCTCTAGCATAAACGCGTTTTTTGTACCAGTAACTTGTCTGATTAAATGGAGTTATTTTCCTCCCTCGAGAGTGGTGCCTCTTCCTTTGAAGAATTTCGAGCCGAATATATATATATTTTTATATATCATGACGTACTGCTTACCTGTTATGTGATCAAGGGCACTTGATGCCCGAAACGCGTTATGGAAACAAGGAATGAATAAAATAAAAATCTGCCATTGAAAAAGGTCCTGGTGGTCCGTTTATCCTCAGTTCGCCTTATGGGAGGTGCTGGAGGGTTCTTTACCGTCATATATATATATATATATAATATATGTATAACTTGTTACTCAAGCATCCTCTGCCCCACCTTATCGAGAGTTGCGTCACCTGGAAAAACTCCTCGAACCGACCTGGATGAAGATGCAAGGATCGGTGCCATCAATAATGGATGAGTGCGATTTTTTAGGCGAAGAAAGGAAATACAATTTGCGTCAAAGGCCACCAACACAGAGCAAAGACATACCAAGAGGAAGAGGCAGAGGTCGAAGAGGCAGAAGGGGGCAGCCTGCCGGAGGCATAGAGCCAAAAAAGAAAGTGAGCAAGTAATGGAGGAGAGCAAAGAGCTAAAAATAATTAATCTGACTAACATCAAACTTACTGATGAAGAACAGGAAACATTAAAGTTGGGACTATCATATTGTCCTGAGGCAAACCTGGACTATGTACAAACTCGAATAGATTTATTCAAGTTCATCAGAATGTTAAAACTGAAGAAGCACTTTTTGACTAACCCGATATCTAGACCTAGAAGGACTCTTGGTGGTGAAGGAGATCAAGAAGGAGGCCTAGTGGTAGACGACATGAACTTAATGTTGGAACTGAGAGCTATGGATATGGAGACCCGTGACGGAAATACAGACGTCAATGCCAGTGATGTTGCCCAGGATGGGAACATTGACATATATCAAGATGCACCAACCGGATTTAGACCAAGTTCAAGGTTCACACCAATGACAGCGAGAGATGCCACCGAAGTATATAATTACTTGGTACTGAATGAGTTGAAGAAACTGGGTAAAGAAGCATATCAAAATGCCAATAAATTGAGCAACAGAAAAAAAAAACTTTTAATGCATTGGTTAAGAAACTGTCCAAGTATGACAACTGCATAGTGCTTAGCGCCGACAAAGGGGGCAATATTGTCCTATGGGACAGAGATAAATATCTAGTTGAAGCACACAAACAGTTGAACAACAAGAAATGCTATATAAGGGTGGAAGATAAAGTGATGTTAGAGAGCAAAAGTGATTTTAACAATGAGTTGAAAGAATGGTATGACCAAACCCTTCTAAATCATGATGAGTATATGTTTCTGAAAATTGATCAACCAGTTACGGCAGTGTTTTATTTAATCCCAAAAGTTCACAAGGATATTAGTAACCCCCCTGGGCGACCAATCATTTCTGCAATTGGCACTGCTCTCAAACACACATTCAAGTATGTCAATTCATTTCTGAACCCTCTTGTTAGAACACTCCCACCCTTTATACAAGATACCGGGGACTTCTTCAGGAGGATTTAGGATATCCCTTGGGAAGGCGACTATTTGCTGGTAACGATCGATTTGGCCACCTTGTATACTAGTATAAGGCACACAGATGAACTAAGGGCAGTGGGACATTTTCTAGGTGCAAGTTCTATCAGATTATGGTCACACACCCAGATGATTCTACGTATGGTGGAAAAATGCTTAACATGCAACTTCTTTCTATTTGAAGGACAACTCTTCCACCAAACCTGTGGTACTGCCATGGGCACCTGCTTCGCCCCCAGCTATGCTAATTTGCATATGGGCTGGTGGGAGGAGCAGATGATCCGGACGCAGTACCAAAGGGAATGGGACACCCATATAATACACTGGAGTCGTTTTATTGACGATTTGTTCCTAGTGTGGAAAGGCACTGTATGTGAAGTAAAATCTTTCATTGATAAACTCCAAAAGAATGATTTAAACCTTACCTTTACCAGTGAAATAAGTTGCAAGAGTGTCAATTTCCTTTATGTGACAGTTTATGTAGAGAATGTGAAAATGCAAACAAAGTTGTACAGAAAACCCACATGCGGAAATACTCTCCTGCACGCTCAGAGCTTTCACCATCTTAATTTAAAAAGAAGTATACATATGGGCAGAGCCTAAGAGTCAAACGTAACTGCAGTGCATCAGAGGAGACTAAGAAAGAATTGGGTGTTTTAAAGAGGAGGTTTAGAGATAGAGGATACCCTGAAGACTGGCTCGACAGTGGTAGCAACAAAGCATCAAAAAAGCAAAGGGAGGAGATCCTGTTTGGTGCAAGAATGCAGAATATGGAAAAGAACGAAAACCATTGTAGGTTCATATCAACTTTTAGCAGACAGCATGATGAGGTGAGGAGTATACTCAACAGACACTGGCACATCATTAAAAAAGACCCCTTGCTAGGCTGAAAAGTCACAAAGATACTGCAGATTACATTTAGAAAAGCTAGGTCCTTTAGAGAAACCCTGGTGTGTAATACTTTAAAGAAGCCACGACCAAAAACAACACAGTTGAATAAAAAGGATGAGTTTGTCAAATGCTCTAGATGCAAAGCTTGTGTTTATGGAGTTAATTGTGATAAGTACAAGGTAGGTTTGACAAATAAGATGGAAAAGATCAGAAGTAAATATACCTGTAAGACGGATTTTCCCATATACGTGCTGCAGTTTCCCCTTGTGGCCTGCGATACGTAGGGAGCACTATCCATGAGGTGCACAAGCGCATCTTACAACACCTGAGAGCAATAAAAAATGGGGACAGATCGTATTCGGTGATGAGGCATTTTGAGCGGGTTCACAACAAGGACACCAAAGGTTTTACTTATTATGTGATCGACTCTGTGTTGGTAAACATAAGAGGTGGGAACCGGTTGAAAAAACTAAGAAAACTTGAATCCCGCTATATCATCAAATTGAATTCTAAGCAACCAGTAGGTTTAAATGTAGAAGAGGACCTGCACACACATTTGTAGAAGTACTTGAAGAGCCGACGTTGGTATACTGTATAATAATACAATGCACACGTTGGTTTTGGAACAGACTATCTGAGTACAAAAGCGATCAGAGGGAGTTGCACTTGAGTTTTAGCTGTGCTTTGCCCACTTGGGTGTTATGAAATGAAATGAGAAATGAAATGAAAATTGCACTTATATAGCGCGTAACTACCCGGAAGCCTCGCAACGCTTTAATGCAATTTGGACATGGAAAATTGTTGAAGTGTGGCCGTGAGCAGTGTTCTAATTATGTGTTAATACAAGAGCTATACTTTTGTGGTGTATGCTGAAAGACAGAGGGCCCACTTAAGCATTAACTGTCTAGCAACCAGGTCTGAATATGCTCCCTTGAGCTGGATTCATGTGTGGAAATTAGTGATCTGTCAATTGTCAATAAAGTTTCAATGGCGGTTGAAAGTAAGACGTACCGGCATGTGAATTAGCCGTTTTACAATCCTGGTTGAGTATGCGCACTTGAGCTGTATTTAAGACGTGGAAACCAGCGCAGCATCAATTAATATTGGCGCTTACTGTAGTTGAAAGAATAACAAACACATGATCATGGCACTGTAAATATTTTGCACAATGTTTTAGAATTTAAACAAATTGTATATTTGAAGTACATTAGCACAATGGTATATTTGTATATTTGAATATTTACTATGTGGATTGTAAAGGCAAATTTTCAAAAGAGGAATGAAAACTACGAGTCTGTTCTTTATGTTTATTCTGTGTAGTTCAAAGTACACGTCATGAATTGTTTTAAAAAATGGCTGCTTTTTGAAATGCAGCTTACCAGTGAGCAAGACTGCTTGGCAGTAGAAAACGCGTTTGGTAGCGGCAAAATAAAAGAATAAATATCACACACAGCGTCGTCATCTTTTGGAGTGATATATATATATATTCACTGAAAAAACCATAGGTTTGACATATGTTATAGGTAGGAATTTGCATTTAAAAAACCTTATAAATTCACTGGAAAAACCATAGGTTTTACACCAGTTATAGTTAGCTGTATATTTTAGTCATGCAAAACCATTGAAATTCCCCCGTTAGAGTTAGTTGTACTCACTATAACTCGCGCAACCGCAATCCACTGCTGATGATGTCACATATTACATCATTCATGACATGGTCAGTGACATCACTGATGACATCACTGATGACATCATCCAGTGAATGTGGTTTGCTTTGATATTTAAATATGTATTATAAATACACTACTTTGCATTGAAGAATGGGTAGATATGTAAATATCAATGGGTGGATGGCGGATTTGGTAACAGTGTCATTGATTGTTTCCTTGACAAATTTGTAGAGTCTCACTATATATTGTGTAGTTATTTAACTGTGTGAAAGTCTTTATTGCTTTGTCTTAATTGGTATGTTAAAGACTATATTTGTTGTGGTTTCTTAACTGAGTATTTGTATGGGAAAGTGAATGTGTATGTGGTTTTGTGGGGGGTATGTTATTGCTCAAAAATGTGTTAATAATTCATTCAGTCGATAATAAGGTTCTGACTACATGTTACAACAGTTGTTTTAGTGAGTGTATATGTTTATAGGTGTGGTGGTGATGAAAAATATCTCTCCATAGTATATCTCTATTAAATTTGAATAAAAAAAACAGTATATGTTACAGTAATATCTAATTAAGTGTGCCTTAAAATTAGTGATCATATGAGTCACTATATGGATAACTGTATATTTTTAATAGTTATTTTATAACACACTAAGTGAATAGATGAATATATAAAGTGGTTTTCATATATGTGTGTAGGTGAGTAAATGTAAATATGATCCATTCTTTGCATAAGTCAATAAGATGTTTTTATAAGTGAATACAATGTATCTTGGTTTTTTAATGTTGAAACAGGCGTATAAGTATATTTGTTAGTGTTCTATTAATTATTCACTGCATATAACTCTGAATCTATAGGTAAGTGATTAGATTTGTGTATAAATCTATGATTCACTGAGTGGGTGTTTAGAAAATACCAATGGTGTGTCAATGGTTTCAAATAGGGCACATTTTATTTTACATTGATGAAAAATATTATAGTAGTGTATGATGAGGAGTATTTCATTACCACATGGATTTTGTCATCAGAGATGTCATTTGAGATGTCATCAGTGATGTCATCAGTGATGTCACTGACCATGTCATGAATGATGTAATATGTGACATCATCAGCAGTGGATTGCGGGCGCTCGAGTTATAGTGAGTACAACTAGCTATAACGGGGAATTTCAATGGTTTTATATGACTAAAATGTACAGCTAACTATAACTGGTGTAAAACCTATGGTTTTTTCAGTGAATTTGTAAGGTTTTTTAATGCAAATTCCTAACTATAACATATGTCAAACTTATGGTTTTTTCAGTGAATTTCAAAGGTTTTTTGAATGCTAATTTTTAACTATAACATGTGTCAAACCTATGGTTTTTTTCAGTGAATTTCAAAGGTTTTGTAAATGCTAATTCCTAACTATAACGTGTTTTAAACTTATTTTTTATTCAGTAAATTTGCAAGGTTTTTTAATTCGAATTTCTAACTATGACGTGCGCGATACGTAAGTATGGTGCACATTTTATAAAAAATGATATAAAAAAATTAAATATATTCAGGTGTTTTCTTAGATAATAATGAAATAATAATTTAATTAATCTTTTTTTTTTTTTAGCCGTGCGCGCCCGGGTGTGCACACCTCGTGATTTTTTTTTATTTTAAAAAAGGGGGGTTTTGCCAGTCGGGGTTCTTTAGGGACCCCCTGAGAAGCTCTAGGGGGTCAGGGAGTGTCGACCTTGCCTCCTTTTCACGTTTGAAACTTTTATGTAAATCGGGTAAAACGCCATTTTGAAGTGAGGTGCGCGATTGGGTGCGCGCACCTCGCAATGTTTTAAAAAAAAATAATAATTTTTGCCCGTCAGGGTTCTTGAGGGACCCCCTGAGAAGGTCGAGGGGGTCAGGGAGTGTCTACCTTGCCTCCTTTTTACGTTTTGAAACTTTTATGTAAATCGTGTAAAACTCCATTTTGAAGTGAGGTGCGCAACCGGGTGCGCGCACTTCGCAATTTAAAAAAAAAAAGGGTTTATTTGCCTGTCGGGGTTCTTGAGGGACCCCCTGAGAAGGTCTAGGGGGTCAGGGAGTGTCTACCTTGCCTTCTTTTCACATTTTGAAACTTTTATGTAAATCGGGTAAAACACCGTGCGTGCACCCGAGAGTGCACGTTAAGTTATGTGACTCAAAAACAACACTTTTCATTGGTTCATATTAGTTTCAGTTCTAGAATGTTCAAAAACCCCACCCATTTCCCTCACTATCTGTTTCAGTCTCGTGGAAGAAGGACCCTCTCCAGCTTCTCTAAGAAATAACTGAAATGGCTGCCAGACAGGAATCATCATCATCTGATTCTGATGAACAGTATCGACTTCCTCAACGGGGAGTGAAGGAATCTTTTATTTGGCAATTTTTTCGATATCCTGAAGGACTAAAGAAGGTGAATGTACCTAAGGTCACTTGCACCATTTGTGACACTGTCCTTTCTAGGGGAAACCCTTCGGAAAAATATTAATTTTCCATTCACATGATGATCAGACATGTGAGGCAAGTGCATCCTGCGCAGTTTGCGAAGGCATCCAATAGAGACCTGGCCACACAAATGCCACCAGCTGTGGTCAGCACTTCATCGGCACCACCACCATCTCCATCGACTGCAGAACTGCACCTGAGGCCTTTTTTTAAGAAGGTGCACATGAGGTGCAGCAAGTGTTTTGAAATAATTGTATATTCTGAACAGAGCCTTGTTCTAATTGAGAAGCGCATTAATGAACATGTATGCAGTGAAAGAAGATAATTTTTTATTTTTTTTTATTTTCGTTGTTCCTGTAGAACACTTTTGAAATTCAAGATTCCTGTTCGTGTTTGAAAAAAAAATATATAAAACTTTAAAAAAAAAATGATAAAATATCAAAACGAAAAAAAAAGTTCTTTTCAGAACTAACTAATTTTTCAAAAAAGAGCTCTATTTCTTACGCACTGTGTCATTATTTTTTTAATGAATGTGTAGTGTATAAATGAATAACTGAAATGACTGACTAAAGTGGAGGAAGGGACTGAGGGAATGAGTGAGGTAAAGGGAGAATAGTGAGTGAGGAAAGGGGAGTAAAAGACTGACTAAAAGAAGGGAACTAAGGGTAAGGTAGTGAGTTAAGGGGAATGAAAAAGTATGGGAAGAGCAGTATGGAAAAGAAACTGAAGAAGGAGGAGGAGTGACAGAAGGGGAGTGGGGATGGACATATGGAAGGAGAGTAAGGGACAAAGAGAGATAAATAGAGTAGGGTAAGGGGAGTGAAGGTAAAATAAATTGAAAGATGGTGAGGGAAGGGGATTTGAGGATGATAAAAGGGAGGTAAGTGAAAGTGAGAAGTGAGGAGTGAGTGAAAAAAATTGAGTGAGGGAATGGAGGGACTTAGGAAAGCGTAGAGAGGGAATGGGACTGAGGGACAGATTTATGTTACCTGACATATCTCTGCAAATTAGCAGAGATGCGCCAGGAAAGATGCGGCACACAAGTATATCCTTGCGCCACCCATGATGCACTGCATTTGCAATGCGGTGCACCATTTGCAGGAATAAACAGATGTTTGTCGCATCTAGGGCGTAAAGTTGGCACAGTGCTGAAATTGTGTTGCATGCGGCACGCAACTCCAGCACTTTTCCAACTTGCCCTATCTGTAACGTGGTGCGTCAAGCCAGATTCACTGAATCACTTTTCAAGGGCGTTCCTGCAACGGAATGCCCACCCCTGCGTGGAAACACCCACATGAATCCTGACACTGGTTTCATGTGGTGCAGGGTTTTACAACGTGATGCATCTCCCTGATTCGTCACATTCTTAATACCTTGCAGTATGGCGCTTCTTTTGCGCTGCCACTGCGTAAGAAAAGTGATGCAGCGGCACTGTAAAAGAGGCGCAAGGGGCTTCTAAATCTACCCCCGAGGATTTAAATGAGTGAAAGAGTGTGAGGGAGAGTGAGGGAAAGAGAGTGGAAAAGAGAAAAGGGGTGAGATACAGGCAGGAAGAGAGGTTAGACTGAGTGAGACACAGCAAGAGAGGGAGAGAAAATGTTCAAAAGATGAGCAAGAGAGTAAATGAAAGGGAGTTAGCAGAAGGGAATGAGGAGAAAATAAATAAGGGAGCAGGATTGACAGATGAAGTGAGGAAAAGAAACTGAGGGGTACTGATGAAATTGAAGAAGAAAAAAAGGAATGGGAGTGATGCACAGAGAAGAGAACATGAAGTGGGAGAAGAGGAGTGAGATTGAGTAAAGGACAGTGATAGTGAGGGAAGGGATATAAGAGTGAGGGGAAAGGAGTAATGAAAAAAGCATGTTAACAGAAAGGAAAAATAAGTAAGTGAGAAGCAAGTATTTATGGAAAGAGAGAAAAGAAAATGAAAAATAGACAAGAGAGACAAAGACAGTGAAATAGACAAACACAAGAAGACTGAGAGAGTGTGAAGGAGTAAAACACTTACACTTACTAAAACAGAGGAAGAGACTTAGAGACGGATGGAGGAAAGGAGAGGGATGGAGAGAATAAAGGAAGGGGACTGAGCCAAAGGGAGTGAAGGAGTGAAAAAAGTGGAGTGACTGAAGATCAGTGAGGGATGATGTAATAGAAATATAGTAAGGGGGGAGTGAGATGAGATTGAGCGATAAAGCAACACAAGGTAGTGATTGAGGAAAAAGATACTTAGAGATAGATGGAGGAAAGGAGAGTGAGGGAGGTAATAAACGAAGGGAAGTGAGCGAAAGAGAGTGAGGAAGTGAAATAAGTTGAGTGAGCGAAGGTGACTGAGGGATGATGTTATGGAAAGAGAGTAAGGGGGAGTGAGAAGATAGTGAGGGATAGAACAAGACAAAGGTAGTGATAGAGGAAGATAGGAAAGAGAAGTAAGGGACAGAGAGAGAAAGAGGTAGTTGGACAAGGTGAGTGAGGGTGAAGAAAGAGTACTGATAGTGACAGAAAGACTTTAAAGAAAAATGAAGGGAAGTAATGAGAATGAGTAAAGGAGAGTAAAATGAGTAAAGGGAGGGGAATAAGAGAGAGATCAAAGAATGAGAAAGAGAGAAAGAAAAGTAAGAGAGTGATGAAAAAGTATTTTTTGTTTGTCATACTTACCTTATAAATAATGACAAATTAATAGTATTTTTCTTTAAAAAATATACTATCTGTGGAAGAAAATAAAAAATTGAGTTATAATATATATTTCATAATACAAAAGAAAGTAGGAGTGAAGGAAACAGAAAGTGAAAGAAAGGAAGGGTGAGGGAGAGAGAGAGGGAGAGAATGTGTAGTGTAAAAATGAATTACTGAAATTACTGAGTAAAGGAGAGGAAGGGACTGAGAAAATGAGTGTGGAAAGGAGAGTATGGTGAGTGAGGAAAGGTGACACAAACAGTGACTAAAAGAAAGGGACTAAGGGTAGGGGAGTGAGTTAAGGGGAGTGAAAAAGAAAGGGAAGGGTACTAAGGGAATGAGAGTGAGGGAGGGTGAGTGAGAGAAGGGAAGCAGGCCAGAGACAGGGAAGTAGTGTAAGGGACGGAGAGAGGGAAATAGAGTAGGGTAAGGGGAGTGAAGGTCAAGAGAAGTGGAGTGATGGTGAGGGAAGGGGTATGAGGATGATAAAAGGGAGGTAAGTGAAAGTGAGAAGTGGGGAGTGAGTGAGAGAAAAATTGAGTTATAGTGACTAAAATTGTGGAAGAGATTTAGAGATGGATGAAGCAAACGATAGTGAGAAAGGGAATTAAGGAAGGGTAGTGAACAAAATGGAGTGAAGGAATGAAAGAAGTGGAGTGACTGAAGGTCACTGAGGGATGATATAATAGAAAGAAAGTAAGGGGGGAGTGAGAAGAGATTGAGCGATACAGCAACACAAGGAAGTGATTAAGGAAAAAATAAAGATAAATAACAAACAGACAATGGGAAAGGAAGAGTACTTTTGGAGAGTAGAGGTGAATGAAGGGCAGTAATGAAAACAAGAAAAGATGAGTAAGATCAGTAAAGTAAGGTTTGAAAAAGTGATATTGAAGAATGTGAAAGACAGAAAGAAAAGTAAGAGACTGATGAAAAAATATTTTTTGTTTGTGAAACTTACCTTCTAAATAATGGCAACTTTACAATATATTTTCTTTAAAAAGTATACTATCTATGGCTAGAAGGGCAGTTAACAGAAAGGTAGGAAAGAGCACATGGGAAACAAAATGACTGCCAGAAATACAAAATGGCTTCCAGCTCATGCCAACAAATCTGTCTAATATTCAACACATGGGCTGTGTTCTCTGTCTTAAAGAAATGACTGTGATGAATGGTTTTAGTAAAATGAGCACTACTTTTAAAGTTTTTCACCAGGATTTTACATGTAATCTACCATGTCTGTGTCTGCTTGCACTATCTGTGTCTGTGCTCATACCATCTCACCGTTTCTACTGTCAAAAAACAGACCATATATATATAAGCAAGACATAACATTCCTTTTTCATTTCAACAGCACAACCTGGATCTTTATTGCACAGCATACAGCCTATTTGGGAACTAAGAGGCCTGACAGACATGCTGCCTAAGATTCTCTAGCAGTACATATCCTAAAGCCTAACTGACTTCAACAATACATGTATTCCCATATTTTAAACACATCAACTAAGCAAATTATTCACCCAGATTCATTTAAAATCAAGCTTCACTCAAAGTGTGATCTTAGACACATGACCAGGATGTTACATGTAATCTACCATGTCTGACTCTGCTTGCACTATGTGTGTCTGTGCTCATACCATCTCACCGTATCTCTGCGCCATCTTTACAGATTACAGAAAAACGTACAAATATAATTCTTTCTTTCATCCAGACACTCTCAGTGATCCTGGTCAAAATAGTGTGAGAGGTATACTAGAGCAGTAGGTGCATTCTGTTAGTTAGGCCTTCTGGGCATGTGTGAAGTGGAGTATGTTAAACATAGTTTGTCTCTAGACAGGCTACAAGGACAGTTAACAGAAAGGTAGGAGACAGCACATGGGAAACAAAATGACTGCCAGAAATACAAAATGGCTTCCAGCTCATGCCAACAAATCTGTATAATATTCAACACATGGGCTGTGTTCTCTCTCTTAAAAGAAATGACTGTGATAAATGGTTTTAGTAAAATTAGCACTTTTAAAGTTTTTCACCAGGATTTTACATGTAATCTACCATGTCTGTGTGTGCTAGCATTATCTGTGTCTGTGCTCATACCATCTCACCGTCTCTACTGGCAAAAAACAGACCATATGGAAAGGGGCGACCACTCGGTCCCCCCGAACGTATGGTGGAGTACCCCGATCCCCCCGGGAAGCCATCTTGGGCGGGAGGCGAGTCTCGGCTGGTATGCCCAAAGGGCTTTTTCCCGCCCAAGAGTGGGTTGTCCTAGACACTGAAGCCGCCAGCCACGCCCCGGGAGGCGGGCGGAGGCGGGTTTACGCCCGCCCGAAGAAGGATAAAAGGAGCGACAAGCCAAGGAAGCATCCTCTTGTTCCTGTGCTCTGAAGCTGCACCTCCCCGCTGCACGTGAGCTCGAGACGGAACGAAGAGCCAATTTTGACCCACCCACCAGCCCCTGAAGACAGCAAGTTGTTTTGAAATAAAGTTATTTGACGTGGTAATTCACTTTTTCTTACAGTTTGTTCTGAATAAAGTTGTGATTCAGTATGCAATAAAGTGGATAATTCTTTACAGTATGCTTTATCGAATAAAAGTATTTGCACCAGAGTTGATCAGTGATGTTTAGACAGTTCATACTTTGAATATCTTTTTGTCTTTTCCTCTTTAGTAATTAGTCTCTCTAGTTTAGTTTGTCGTATTTATTATTTGGTCGGGCGGTAAGGTCATGATCGGTGAGCAGTAATTGGAAGATCCCTAGGGGGGGGCGTCACCCATTACGGATGGGAGCGCCCAGGGGGAGGTGGCCATTGGCCCCTCAATGGGGAGGCGGTCCCTTCTAAGGATGGGACGCCGAAAGGAAAGGGAAGGCGGTCAAGGCCCCTCCCTGGATAGGAGGGGCTACGGGCCCCTCCTGGGAATTTCCCGGGGCCAGGACATCTGCGACGGCAGATGTGGTAAGTTGTGTGGGGTGGGGAGGGGGGTCTACGCTACCTTCTAGACACCTCACACGAGTCCTCGGACGACCACTAAGATGGCGTCGAGTTAATTGGGGCCCCCGTCAAGAAAAGGGAAATTGGTATGTCCCCTTTCCACGATCTCCACTATAGTTTTTCACACTCTTGTAAATCGTGGTGCGTGCAAGGTGCGAGCACCGTGCGATTTTGTAAAAAAAAATATGTTTCTTTTGCCTTTGGGGGTCCTTAATGGACCACCTGAGAAAACCTATGGGGGCAGGGAGTCTCCACCCTGCCCCCTTGTCACAATCTGCCCCTTTGTCCTCTACAATATGTTGACTCGCACTGACTAAATGGCGTTCAAGTTGTGTGGGGTGGGGAGGGGGGTCTACGCTACCTTCTAGACACCTCACACGAGTCCTCGGACGACAACTAAGATGGCGTCGAGTTAATTGGGGCCCCCGTCAAGAAAAGGGAAATTGGTATGTGCACATGAGGTGCAGTCCTCTGTGCGGCCGCCCCTCACAAGTGAGGGGGGAGTTCTGGTTTAGGGATCTGACACCGGTTACGACCTTGCCGTTGGCCCTTAACGTTAGGATGTACAATTTCAATTTGAAAATGCATTTGTAGGATGTTAGTATCGGCTAGGAGAACCTTTGTATTAGAAATGTGTTAAGGTCAGCCAAAACATCGTAATGTGGAAATGAAATTGTACATGATATGAAACTGTTATTTTAATGTTTTAATTTTGTTTCATATTTTAATAAATACGGCCGGGAGGGTAACTCCCTCCCGCCTTCCAAAAGTTCAGAAATGTTTCCGTATTCCCATTCTTGGGGATTGTGTTGAGAGGGGGTGGCGGGTATCTCAGCCATATATATATAAGCAAGACATAACATTCCTTTTTCATTTCAAGGGCCTAACTAACAGAATGCACCTACTTCTCTAGTATAACTCTCAGACCTTTTTCCTTTCAACAGCACACCCTGGATCTTTATTGCACAGCATAGAGCCTTTTGGAAACTAAGAGGCCTGACAGGCATGCTGCCTAAGTTTCCTTAGCAGTACATATCCTAAAGCCTAACTGGCTTCAAGAATACATGTATTCCCATATTTTTAAACACATCAACTAAGCAAATTATTCACCCAGATTCATTTAAAATCAAGCTTCACTCGCAGTATGATCTTAGACACATGACAGTATACCTTGCAAATCAGTAAAATAATTACTATCTGCTCTTAAAACATATTCTATGGCATTTCTACAGTATACCAAAAATGGTTGCAAAACTACAAGGTGACAATCTGATAATTCTAACAGTTGTAAGGAAGAAAAAGAGGGAAAAAGTAAAGAGAACGAATAAATGAAAAGGAATAACTTAGATAAAGTAGGGAAGTCAAGAAAGAGAGTTGAAGGAAAGAAAGTGAGGAAGGAGAATAAGGAAAAAGTACTTAGAGTGAATGAAAAGCAGTAACAGTGAGGGATTAGATATCAGGATGAGGGAAGAGGAGTGAGGAAAAAAAACATAATAAGAGAAAGTTAAAACTGGTAAGTGAGAGGAAATCATTTATAGAAAGAGGAAAGAAAAGGAAGAGTAGTGGAAAGAAAAGAAAACAGCGAGAGAGATAAAAACAAGGACAGTGACAGACTGTGAGGGAGTGAAACAGTTATAGTGACTAAGGCATAATAAAAGGAGAAATGCAGTGAAGAAGAGTTAGTGACTCACCTTTAAAAATGCATTTGAAGATTTAGAACAGTGGCAGTCACAACACTGATTTTCTTATGCAGAATCTCTGAATAATGCTCCTGTCACTGCAGTCTCAGAATAATGGCACAGATTTCCTCTCATTTCAAACCCATATTCATGTACATAACCAATCAAATTTCTTCCCACACAAATTCAAAATCAAACTAACATTTCAATTGGTTCTATCTTTCAATATTTTCAAAGTCACATAAAGTTCAACCTTCTCCCTCTGCTCTCTCTGCCTGTTACCATGGTAACACCTCATACTGCACCTGGCTGAAGACACAGGTCAAAAGTTCATATCTCAATGTTGCAAATAAAACCAGCAAGGATGTTTGACCTTCAAATTCACATGCTTATCCACTGCTTTGTTAGTTTAGTTAGATTTATTCTCAACCAATAGCATTTTTCCTTTAAAAAAACATTAGCAGGCACCCTAGTTTTCAATCTTGAATTGTGAGAAACAACCAATCATTTCTAGTTTTTCAAGTGCACTGAACATCATCCACATTTTTTTTCTAAACTCTCAGCTTCTAACTGCCATTTCAATTCCAGAGCCCATCTGAGTACTACTGGATCTGCCTTCAAAATGCTAAAAGTTTGGGTTATAGGACACAGCTATATTTTCTAGAGTAAAAGGTATGCAGCAAATAGATGCTTTCTCAACCTTGATTTACCAAATGTGGATATTATGTGGATTGGCCAGAGAGGATTTAAATGTCACCAATTGATGCCATTGGTAAAATCCTTTTTACATCTGACCTCATTCTTGTGCACTGTGGTGGAAATGACCTGGGCACTTTGACTGGGGTAGGTCTGGAAATGCTTTTAAAGGACACCTTTGGGCAATTGATGTCACTTTTTCCACAAACTGCCTTTGTATATTAAAATATATGCCAAAGACAAAAATGGAATTGGTCCAACCAATATTGTCCACAGATTGAGAAAGCAAGGAAACATGTGAATAAGTCTGTTTCTGCTTTCCTCAGAGACTATGGAATGGGTTCTATATACCACAACAACTTACGTTACAACATGCAAGGCATTTATAGAGGAGACGGTGTACATTTCACATATGACGGGAACAGAGTCTTTATTTTGAATTTACGACTCTGCATCGGTTCTTACTTGTAGCTACCAAAAACACTTTATAAACAAGACGGATCTTTTTAGAGCCAACCAACATCTAAACTCTCAAACATGTTATTTAACTATAAATTTTTTTGTTTGTTTGTCGACGTGCGCCCACGGTGCGTGCACTCCGCTGTATTTTTTTGACAAAATATTTTTTTTAGCCTGTTGGGTTCCTTCAGGGACCCCCTGAGAAATCCTAGGGGGTCAGGGAGTCTCTACCTTGCCCCCTTTCCACGATCTCCACTATAGTTTTTCACACTCTTGTAAATCGAGGTGCGCGACCGGGTGCGCGCACCTCGCAACTTTTTAGGAAAAAAAATGTGTTTTTTTGGCTTTGGGGGTCCTTAATACACCCCCTGAGAAAACTTAGGGGTCAGGGAGTCTCTACCTTGCCCCCTTTCCACGATCTCAACTATAGTTTTTCACACTCTTGTAAATCGTGGTGCGCGACCGGGTGCGCGCACCTCGCAACTTTTTAGAAAAAAAAAATTATTTTTGGCCTTGGAGGTCCTTAATGGACCCCCTGAGAAAACCTAGGGGCTCAGGGAGTCTCTACTTTGTCCCCTTTCCACGATCTCCACTATAGTTTTTCACACTCTTGTAAATCGTGGTGCGTGCAAGGTGCGAGCACCGTGCGATTTTGTAAAAAAAAATATGTTTCTTTTGCCTTTGGGGGTCCTTAATGGACCACCTGAGAAAACCCATGGGGGCAGGGAGTCTCCACCCTGCCCCCTTGTCACAATCTGCCCCTTTGTCCTCTACAATATGTTGACTCGCACTGACTAAATGGCGTTCAACACTTCCTGATTTCCTCCGAATCGAATGTTGACAGACGTCAATAGCAAATCAGAATTCCGCTCGCGCACAGGGGTGCACGCACCGGTGCGCGTTTATAGATATATAATTGATTTCAACTTTAATTTTCTCAGCAACTACTGGAGGGATTTACACCATTTAAAGAAAAACAGAATCTGCGAACCGGACACTACCTTTTTGCCAAATTTCTTATAATTCCATTCAGCCGTTCGGGCTGTAGTCATCTCTAATCGTCCTATGGAAAATAACATGGGGAAAACACGTTTTGGGACCCCCCTTTTATCTCAGCCCCCACTTGACAAATCCCCCCAAACTTTCGGGGAAGGAGCGGAGCGGAGTGGGCCATCTTCTTTGAGAAACTCGCAAAGATTTGTCCACCGGCGCCAAAGTTATTCCCAATAGAATGTTGCGGAATTCCTATGGAAACTAGGTCCTAACTATAACTACCTACTGGCGACCACCAGTAGGTAACATATGTATGTATATATATATATATATATATATAGCATACAACTTGTCCTGTCGCATTGAATATATATATATATTCAATGAAAAAACCATAGGTTATAGGCCATATATAGTTAGGAATTAGCATTTACAAAACCTTATTTTACTCGCATAAAACCATTGAAATTCCATATATAGTTAGCTAACTATAAGCGCTAACTATATATCGCGCACCCGCAATCCACTGCTGATGATGTCACATATTACATCATTCATGACATGGTCAGTGACATCACTGATGACATCACTGATCACAACATCCAGTGATTGTATGTGTCTGTAAAGTTTAAATATGTTTCACATATTGAAGAATGAGTGGATGTATAAGTGTCTGGATGAAGAATTTAGTAGGTGCATGACTGACTGTATGAGTGAGTGATTAAATGTGTCTCACTGAGTACATGGGTTAGTGACTAAACTGTCTTAATTCGTGCATCAGTATGTTTGATGTTGTGTAAGCTGCTGCATGTGTTGATCAGTAGCTATAAGAGTGGCCATATGGGTTATTGATTGGTTGCCCAAATATTTGAATGGGAGGCTGAGTGTGTGTGTGGGTGGCTGGGAGGTGCGTGACTCTGTGCATAGATGTGTAAGCAGTTGATTCACTAGGAGTATGAGTTCAAGAGTGCATGTGGAAACAGCTATATGGGCGGTTGACTGTGCATGGGTGTGTTGGTGAGTGAATGGATTTCTCATTGCTACATGTGCAAGTAAGTACGTATGTAAAACACAATACATGTGAGAGTTGAGATATATAAATAACTGAACATAAGAGCCAGTGAATGTGTGAGTGGCTGTATCGATCACTGTGAGCTTGTATCAGGGATTATATAAGAGAGTAAATATGTGTTATTATATGTTTGAATAAGTAAGATGTGTATAACTGTATAGTTGAGGAAATGGAGGTGTGATTGATTCTTTGCATGACTGACTAGGTGTGTGAGTAACTCCATGGATGAGTGACAGTCTGTGAGTGTCTGTTTATACTGAGTGTATGTAAGGTTATATTAGAGTCTGAAGAGGTTCATTGTATTATCACATGAGTGATGTGATCAGTGATGACAAATGAGATGTCATCAGTGATGTC
Source organism: Lissotriton vulgaris (assembly GCF_964263255.1). Lineage (NCBI taxonomy): Eukaryota > Metazoa > Chordata > Amphibia > Caudata > Salamandridae > Lissotriton > Lissotriton vulgaris. The sequence goes on from NC_141685.1 coordinate 1,847,994,930, forward strand.
ATTTGAGTTGTCATCAGTGATGTCATTTGAGATGTCATCATTGATATCATTTGAGTTGTCATCAGTGATGTCATTTGAGATGTCATCAGTGATGTCATCAGTGATGTCACTGACCATGTCATGAATGATGTAATATGTGACATCATCAGCAGTGGATTGCGGGTGCGCGATATATAGTTAGCGCTTATAGTTAGCTAACTATATATGGAATTTCAATGGTTTTATGCGAGTAAAATAAGGTTTTGTAAATGCTAATTCCTAACTATATATGGCCTATAACCTATGGTTTTTTCATTGAATTTTCAAGGTTTTGTAAATGCAAATTCCTAACTATATATCCACTATAACCTATGGTTTTTTCTGTGAATTTCATTGGTTTTTTAATAGCAAATATGAAAAGCTTTAAAATGTCAAGTACGTGATAGATAAAAACATTTTCGTATTTATGCACGCTGATGTGCTTTGAACGCTGCCCCCCCCCTCCCCTCCGTTGTAATCCGTCGTACCTCCTTGTCTCTCCATTTGATTGATTGTTGTCCAAGCATTTACTGTTTTAGAATTGGTTCTCTTTGGATCATTCTCTATTTACAAACAAGCACAAAGTCGCAATACTCTGTTTAGTCTTTGCAGATAGTGAAAAATCGTGTAAAAAAAATAAAAGTAATCGAGCAAAATCAGTAGGCCACTAATTGGATCTCTTTTTGACCTCGCTAAAATAGAAATATTAGGAACAACCCTTCTTGAGAAATACGAAAATAGTGAGATGAACTGAGCTCCACACCATGAGGGCTGCAAGACAGCTCGGCTCCATCACCCATCCCGCACAAAATAATGACAAACCCTATGCAAATATTAAAAATATAGACAACACACCAGCAAAGAAACAGGGTAAAACATTTTATTAAAAAACTATTTACATAACGTTGGTTTATAAGATGATGTCAGTAGTGGACCGATGTGTGAATAGATCGAAAACAGCACAAGGCTCCAAGATCCGGATACCAAGCTCCTGGATGTTGGGTGCCATAGTTTAGAGTTCTGAATTTCAGCCTTTTTCAATGCCTGTGCTTTGTTGAATCAAAATGGCGGCTTGACACAAAGCTGACTCAAGCGTTGCTACTGATGCTATGCAGACCAAAACTGGTTTTCAGTTTGTACATTTTTCTAGATTTTTCAATCCAAGTTTGGTTGACTTTGTAGAACGATGGCTTCAGATTTTCAACATACGGTGTGGTGGCGCTGACTGGGAGGGGGCGCTTCGCTCCTGCCCCCTCCCCAAGTAAGATTTTCATACGTGAAAGTACGTTAATGGTTTTGGTCCCTGAGATGCTTCGATGTCACTACCATTCTCAAATAGCATAAGTTCTAGATGTTGGGTGCCATAGTTAAGAGTTCTGAGCAGCGCTTGTAACACTGTCTGAAGCTTATTTCCACCTACTGCAGCTTCACTATTCTCAAAGTAAGTGAGTGTCGTTTGTGGACCTGACTGCATTAGAAAACAATGTGATATGTTACCTTCCTAAACAGCTTGACGGAGGCCCCTGAGGGACGCTGTGATGGCCATGGACTCGGAGAAGACGCTTGGCTCCGACACCCTCCCCAAGTCTTATAGCACTGGTGTAGCCTGAGATCGCCCCCGACATAGGCGGCCGGCTCCCGGGGTCCGGCGGTACTTTTTGCCTTTTGATGACTCTTCAATTCTGGACCTTGTCCCACAATCCGTTTGACCTGAAGACAAGCTGTAGTGGGGCGCCCCTTTATCGTTTTAGTTGCCATTCCGCCCGCTTTTGCTACACTGTGCCTCTTCCGCCATTCAGCTGTTTTCCGCCCGCTCTTGCGACTACAGCGTCTCGCTCACCATGTAGTTGAGATGCGCCCGCTCTTGCGGTGCAGCGATAGGCGGCTGCCACAGGACTCTCAAAATGGCGGCCGGCTCTTCGGTTTTGGGCCTGGTCCACTAAAATGGCCCTGGGACACCTTGGAACTCGGACGCTTGTCTGCTAGGGCTTGGGTCCCATTCTCGAAAAGCGTCCCCTCAGCCGTGAAGATTCTACAAAAGTCTTGGGGGCCTCCGACTCCCGCAGGCTTCTGGTGGGGAGCGGCTGCCATCATTGCTCGTGGAATGGCCACGACGGAGCTACGAGATGGTAGTGGTCTCATGCTGACGCCAGCTTTAGTCTGAAACATCCAGAAACACTGTAGACTACCAATTCGATCAGTTCCGGTAGCGCCCCAACATGACCCGGAAGAGAAGAACTTGCCCTCCCCTCTTTGACTGATGGTTCTTGTTGCCTGTCCCCTCTGTTGTCATTTAACAGAACTTTTTGGACTGCTGAAAGGGGTTGTGTTCTGAACGCTGGTTGGTGGAGACATTTAGACTATATTCTTGACCTACGTTGTCGCGTAATGCGTTTTATGACACGCCGCGTTAGCGCACCCGGAAGTGATCCGAGGCGCGGCGCGCAGCGCGTAACGTAAGCATAACAGGTCATGTGACTTGTTAATAAAACTTTTCATTGGTTCATTTTACTTTTGTTAATTTAATGATGAAAAGCTTGGTCTTATGACCTAAAAATTACGCTTTTTATTATTTTCGAACAATATTTTTTTTTCAAACATATGTTATAATATTCCAGGCTAATGTACTTTCCCGGAAAATTTACAACTGTCTTGCAAGTAAAATATATTCCTTTTTCGAGAAAAAGGGCGTTTCTTCCTTCCATGACGGAGCCGTTGAGTAAAAGAGATTCGGCCTGCTGTCTTAGTCGCCGATACGCCTGATTATCAGATTCTTATCGATCACTTTATGTTGCAGACATGAAAAACACAACTGCCCTTGACCATTTATCTTTACTGCGTTCCTACATATTATACCTTTTATCCGTCATGTAATTGGACTGCTTTATTTCACTTGCCTTTTACTGATTCGAAAACAGTCACTAAAAGTAAAAACTTTACAAATGAAAATACTACTACCGTGTTTTGTTTTAAAAACCTTTATTGTGAAAATGTCAGTATACAAATACGGGCCTATAACCACGTGGGCCGGCCACGGAACAAACTCAAATCGTATATGATGAGGAGACATTTACACTGTAGAAGAACGTAACGAGCGGGCCATTAGGTGACAAGAACAAAGGTGTCTAACAGTTGCGGAATCGGTGGACGTACATTTTGTAATTAAAATACGACAGGGCCACTTACAATAACATTTTCTAGATATACATTTGCGGGCAAAGAGTTACGAGTCCCATTTATACCGGCGCCATTTTGGGCGAGGCCGGGCAGGTCCAAGATATAGTCAAAATGTCTCCACCAACCATCGGCCAGACCAGAACCCCTTTCGGCCCTTTATGTTACAAGATGATGTCTTCCATTCAGAAAATATTGGTGGCAGCATTTTGAAAGGAAACAAAAACAGCCGTTCTCCTAGTGAGTTTCACATTGTTACATTTAGGAAGAATGTTGAAGAGTAGTATGTGGAAAATCTGAAGCCATTTTTCTACAAACTCTCAATCAGACTTGGATGGAAAAAAAAACCTGAAGAATGTACAAACTGAAAACCAATTTTTGTCTGTATAGCACCAACAGTAACGCTTGAGTCAGCTTTGTGTCAAGCCGCCATTTTCATTCAATCAATAGCGTCCCCCTGCACACATTCAGGGACCTGGTCGTGTCTTTAGATGAAACGCATTGTAGGAAAAGAAGCAGAAAGGAAAAGGAAAAAAGTTCCGCCGGACCTAGTGAAGCTGCAGCAGGTGCAAATAAGCTTCAGACAGTCTTACAAGCACTGCTCAGAACTCTCAACTGAGGCACTCAACATCCAGGACTTGCCATTCGGATCTTAGCGCCTTGTATTTTTGTTTTGTTCTTGATGGAGGGGAAACAACAAAAAACAGGCATTGAAAACGGCTCAACTGGAGCAAAAAAAAAATTACTTCTTGGGTGCATTAGGGCATTTATGATTTTCGAATGCCGTATTCATCAGGTTGATGCTCATGTTGCCATAGGACAGCATAGCACCACAGTGTATACAAGTTAACTTCATATGTTCAGATGAGGCAGGTGGCATATTTAGCATTCACCTTCTTTGATCCAGGAAGGATGGAGAAAAACTGCCAGATGAAACTTGAAACTTGGCCATCCAGATCTCGGCGCGTTCGACTCACTGTACCGCAACAGTGACCGCAACTCAGCTGGACACGCCGTCTTTCGGCGCAGCATTGTAGGATGGCCACACCAGTGCGGCAATTTGCTAGACACCACCTCGGTGCCATCCGGATCTCGGCGCGTTCGAGTCACTGTACCGCAACAGTGACCGCAATTCAGCTGGACACGCCGTCTTTCGGCGCAGCATTGTAGGATGGCCACACCAGTGCGGCAATTTGCTGGACACCACCTCGGTGCCATCCGGATCTCGGTGCGTTCGAGTCACTGTACCGCAACAGTGACCGCAACTCAGCTGGACACGCCGTCTTTCGGCGCAGCATTGTAGGATGGCCACACCAGTGCGGCAATTTTCTGGACACCACCTCGGTGCCATCCGGATCTCGACGCGTTGTGCTGCCTTCGGCCTATTCGCACATCGGTCCGCTACTGACAGTGACCGCAACTCAGCTGGACACGCCGTCTTTCGGCGCAGCATTGTAGGATGGCCACACCAGTGCGGCAATTTGCTGGACACCACATCGGTGCCATCCGCATCTCGACGCGTTGTGCTGCCTTCGGCCTATTCGCACATCGGTCCGCTACTGACAGTGACCGCAACTCAGCTGGACACGCCGTCTTTCGGCGCAGCATTGTAGGATGGCCACACCAGTGCGGCAATTTGCTGGACACCACCTCGGTGCCATCCGGATCTCGACGCGTTGTGCTGCCTTCGACCTATTCGCACATCGGTCCGCTACTGACGCCGCCTCACGTGCCAACGGATTTTCTACGCTTTTTGTAGCCCTATGTCGCATAACAGGTCATGTGACTTGTTTATAAAACTTTTCATTGGTTCATTTTACTTTTGGTTTCCTAAAGATGGAAGGCTTGGTCATATGACCTAAAAATAACACTTTTCATTGGTTTAGAACATTTTTTTTTCCCAAACGATGAAAGCCCCACCTTGTTTCTGGATCATTCAGACTGAAGCTGGCGTCAGCATGAGAGCACCACCATCTCGTGGCTCCGTCGTGGTCATTCCGCGAGCAATCATGGCAGCCGCTCCCCACCGGAAGCCTGCGGGAGTCGGGGGCCCCCAAGACTTTTATACAATCTTCACGGCTGAGGGGACGCTTTTCGAGAATGGAGCCCAAGCCCTAGCAGGCAAGCGTCCGACTTCCAAGGTGTCCCAGGGCCATTTCAGTGGACCAGGCCCAAAACCGAAGAGCCGTCCGCCATTTTGACAGCCATGTGGCAGCCGCCTATCGCTGCACTGCAAGAGTGGGAGCAACTCCACAACATGGTGAGCGAGACGCTGTGGCCGCAAGAGCGAGCGCAACTCAGCTAGATGGCCGCCACCTGGGGAGACCCGTTCACGCCGCCTCCCCCCCCCCCCCCCCCGGGCCGCCGCACGCCAATTTTCGGAGCAGCATTGTAGGATACCAAAACCAGTGCGGCAGTTTACTGGACATCACCTGGGTGCCTGTCGTACATGTTGTGTCAGCCATGTGACACTGGACACAGACCGCTACTGACGAGGCCTCCCCCCGCACCACCCGGGACGCCCCACGCTGTTTTTCTGTGCTGCATTGTAGGATCCCTAAACCAGTGCGGCACCCAGGCGACATCACCTGGGTGCCGTCCAGAACTCTGCACGTTGTGCTGCCTTGGGACTATTCGCACAACAGACCGCTACTGACGAGGCCTCCCCCCGCCCCACCCGGGACGCCCCACGCCAATTTTCGGAGCAGCATTGTAGGATCCCTAAACCAGTGCGGCACCCAGGCGACATCACCTGGGTGCCGTCCAGAACTCTGCACGTTGTGCTGCCTTGGGACTATTCGCACAAAAGACAGCTTCTAACCATTGTTGCTTTTTGTGTTAATAAATGTTTAAATGTTTTTAGTTTTTGTTCTGTTCATTATCGTTAAAAGTTAATAAAGTTTTATAACCTTAATTTGTTGGAGTGTTATCTATTTTTTGAAAAACGGGTGAATGGGGCCTTGAATCGGGTTATTGTCATGTGTGGGCTTTGGAAGTGTGCTGCTGCAGGATCGGACATTTCAAACTCAAATGCACGTTCTTTTTCTTACCTTTCCGAAGCATGGAGCGCAATAGCAGGCAGAGAAAGGGTGATGCACGTGTTGAACACTACCTGACCTGGCAAGTTGCTGGCAGTGCCCCCCCGCCCGCTCCTGAAAGAGGGCACACACACACCGCCGCCCCGAGTACTTCACAAATCTTTAAAAGACCATGCGCTTGTTCATGAGGCTTAAATGGTTTATCACCTCTTCTAGAACCCCTACATCGACCCTCTGACGTTTCATGGAAAAATTACCATGTAACACAATACCAAGCCCTGTCAGCTGAAACCCCCAAGGAATCGTGGGGCATATTAGCAAGGGGGTTTATCTCCGCTTTTTTGGCTTTAAAAACCATGAAAGCGGAGATAAAATTATTTCCCTATTATCAAGCTGTCGCTAACACCAGTTAGTGACACCTAAAAGGAGATAGCGACCATCTTGGGCCCGGCTTTGCATGTCAGTGATACTTATCACTAATGACATGCAAAGTGGCGTGCCAAGATGTTAGCGACTGGAAACAGTCCCTAACATCGCTACCTTCTATTACCAACTTTTGGAGATATTCGCGCTAAGCGCGAATATCTCCAAAATCTAACACCTGCCCTGAGCAGTTCTTAGCCATGTTATCCAATGGGAGGTGGATAACATGGCTAAGAGCATTTGCTCGATAATACATGAATATCGCTGACTTTTCTGCGATAATAGCAAGGTTTATCTGCGATAAAAATCGCCGATGTGCGGCGATAATTTTTGTCTCTAAACAAGTTATAGACAAAAATTATCGCTAGTTGTTCGTAATATGCCCCCGGGTTTTTGCTTGCAGAAATCGGGAGGCGGGAGACTAGCACTGAAATCAGTACTCACACGCCTGAATCAGGAGGATTGGCATGTCTGAATTCTCTACAGCTGGGGCCATAAACTACATCCGCAGGGGTAGGTGATAGCCTGGGACCAGCCTGGCATCTAAAATGGCTGCCGTGCACGACAAAATTGTGGCATTCGAAAAAAGGCAAGATGGCGCAGCCGCTGGAAGAGATATATCAACATATATCAGCCTCCTCAGCCACCCTCAGGAAACATAGGGGATTAGGATATGTCTCCCGCACCCCCTTATACCTAGTACTTTAATTAACGAAGCACAAAATGGCGAATTCCCGTTTCGCTACCAGTTTGCGGCCCAGTTCGCGGCCCGTGAAGCGCTTCTACCGTGAAAAATCATTTTTTTTTTATTTTCCCCACGGGACCCTTTAATAACCCCAACAACATTCCTAGGGGGTCAAGAGGGGGATACCTTGCCCCCTTTCATTAAATTCCCCCTTAGTTTTTCACCTTTTCTTCTCTCTCGATCCTACCGAGAGACAAGATGGCGGCCGCTCCGGACTGTCACGCAGCAAAAAAAAAAAAAAAGCTCACGCACAGCCGCTGGAAGAGATGTATCAACATATATCAGCCTCCTCACCCACCCTCAGGAAACATAGGGGATTAGGATACGTCTCCCGTACCCACTTATAACTAGTAATTTAATTTACGAAGCACAAAATGGCGAATTCCCGTTTCGCTACCAGTTTGCGGCCCAGTTCGCGGCCCGTGAAGCGCTTCTACCGTGAAAAATCATTTTTTTTTTCTTTTCCCCACGGGTCCCTTTAATAACCCCAACAACATTCCTAGGGGGTCAAGAGGGGGATACCTTGCCCCCTTTCATTAAATTCACCCTTCGTTTTTCACCTCTTCTTCTCTCTCGATCCTACCGAGAGACAAGATGGCGGCCGCTCCGGACTGTTTAGAATGTTGACAGACACCGGAGAGCCAATCAGCTTTCTGCGCGCAAAGTTCCGATAAGCGAAAAGTAAGCGGACCGGATCGCTGCCCAGAGCGCTGTTACAGATATATATCTTGATTTAAACGTTAATTTCTCAAAAACTACTGGAGCACATATATTGAGACCTAGCAAAGGCACATCGGGCTAACAGTCCCTACAATTTTGCCAAGTTTCGTGCAAATCCATTCAGCCGTTCGAGCTAAAAGTGAGTCCAACCGCCCTATGGAAAACTCAATGCAAAAAACGCGTTTTGGGACCCCCCTTTTTTCTCAGCCCCCCCTTGACGAAACCCCACCAAATTTTCAGGAGCTGCTCAGAAACAAAATGTGCCATTTTCCTGAAAATTTCAGCCGATTCCATCCACAAACGCCAAAGTTATTAGACATAGAATTTTCAAAAGTCCCATAGGGAATTTATCCTAACTATATATACCTACTGGCGAACGCCAGTAGGTAATATATATATATATATATATATATATATATATATATACATATATATATATATATATATACATATATATATATATATATATATATATATATATATATATATTCACTGAAAAAACCATAGGTTTCACACCAGTTATAGTTAGGAATTAGCATTTAAAAAACCTATCAAATTCACTGAAAAAACCATAGGTTTCACACCAGTTATAGTTAGCTGGAAATTTTACTGACATAAAACCATTGAAATTCCCACGTTATAGTTAGTTGGACTCACTATAACTTGCACGTGTAATGCACTGATGACACCATCCAGTGAATGTGTGTCTTTCAGATAAATAAATATGTTTTATATATGTATGTTAAGGTCGATGGAAGAATATTTGTTTAAATTATTGTCTTAATGGATGTTTTTTTAAAAAAAAATAATTGGATATCTGCCTTATTAAGTGTATCTTAGTGAATACATATATTAGCGAGTGAAAGTAGGTCAGTCTCTCTGTCATCAGTGATGTCATGAGTGATGTCACTGACCATGTCATGAGTGATGTAATATGTGATGTCATCAGCAGTGCATTACACGTGCAAGTTATAGTGAGTCCAACTAACTATAACGTGGGAATTTCAATGGTTTTATGTCAGTAAAATTTCCAGCTAACTATAACTGGTGTGAAACCTATGGTTTTTTCAGTGAATTTGATAGGTTTTTTAAATGCTAATTCCTAACTATAACTGGTGTGAAACCTATGGTTTTTTCAGTGAATATATATTTATAGTTATAGTTAGGATTTTTTTCAATGTTAAATCTCAAAATTCTATTTGGAATAACTTTGGCACCGGTTGACGAATCTGCCTGAAAATTTCCTGAAAATGGCCTCGTTGAGCTCCGGTTCTTCCTTGAAAGTTTGGGGGGGATACGTCAAGCGGGGGCCGAGATAAAAGGGGGGTCCCAAAACAGTTATAGTTAGCTGGAAATTTTACTGACATAAAACCATTGAAATTCCCACGTTATAGTTAGTTGGACTCACTATAACTTGCGCGCCTGCAATGCACTGCTGATGACGTCACATATTACATCACTCATGACATGGTCAGTGACATCACTCATGACATCACTGATGACACCATCCAGTGAATGTGTGTCTTTCTGAAATATCAATATGTTTTATATATGTATTTGTAAAGGTCGATGGACGAATAAATGTTTAAATAAGTGTGTAAATGGATGTTTATTTTTAATAAAATATTGATTGGTTAACTGGCTTATAAAGTGTATCTTAGTATCTTAGTATTCTAGTAGGCGCTCACACAAACATCGTTTGCACCTTATAAAGCTGCGTGGCAAAGGAGCTGGTTGCCCTCTCAACCCACTGGGGCATGAATTTAAGTGCCACTGATGAAGGGAGATGGAGATCCCGAAACGCGTTTGGCAAGAATATTTTACTGAGACTGCAGTCATGCTTTGTGTCACGAGCAAATTGTGAATAAACCAGGTGTTTTCAATATGAAGTTTCCATGTGGTCCACTTCACTTTGGGATTCTGGTAACTGTGTGGATAGTAGCGGCCGTCCCGGTCGCGAAGAGGACCCACGTATTCATTTACGGACCTGCAACACCACCTGGTGTACTGCGCATGGAGGGAAGCTGTGTGAGCGCTATTCCAGTACGCGCTCACACAAACATCGTTTGCACCTATAAAGCTGCGTGGCAAAGGAGCTGGTTGCCCTCTCAACCCACTGGGGCATGAATTTAAGTTTATAGGCGAACAAACTTGCTTACCCACTGGGGAATTATTTTAGATACTACAACGCCCAGAAGGCCGTTGATTCGGCCTCGCCCCCGCCCAGGGGCAGGCGTTGAACTGAACACTTTAAGACACAGCGAGATTGCTTGCATTCACGAAGCGCCATTGATGAAGGGAGATGGAGATCCCGAAACGCGTTTGGCAAGAATATTTTACTGAGACTGCAGTCATGCTTTGTGTCACGAGCAAGTTGTGAATAAACCAGGTGTTTTCAACATGAAGCTTCCATGTGGTCCACTTCACTTTGGTATTCTGGTAACTGTGTGGATATATATATATATATATATATATTCACTGAAAAAACCATGGGTTATAGACCATATATAGTTAGGAATTAGCATTTACAAAACCTTATTTTACTCACACCAAACCATTGAAATTCCATATATAGTTAGTTGCACTAACTATATATCGCGCACCCGCAATCCACTGCTGATGATGTCACATATTACATCATTCATGACATGGTCAGTGACATCACTGATGACATCACTGATGATAAAATGAGACTTAAAATATACTGTGCAACTTTTTTGTGTTAGATAGTAAATAAAAAAATATCAACAAAACAAACAATCAATTAACATACAATATTTGAAAAGTCTATCATTCTTTTTTCCTCATAGTACGCTCCCCGGGCCGCTTCCCGGTTCGCGAACCGGGAGCTTCCCAGGCAAAAAATTTTTTTTTTTATTTTTTTTTACCCCGCGGGGCCCTTTAAAACCTCCACATCAAACCCAGGGGGTCAGGGAGGATCTACTATGCCCCCTTATGGTCATTTCCCCCTTTGTTTTGGCCTCCTCTTGTCTCTCGATCCTACCGAGAGACAAGATGGCGGCCGCTCCGGACTGTTTAGAATGTTGACAGACACCGGAGAGCCAATCAGCTTCACTTCGCGAAGTTCCGTTACGCGTCAAGTACGCGAACCGGAGCGCTGCCCGCAGCTGACAGCCAATCAGATCAGATGTGTGGTTAGGCTCCGCCCAGATATATATCTTTTTTTGAACGTTAATTTCTCAAAATCCACTGGAGCACATATATTGAGACCTAGCAAAGGCACATCGGGCTAACAGTCCCTACAATTTTGCCAAGTTTCGTGCAAATCCATTCAGCCGTTCGGACTAAAAGTGAGGCCAACCGCCCTATGGAAATTAACATGGGAAAAACGCGTTTTGGGACCCCCCTTTTTTCTCGCCCCCCCTTTACGAACCCCCCCCAAATTTTCAGGGGCTGCTCAGAAACAAAATGTTCCATTTTCCTGAAAATTTCAGCCAATTCCATCCACAAACACCAAAGTTATTAGACATAGAATTTTCAAAAATCCCATAGAGAAAAAATCCTAACTAAATATACCTATACCGCCAGTAGGTAATATATATATATATATTCACTGAAAAAACCATAGGTTATAGACCATATATAGTTAGGAATTCGCATTTACAAAACCTTATTTTACTCACACAAAACCATTGAAATTCCATATATAGTTAGTTGCACTAACTATATATCGCGCACCCGCAATCCACTGCTGATGATGTCACATGTTACATCATTCATGACATGGTCAGTGACATCACTGATGACATCACTGATGACATCTCAAATGACATCACTGATGACATCTCAAATGACATCACTGATGACATCACTTATGACATCTCATTTGACATTACTGATCACATCACTGATGATATCATTCATGTGATAATGCGATGAACCTCTTCAGACTCTAATATAACCTTAGATACAATCAGTGTAAACAGACACTCACAGACTGTCACTCATCCATGGAGTTACTCACACACCTAGTCAGTCATGCAAAGAATCAATCACACCTCCATTTCCTCAACTATACAGTTATACAAACTTTACTTATTCAAACATATACTAACACATATTTACTCTCTTATACAATCCCTAATACAAGTTCACAATGATCCATACAGCCACTCACACATTCACTGGCTCTTATGCACAGTTATTTATATATGTCAACTCTCACATGTACTGTGTTTTACATATGTACTTACTTTGACATGTAGCACTGAGATATCCATTCACTCACCAATACACTCATGCACACAGTCAACCGCCCATACAGCTGTTTCCACATGCACTTTTGAAACCATACATCTAGTGAATCAACTGCTCACACATCTATGCACAGAGTCATACAGATCCCAGCCACCCACACACACACTCAGTCTCCCATACAAATACTTGGGCAACCAATCAATAACCCATATAGTTACTCATATAGCTACTTATCAACACATGCAACAGTTTACAGAACAACAGACATAATGATGCACAAATTAAGACAGTTTAGTCACTAACCCATGCACTCAGTGAGACACATTTAATCACTCACTCATACAGTCAGTCATGCACCTACTAAATCCTTCATCCAGACACTTATACATCCACTCATTCTTCAATATGTAAGACATATTTTAACTTTACAGAAACATACAGTCACTGGATGTTGTCATCAGTGATGTCATCAGTGATGTCATTTGAGATGTCATCAGTGATGTCATCAGTGATGTCACTGACCATGTCATGAATGATGTAATATGTGACATCATCAGCAGTGGATTGCGGGTGCGCGATATATAGTTAGTGCAACTAACTATATATGGAATTTCAATGGTTTTGTGTGAGTAAAATAAGGTTTTGTAAATGCGAATTCCTAACTATATATGGTCTATAACCTATGGTTTTTTCAGTGAATTTTCAAGGTTTTGTAAATGCTAATTCCTAACTATATATGGTCTATAGCCTATGGTTTTTTCAGTGAATATATATATATATACATACATATATAAACATATATCATCTGTATATCTATATAAATACAAACATAAATGAATGCATACATATACTTATATGCATACAGATGCATGTTATTTACATGAAAGTTGAAAAAACACTAATAAAAGCAAAGCTAAAAAGCCACCTCATTTCAAACAGAATGGCTTTAACTTAAACGAGGGCGAGATCTATTGCATTTTCAATGCTTGTTTACTTTGGTTCCATCAAGAAGGCATTCAGATGTGTCACACATTTGCCATAAATTCTGAATGTTAGCACTCTAGTTGCACATTAGATCACTGTAGTAAAGCTACTGCTCACCAGGGACGTCTGCTGCTGGTATTCAAAGTGCATGTTTCAGTCTGCATGTCAGAATTTTTTTAATGAAATAGAAGAGGATTTGAGAAGTCACTCAAAATGATCCCTAATTTTTCTTTCTGAAGCACTAATCATACTTTCTATGGCAAAATTAACCCCCTCATGTTGTTCCTTTTTAAATTGAGTGTTTTCAGACTTACCACTTCATTCCAATCAAGATGGCTTCTGGTGTGCCATACTTTTGTCATAAGTAAGACTGTTAGCGCTCTAGTTGTTCTTTAGAACACTCTGGGACATTCTGTCATTGGGCTATACTTGGGGTACATCTGGGTGATATTTGGGCTACATTTAGGCTCTTTTGTCTCTGGTGGCCATCTTGGGAGACTGTATGTCAGAATTTTTTAATGAAATTGAAGAGGGTTTGAGAAGTCACTCAAAATGTGCCCTAATTTTTCTTTCTGCAGCACTAATCATAATTCATATGGCAAAATATACCCCCTCATTTTGTTCCTTTTTAAATTAAATGTTTTAAGAGTTACCACTTTATTCCAATCAAGATGGCTTCAGGTGTGCCATACCTTTGTAATAAGTAGGACTGTTAGCGCTCTAGTTGTTCTTTAGAACACTCTGGGACATTCTGTCATTGGGCTATACTTGGGCTACATCTGGGTGATATTTGGGCTACATTTGGGCTCTTTTGTCTCTGGTGGCCATTTTGGGAGACTGCATGTCAGAATTTTTTAATGAAATAGAAGAGGATTTGAAAAGTCACTCAAAATGTGCCCTAATTTTTCTTTCTGCAGCACTAATAATACCTTCTATTGCATAAAATACCCCCTCATTTTGTTCCTTTTTAAATTAAATGTTTTAAGAGTTACCACTTTATTCCCATCACGATGGCTCCAGGTGTGCTATACCTTTGTAATAAGTAGGACTGTTAGCGCTCTAGTTGTTCTTTAGAACACTCTGGGACATTCTGTCATTGGGCTATACTTGGGCTACATCTGGGTGATATTTGGGCTACATTTGGGCTCTTTTGTCTCTGGTGGCCATTTTGGGAGACTGCATGTCAGAATGTTTTAATGAAATAGAAAAGGATTTGAGAAGTCACTCAAAATGTGCCCTAATTTTTCATTCTGCAGCACTAATCATACTTTCTATGGCAAAATATTCCCCCTCATGTTGTTTCTTTTTAAATTAAATGTTTTAAGAGTTACCAATTTATTCCAATCAAGATGGCTTCAGGTGTGCCATACCTTTGTAATAAGTAGGACTGTTAGCGCTCTAGTTGTTCTTTAGAACACTCTAGGAGGCTGCAGTAGAACACAAAGGAATCAACTGACAGTCTCTGTCCTTGTTGGATGTACATGTTTTACTGAGAATGTCAGACTTCATTTTCACATGACTGAGAAAGATAATGTGAATTTACAGAAAATATGCTTTCAGTTTAGCTTATAGATCCCCTTCCAAACCTCTGTGGGAAAATCATGAGATATTGGTTTTCTTTCAAACAATATTCATGATATCACAGCAGAAGGTTTTTTCACATGGTAAAATCACCTTAGAACCCACCACAATTCCTAAAACGAGTATGGTACCATCAACAAATGATTTATAATGTAACTAAAGTCCTAAAACCCTCTATTAACTACAATGCTTTTTAATGAGGTGCTATCATGTATATTGGTCCCAAGATGGCTGCCAACACTTCTTGGATGAAGTGCTGACAGCCAATCAGATCAGATGTGTGGTTAGGCTCCGCCCAGATATATATCTTTTTTTGAACCTAAATTACTCAAAATCCACTGGAGCACATATATTGAGCCCTAGCAAAGGTACATCGGGCTAACAGTCCCTACAATTTTGCCAAGTTTCGTGCAAATCCATTCAGCCGTTCGAGCTAAAAGTGAGGCCAACCGCCCTATGGAAATTAACATGGGAAAAACGTGTTTTGGGACCCCCCTTTTTTCTCGGCCCCCCCTTGATGAAACCCCCCCAAATTGTCAGGGGCTGCTCAGAAACAAAATGTTCCATTTTCCTGAAAATTTCAGCCGATTCCGTCCACAAACGCCAAAGTTATTAGACATAGAATTTTCAAAAATCCCATAGAGAAAAAATCCTAACTATATATACCTACTGGCGACCGCCAGTAGGTAATATATATATATATATAATATATATAATATATATATATATATATATTACCTACTGGCGGTCGGTAATAGGTAGGTAATATATATATATATATAATATATATAATATATATATATATATATATATATTACCTACTGGCGGTCGCCAGTAGGTATATATAGTTAGGAATTTTCAAAAATCCCATAGAGAAAAAATCCTAACTATATATACCTACTGGCGACCGCCAGTAGGTAATATATATATATATATAATATATATAATATATATATATATATATATTACCTACTGGCGGTCGGTAATAGGTAGGTAATATATATATATATATAATATATATAATATATATATATATATATATTACCTACTGGCGGTCGCCAGTAGGTATATATAGTTAGGAATTTTCAAAAATCCCATAGAGAAAAAATCCTAACTATATATACCTACTGGCGACCGCCAGTAGGTAATATATATATATATATAATATATATAATATATATATATATATATATTACCTACTGGCGGTCGCCAGTAGGTATATATAGTTAGGATTTTTTCCCTATGGGATTTTTGAAAATTCTATGTCTAATAACTTTGGCGTTTGTGGACGGAATCGGCTGAAATTTTCAGGAAAATGGCACATTTTGTTTCTGAGCAGCCCTTGAAAATTTGGGGGGGTTTCGTCAAGGGGGGGCCGAGAAAAAAGGGGGGTCCCAAAACGCGTTTTTCCCATGTTAATTTCCATAGGGCCTTTGGCCTCACTTTTAGCTCGAACGGCTGAATGGATTTGCACGAAACTTGGCAAAATTGTAGGGACTGTTAGCCCGATGTGCCTTTGCTAGGTCTCAATATATGTGCTCCAGTGGATTTTGAGAAATTAACGCTCAAAACAAGATATATATCTGTAACAGCGCTCGGGGCTGCGCTCCGGTCCGCTTACTTTTCGCGAAACGGAACTTTGCGATGCGAAGCTGATTGGCTTTCCGGTGTCTGTCAACATTCTAAACAGTCCGGAGCGGCCGCCATCTTATCTCTCGGTAGGATCGAGAGAGAAGAAGAGGTGAAAAACGAAGGGGGAATTTAATGAAAGGGGGCAAGGTAGACCCTTCTTGACCCCCTAGGAATGATGTTGGGGTTATTAAAGGGTCCCGTGGGGAAAATAAAAAAAAAATGATTTTTCACGGTAGAAGCGCTTCTTGGGCCGCGAACTGGGCCGCAAACTGGTAGCGAAACGGGAATTCGCCATTTTGTGTTTCGTTTTAATTAAATTACTAGGTATAAGGGGGTGCGGGAGACGTATCCTGATGCCTTATGTTTTCTGAGGGTGGCTGAGGAGGCTCATATATGTTGATATATGTCTTCCAGCGGCTGTGCGTGCGCCATCTTATCTCTCGGTAGGATCGAGAGAGAAGAGGTGAAAAACGAAGGGGGAATTTAATGAAAGGGGGCAAGGTAGACCCCTCTTGACCCCCTAGGAATGATGTTGGGGTTATTAAAGGGTCCCGTGGGGAAAATAAAAAAAAATTGATTTTTCACGGTAGAAGTGCTTCTCGGGCCGCGAACTGGGCCGCAAACTGGTAGAGAAACGGGAATTCGCCATTTTGTGTTTCGTTTTAATTAAATTACTAGGTATAAGGGGGTGCGGGAGATGTATCCTGATCCCTTATGTTTTCTGAGGGTGGCTGAGGAGGCTCATATATGTTGATACATGTCTTCCAGCGGCTGTGCGTGAGCGTTTTTTTTTTTTTTTTGCTGCGTGACGTCTGTTAACGTTCGATTCGATGGAAATCAGGAAGTGTTGACCGCCAATTTGTCACTGCGATAAAATATTTTGTTATAAATGAATCCTTATTGATAAACATTGTATGCGCCATCTTGCCTTTTTTCCAATGGCACAATTTTGTCGTGCACGGCAGCCATTTTAGATGCCTTGACCAGACCCACTCTCTGCACGCCGTCGATTCTCAGCACGGCTCCCCACCCTCGCAAGCATCTCCCCCACGCACTGGTCACCCCCGCTCTCTCTCTCATGCTTGGGCCATAAACTTCCCCGCATCTGCGCTGCTCTTCCCTGAGAATCACACCCTGTGCCCGCCCGACACCTCCCTTTCACCCTATTCACTACCGCACCCTCTGACACTCCTCTTCCTCTGTGTCCGATTGTCCAGGCCGGTCCCAGGCTATCACCTAGCCCTGCGGATGTAGTTTATGGCCCCAGCTGCAGAGAATCCAGACATGCCAACCCTCCCGATTCAGGCGTGAGACTACCGATTTCAGTGCTAGTCTCCCGCCTCCCGATTCCTGCAAGCAAAAACCCGATTCCTCGGGGGTTTCAGCTGACAGGGCTTGGTATTGTGTTACGTGCTAATTCTTCCAGGAAACGTCAGAGGGCCGATGCAGGGGCTCTAGAAGGGGTGATAAACCATTTAAGCCTCATTAACAAGCGCATGGTCTTTTAAAGATATGTGAAGTACTCGGGCGGCGGTGTGTGTGTGCCCTCTTTCAGGAGCGGGCGGGGGGGTGGAACTGCCAGCAACTTGCCAGGCCAGGCAGTGTTCAACACTTGCATCACCCTTTCTCTGCCTGCTATTGCGCTCCATGCTTCGGAAAGGTAAGAAAAAGAACGTGCATTTGAGTTTGAAATGTCCGATCCTGTAGCAGCACACTTCCAAAGCCCACACATGACAATAACCCGATTCAAGGCCCTATTCACCCGACTTTTCAAAAATATATAGTACTCCAACAAAGTAGGATTATAAAACTTTATTAACTTTATAAATATAACGAACGTAACAAAAACTGTAAATACATTTAAACATTTTTTGGCAAAAAGAAGCAACAATGGTCAGTAGCTGTCTTTTGTGCGAATAGTCCCAAGGCAGCACAACGTGCTGAGTTCTGGACGGCACCCAGGTGATGTCACCTGGGTGCCGCACTGGTTTTTGGTTTCCTACAATGCAGCTCAGAAAAACAGCGTGGGGCGTCCCGGGTGGTGCGGGGGGAGGCCTCGTCAGTAGCGGTCTGTTGTGCGAATAGTCCCAAGGCAGCAGAACGTGCTGAAATGTGGATGGCACCCAGGTGATGTCCAGTAACTTGCCGCACTGGTTTTGGCAACCTACAATGCTGCTCCGAAAAACGGCGTGGGGCGCCCGGGGGGGGGCGTGGGGGAGGCGGCGTGAACGGGCCTCCCCAGGTGGAGGCTCGTCTGCTGTACTGGGGCGCCCCTTTACCGTTTCAGTTGCCATTCCGCCCGCTTTTGCTACACTGTGCCTCATCCTCCATTCAGCTGTTTATCGCCCGCTCTTGCGGCTACAGCGTCTCGCTCACCATGTAGTTGAGTTGCGCCCACTCTTGCGGTGCAGCGATAGGCGGCTGCCATTGGATTCTTAAAATGGCGGACGGCTCTTCGGATTTGGGCCTGGTCCACTAAAATGGCCCTGGGACACCTTGGAACTCGGACGCTTGCCTGCTAGGGCTTGGGCTCCATTCTCGAAAGCGTCCCCTCAGCTGTGAAGATTCTACAAAAGTCTTGGGGGCCCTCGACTCCTGCCGGCTTCCGGTGGGGAGCGGCTGCCATGATTGCTCGCGGAATGACCACGACGGAGCCACGAGATGGTGGTGCTCTCATGCTGACGCCAGCTTCAGTCTGAAACATCCAGAAACAAGGTGGGGCTTTCATCATTTGGGAAAAAAATGTTCTAAACCAATGAAAAGTGTTATTTTTAGGTCATATGACCAAGCCTTCCATCATTAGGAAACCAAAAGTAAAATGAACCAATGAAAAGTTTTATAAACAAGTCACATGACCTGTTATGCGGCATAGGGCTTCAAAAAGCGTAGAAAATCCGTTGGCACGTGAGGCGGCGTCAGTAGCGGACCGATGTGCGAATAGGCCGAAGGCAGCACAACGCGCCGAGATCCGGATGGCACCGAGTTGTTGTCCAGCAAGTTGCTGCACTGGTGTGGCTATCCTACAATGCTGCGCCGAAAGTCAGCGTGGGGCGCCCCGTTGGCCTGTAAGGTCGCGTCAGTCAGTGGGGGCTGTGCGTCTCCCCCAAGATGGAGGCTCCTCGGCTGCAGTGCGGCGCCCCTTAGCGTTTCACTCGCCGTCCAACTGAGTTGCGTCCGCACTTGCGGCTACAGTAGGACGAAGGCATCACAGCGCGCCGAGATCCGGATGGCACCGAGGTGGTGTCCAGCAAGTTGCCGCACTGGTGTGGCCATCCCACAATGCTGCGCCGAAAGACGGCGTGTCCAGCTGAGTTCCGGTCACTCTTGCGGTACAGTGACTCGAACGCGCCGAGATCCGGATGGCACCGAGGTGGTGTCCAGCAAATTACCGCACTGGTGTGGCCATCCTACAATGCTGCGCCGAAAGACGGCGTGTCCAGCTGAGTTCCGGTCACTCTTGCGGTACAGTGACTCGAACGCGCCGAGATCCGGATGGCACCGAGGTGGTGTCCAGCAAGTTGCCGCACTGGTGTGGCCATCCTACAATGCTGCGCCGAAAGTCGGCGTGGGTTGCCCCGTTGGCTTATGAGGTGATGTCAGTAGTGGACCGATGTGTGAATAGGTCGGAACCAGCACAAGGCGCCAAGATCCGAATGGCAAGTCCTGGATGTTGAGTGCCATAGTTGAGAGTTCTGAGCAGTGCTTGTAAGACTGTCTGAAGCTTATTTGCACCTGCTGCAGCTTCACTATTGCCCTGGTGTGGCCAAAGATTGCACATGACATAGGCGGCCGGCTCCCGAGGTCCGGCGGAACTTTTTTCCTTTTCCTTTCTGCTTCTTGTCCCACAATCCGTTTCACCTGAAGACACGACCAGGTCCCTGAATGTGTGCAGGGGGACGTTATTGATTGAATCAAAATGGCGGCTTCACACAAAGCTGACTCAAGAGTTGCTGTTGATGCTATACCGACAAAAATTGGTTTTCAGTTTGTACATTCTTCAGGATTTTTTTTTCCATCCAAGGCTGATTGAGAGTTTGTAGAAAAATGGCTTCAGATTTTCCACATACTACTCTTCAACATTCTTCCTAAATGTAACAATGTGAGACTCACTAGGAGAACGGCTGTTTATCTTTCCTTTCAAAATGCTGCCAACAATATTTTCTGAATGGAAGACACCATCTTGTAGCATGAAGGGCTCTGGTCTGGCCGATGGTTGGTGGAGACATTTTGACTATATCTTGCACCTGCCCGGCCTCGCCCAAAATGGCGCCGGTATAAATGGGACTCGTAACTCCTTGTTGTGTACTGGTTGAACAACCTTGATTTCACGAGATATGAATGCAGTTTTGATGCTCATGGCGGGCGGGGACGAGAATTGATTGAATATTTTGACATCCCTATTGATATTAAGTTCTGATGTGTTATTGATTACTGTACTATTGAAAGTTCGAATTAACGTCACCCATGGTACTTGCCCGCAAATGTATATCTAGATGATTTTTTTGTAAGTGGCCCTGTCGTAATTTAATTACAAAATGTACGTCCACCGATTCCGCAACTGTTAGACACCTTAGTTCTTGCAACCTAATGGCCCGCTCGTTACGTTCCTCTATAATGTAAATGTCTCCTCATCATATACGATTTCAGTTTGCTCCGTGGCCGGCCCACGTGGTTATAGGCCCGTATTTGTATACTGACATTTTCACAATAAAGGTTTTTAAAACAAAACATGGTAGTAGTATTTACATTGGTAAAGTTTTTACTTTTAGTCACTGTTTTCGAATCAGTAAAAGGCAAGTGAAATAAAGCAGTCCAATTACATGACGGATAAAAGGTATAATACGTAGGAACGCAGTAAAGATAAATGGTCAAGGGCAGTTGTGTTTTCCACTCCTGCAACATAAAGTGATCGATAAGAATCTGATAATCAGGCGTATCGGCGACTAAGACAGCAGGCCGAGTCTCTTTTACTCAACGGCCCCGTCATGGGACGAAGAAACGCCCTTTTTCTCGAAAAAGGAATATATTTTACTTGCAGGACAGTTGTAAATTTTCCGGGAAAGTACATTAGCCTGGAATATTATAACATATATGTTTAAAAAAAAAAAGTTCGAAATCAATAAAAAGCGTATTTTTTAGGTCATATGACCAAGCTTTTCATTATTAAAATAACAAAAGTAAAATGAACCAATAAAAAGTTTTATTAACAAGTCACATGACCTGTTATGCTTACGTTACGCGCTGCGCGCCGCGCCCCGGATCACTTCCGGGTGCGCTAACGCGGCGTGTCATATAACGCATTACGCGACAACGTAGGTCAAGAATATAGTCAAAATGTCTCCACCAACCAGCGTTCGGAACACAACCCCTTTCAGCAGTCCAAAAAGTTCTGTTAAATGACAACAGAGGGGACAGGCAACAAGAACCATCAGTCAAAGAGGGGAGGGCAAGTTCTTCTCTACCGGGTCATGTTGGGGCGCTACCGGAACTGATCGAATTGGTAGTCTACAGTGTTTCTGGATGTTTCAGACTAAAGCTGGCGTCAGCATGAGAGCACTACCATCTCGTAGCTCCGTCGTGGCCATTCCACGAGCAAACATGGCAGCCGCTCCCCACCAGAAGCCTGCGGGAGTCGGGGGCCCCCAAGACTTTTGTAGAATCTTCACGGCTGAGGGGACGCTTTCGAGAATGGGACCCAAGCCCTATCAGGGAAGCGTCCGAGTTCCAAGGTGTCCCAGGGCCATTTTAGTGGACCACACCCAAATCTGAAGAGCCGGCCGCCATTTTGAGAGTCCTGTGGCAGTCGCTTATCGTTGCATCGCAAGAGCGGGAGCAACTCAACTACATGGTGAGCGAGACGCTGTAGTCGCAAGAGCGGGCGGTAAACAGCTGAATGGCGGAAGAGGCACAGTGTAGCAAAAGCGGGCGGAATGGCAACTAAAACGGTAAAGGGGCGCCCCACTACAGCGTGTCTTCAGGTCAAACGGATTGTGGGACAAGGTCCAGAATAGAAGAGTCATCAAAAGGCAAAAAGTTCTGCCGGACCCCGGGAGCCGGCCGCCTATGTCGGGGGCGATCTCAGGCTAAACCGGTGCTATAAGACTTGGGGAGGGGGTCGGAGCCAAGCGTCTTCTCCGAGTCCGTGCCATCACACCGCCCCTCGGGGGGCCTCCGTCAAGCGGTTTAGGGAGGTACCATATCACATTGTTTTCAAATGCAGTCAGGTCCACAAACGACCCTCACTTACTTTGAGAATAGTGAAGCTGCAGTAGGTGGAAATAAGCTTCAGACAGTGTTACAAGCGCTGCTCAGAACTCTGAACTATGGCACCCAACATCCAGAACTTATGCCATTTGAGAATGGCAGTGACATCGAAGCAACTCAGGGACCAAAACCATTAACGTACTTTCACGTATGAAAATCTTACTTGGGGAGGGGGCAGGAGCGAAGCGCCCCCTCCCAGTCCGCGCCACCACACCGTATGTTGAAAATCTGAAGCCATCGTTCTACAAACTCAACCAACCTTGGATGGAAAAATCTAGAAAAATGTACAAACTGAAAACCAGTTTTGGTCTGCATAGCATCAGTAGCAACGCTTGCTATCAGAGTGCATGAGTTTCATGCTCAATCGATTGATCTAGCCGGATCGGGCAATAAAAAGTATAAAATAGTTATGTAAATAGTTATTTAATAAAATGTTTTACCCTGTTTCTTTGCTGGTGTGTTGTATATATTTTTAATATTTGCATAGGGTTTGTCGTTATTTTGGGCGGGGTGGGTGACGGAGCCGAGCTGTCTTGCAGCCCTCATGGTGTGGAGCTCAGTTCATCTCACTATTTTCGTATTTCTCATGAAGGGTTGTTCCTAATATTTCTATTTTAGCGAGGTCAAAAAGAGATCCAATTAGTGGCCTACTGATTTTGCTCGATTAATTTTATTTTTTTACACGATTTTTCACGATTTTTCACTATCTGCAAAGACTAAACAGAGTATTGCGACTTTGTGCTTGTTTGTAAATAGAGAATGAACCAAAGAGAATCAATTGTAAAACAGTAAATGCTTGGATAACAATCAATCAAATGGAGAGACAAGCAGGCACGACGGATTACAACGGGGGTAAAGGCCTGCGTTAACTACTCTTCACTATCTGCAAAGAGAGAGTACTACTAAGAGAAAAGAGGGGAGGGGCAGCGTTCAAAGAACATCAGCGTGCATAAACACGAAAAAGTTTTTACCTATCACGTACTTGACATTTGACAGCTTTTGATATTTGCTATTAAAAAACCATTGAAATTCACAGAAAAAACCATAGGTTTTAGGCCATATATAGTTAGGAATTTGCACTTACAAAACCTTGAAAATTCACTGAAAAAACCATTGGTTATAGACCATATATAGTTAGGGATTAGCCTTTTCAAAACCTTATTTTACTCACAGAAAACCATTGAAATTTCATATATAGTTAGTTGCACTAACTATATATCGCGCACCCGCAATCCACTGCTGATGATGTCACATATTACATCATTCATGACATGGTTAGTGACATCACTGATGACATCACTGATGACATCTCAAATGACATCACTGATGACATCTCAAATGACATCACTGATGACATCTCAAATGACATCACTGATGACATCACTGATGACATCTCATTTGACATTACTGATCACATCACTGATGATATCATTCATGTGATAATACCATGAACCTCTTCAGACTCCATTATAACCTTAGAAACAATCAGTGTAAACAGACACTCACAGACTGTCACTCATCCATGGAGTTACTCACACACCTAGTCAGTGATGCAAAGAATCAATCACACCTCCATTTCCTCAACTATACAGTTATACACACATTACTTATTCAAACATATACTAACACATATTTACTCTCTTATACAATCCCTGATACAAGTTCACAATGATCCATACAGCCACCCACACATTCACTGGCTCTTATGCACAGTTATTTATATATGTCAACTCTCACATGTACTGTGTTCTACATATGTACTTACTTTGACATGTAGCACTGAGATATCCATTCACTCACCAATACACTCATGCACACAGTCAACCGCTCATACAGCTGTTTCCACATGCACTTTTGAACCAATACATCTAGTGAATCAACTGCTCACACATCTATGCACAGAGTCATACACCTCCCAGCCACCCACACACACACTCAATCTCCCATACAAATACTTGGGCAACCAATCAATAACCCATATAGTTACTCATGTAGCTACTGATCAACACATGCAACCGTTTATAGAACAACAGACATAATGATGCACAAATTAAGGCAGTTTAGTCACTAACCCATGCACTCAGTGAGACACATTTAATCACTCACTCATACAGTCAGTGATACACCTACTAAATCCTTCATCCAGACACTTATACATCCACTCATTCTTCAATATGTAAGACATATTTTAACTTTACAGAAACATACAGTCACTGGATTTTGTCATCAGTGATGTCATCAGTGATGTCATTTGAGATGTCATCAGTGATGTCATCAGTGATGTCACTAACCATGTCATGAATGATGTAATATGTGACATCATCAGCAGTGGATTGCGGGTGCGCGATATATAGTTAGTGCAACTAACTATATATGAAATTTCAATGGTTTTGTGTGAGTAAAATAAGGTTTTGAAAAGGCTAATCCCTAACTATATATGGTCTATAACCAATGGTTTTTTCAGTGAATATATATATATATGTATATATATATGTATATATATATATATATATATATATATATATATATATATACATACATATATATATATATATATATATATATATATATATATATTTATATATATATATATATATATATATATATATATATATATATATATATATATATATATATATATATATATATAAATATATATATATATATATATATATATATATATATATAATCCACGTATTTCCAACAAGAAAGGACGCACACTCAGGAAATGAACCAGGTACGGTTAAACGGTTTAATCGATAATGCGTTTCGACAGACAAGCTCTCTAGTTCACACATAAACATAGCGGAGGGTAAGATGTAGTGTCTTGCGAGTTAGCAATGACAGAACCTTTTTGGCTCCTGATGGACTCCGTAAAGCTGTGACGTAAGTGTTAGAGTGGAATGAAATCAAATTTGAATTAGAATGTTGAGTTAGCAATTACATGCAGATGAATAAAGGTGTGTAATACTGAGCTCCTTGTGTGGCTTAGTCATTGACGGGTACCCAGGCTGGGGAAGATGCTACAACTGACACTGCCAAATGCCTGGTCGCTGAATACCAAGGCAGCTTAGTCTTATTTCCACTTCATGTTGCTTTCTTTTACCACCCTACACCCCTTGTGTCTACATTTGTGGGTTCTTTTTCATTCCCTAGTCCGAGTTTATCTACATTTTCCTCCTTTTTTGTCCCTTTTCTGCCTTGGTCTGGGTCGAAGTCTGATGGTAGAAAAATAAGACTCAGTCACAAAAATGAACATTGGTTCTAGCAATTTTCCCACATTAAACAATAATTTGACTTCTTTATATACAAAATGATGGCAGTGGTTTCAGAAAAAACAGCCGGCACCTCTGATAAGTTTGCAAACGTAAACCTCACTGTGTCTTCTGGTGTGCTCAATGCAAACACTGTGCCACCTAAAGTGTTATTCAGTACATAGGGAAAACGTCCTCAATCCACATCAATTATGAAAAATCAAACAACGGAGCACAGCACAGCAAATAGTTCCAAATGACTATCATTAGTCAGTAACCAATTTAATTCCAGAAATTAGCAGTGGATGAAAAGAACAGTATAGTACAGTCAAAATGTTGACACGTAGATGAAGCATACAAACAGCCGACACATGTTTTGTCATTATACAACTTTCTCAAGGCTCAAGGCAATGTCTGAATGCAGAAGAAAATTTGTAATTCTGGCTGCAGTGTCAAAAAGTCATGTATATTCCTGGGAGCGCCCCCAGCAACACCCATTGCACGCCCCTTTAAAGCAGAAAACTGCATTAAAGGGAATGATTTAATCCCAAAAAAGTGGCATAGTGCTGCCTCATAAATATGGAGCAGGCTCCTATGCCATGGAACGTCACAAAAAATGACTTTCTGGCACAGCAAGGGGCTTCATAAATGTGGCACTAAGTAAGGCTGCCTTGTCTTGATTCCTACTCATATCTCTTTTGTCGACCATGCAGCACTTCCTGCCCCTTTGTTCCATTCTTGCAAGTTACTTTTCATCTCTAACTTTCCCTTTTCACTGTTTTTCCTTAATTATCTTCCTCCCTTCCCCCTTTCCTTACTGGGTAAAGGTCTGGTGATTAAAATAAATCCCAGTCCCTAAAAATGAGTGCAGATGGGCCCCATCTGCAATCACTGTTCAAATTAAGCACTGAGTACTACCTGCAGGTAAGAAACAAAATCCTCATGGTTGAGGGATGTTGTGAGAAAGATATTACCTTCCGACTAAATCTAATTCTTGTGGTGAAGGCAAAATACCTTAATAACATCAACAGAAGTCTATTTTGTTTGTTTTCACAGAATGCAGCATATAAATGTAAGCTCTGGGACTTGAATGGATAATGATGATTTCTAGAGTGGCCATTGTGTCGTAATAGTTTTCATCTGTGTGCAGCCTTCAAACAGGAGAGGCCTCGTAAATCTTACTGCCTTATGAAGTCATGATCCCTTCACTACTAAATGCATTTAGATGAAAGAAGAAGGCAGATTAAGAAATATTTAGACTGGTCCATCTCACTATCGGAGACAAACGTGAGGGTGGTATAGTGCCGGTCAACACCTGGTATCTCCGTAATGCAGACACCCGCAAGTCTCTTACGCTGGCGATTGACCGTTACTTTAAGGATAATGATGGTACGGTGGACTCCTCTGTGGTGTTATGGGAAGTGTTTAAAACCGTGCTTAGAGGGGAGCCCTCTCAGCGATTGCGGGCCGTCGAAAGGAGCGGGAGGCGCAGATGGTCAAAATTGAAGGCGATCTATGGGACCTGGAGGCGACTGTGCTTGCCGACGGGGATCCAGAGGTAACCCACCAGTTGCAACTCAAAAGGGCCGAGTATGCGGCGCTATTCACAGATGCTGCCAAAAACGTTCTTAGGGAAAGGGAGGGTAGGGTCTACGACCAGGGAGATAAGGTGTGCAAGCTCATAGCATTGCGGGATAAAAAACAACAGGCGCAGAAGGTGGTGGCGGAACTAACGACCGAGATGGGGGAGGTCATTACCGAGCCCAGGGAGGTTGTGGCTGAGTTTGAGAGGCACTACCGAAAGGTTTATAGCAGAGGGCCGGACCGCCCGGAGTACCTACTGATTTCATTATCAAATTAGCAAGTTTTGCCCTAAAAAAGAATTATTTCTACTTTGATGGTGAATTTTATTTTCAAACAGGTGGAGTTGCAATGGGTTGTGCTTTCGCTCCCGAGCTAGCCATATTGTTCATGGGGGGGTATGAAGAAACTTTCATCTATGAAAACAATCCCTACATAGGAATGATCACCAATTGGAGTCGGTTCATAGACGACGTGTATTTCGCCTGGACAGGCAGCGAGGTAAATCTGAATAAATTTCATGAATGGTTAAACAATCGGACATCGGAAATAAAGTTCAGTATGAATTAGTCCCAACACCGAATGCCCTTCCTGGATGTGAAAGTATATCCTTCAAAAGGAGGTTTAGCAACAACACTCTTCAAGAAGGAAACTGATCACAATATTTCTTTCCATTTCTCCAGCAACCACCCACGCAGCCTCAAGGAAAATCTTCCTTATGGTCAATTTTTAAGAATCAGGAGGAATTGCCAATATAAGGATGAATATGAAATTCATGCCACTAAATTAATGGACAATCTGGCTGAACGAGGGTACCCAAAAAACTGTTAAAGAGATCAAAAAAACGGGCATGGTGGACACCTCGAGAATGCCTACTGGAAAAAAAGACCAAAAAGGAGACAGAAAGGATAGTCTGCGTATCCACATACTGTCCAAATTCAAATGCATTAAAAAAGGTCATTTGCAACAACTGGCACCTTGTACGAAATGTGGATGGATCGTTAAGCAAGGTACCATTATTTGCTTTTCGAAAAAATCAAAGCATTGCCAATCATTTAGTTCGAGCTGCCCTTCCACAAAAGGAACAAGTAACCATGAGATCCTTTTTAGGATTACCACTGATAATGGGCCATCGAAAATGTGGCACATGCGTCTGTTGTGCTACGACAGAAGAGGGGGACATCTTCAAACATAACAACATAACCTGGAAACATGTCTCATTTACAAACTGTAAATCAAGATTTGTGGTTTACGGAATTAGATGCCCGCACAATCTTCTATATATAGGAAAGACCAATCAGGAAGTGAGAATGAGAATATCGCAGCACAAATCAAGAATTAAGAACAATGTTTCAATGGCCCCTCTAGTAAACCACTGGCATTTGAAGAAACACACTGAAACGGACCTAAAATGGACAGTTATTTCGAAGGTGGAACGTGATTTCAGAGGGGGCGATCTGGATAAAAAATTGACAAAAAGAGAGGCAATGCTCATTGTAAAATTCAATACAGTGATGGAGGGACTTAATGAGATGACGGAACTTAACAAACTGAGTTGGCTTCAGTTACCATATTGGTTCCTCTCCTAAGAAAACTTTCCCTTCATTTGTTAGCAGACAAGGATATCAATCTGAATACGGGGATTTCACACTTATTCCATCCAATGGGCCGTCTTGGACGCTGCTCAATACGATTCAGACCTATTCAAATACAGAAGACTGGTATGGTTGTAACTCCTTCAGAATAATGGATTCTCTAATAGGTCAAACCATTGACACCACAATAAAGTTTCAATAGTAGACTCCAGCAGAGACTTCATTCCTTGGAACCACAATAGAAGAAAGTAAAGTGTTGTTCCCACTCGTGGTCTCAATAAAGTGAAATTTTTTAATACAATTTCTTCTGTTGTTTGACATTATGTTAATTCTTCAAATAATATTTATAGACCACGATAACAGAATCTGGGTGAAACGGAGGCTTCAGCTAAATCAATAAGGTGTATGGAAAATCGGCAAGTAATGGGACTACACTTCTCATGACCACCGGGGTCCAAGGAAGTGCGTGTAAATGAGGAATCAGCACACAAGGAAATGCTATTGACTGACAAAGGCGGTTACCGGTCAATTGAGAGGTGCTAGAAGGACTCCAGAAAGGTAGGCGATCGCGCAATACATGCCCATAAACTCCAGCAAAGCTACAAATATCAGGCATTGGATGCGATGCTAACAGCATTTTCGTTTTTCCCTTACACGCGCAGAAAACGCTGGAAGTCCCGGTGTCTACAAAAAACTTCACGGTGTCCAAGTAAGTCCCATAAAATACTTTAGTCAACGCTGTGAGATCTTAACCACTCTATCGGACTGTAATACAATCCACCAAATTTTTGATTACAGATCCCTGCATACAAAATAATTTCCAGAAGTGTTCTGTACTTAGACGCTTCATGTTTAGAAACAACTGGCATAGTGGTGTTTTGGAGTGGTTTACTAAGAGAACAGGAAGAAGCTGGCCAGGTGCATGGTGTTACTTTCTGTGTAGTGGAACTGGTACAAAGAGTAATGGCAATTATTGGTCTATGTTTTAGATACAGTTCTCCAGCTAAGGTCATTTCTTTGGTTGGCTCCAAAAGAATAAGAGGTAAGAGGCAGAAGCTAAAAAGAGGGTTACAGAACAGAAGGGTTTCCAATTGATAGTGACCAAAGCATTTGTTCTTTTTCACAGCCATGAGGTCCTGATGAGAACTCCCAAACCTATTCGGAGTTCGAAACGCGTAAACCGTTAAAATTGTACACCATAAGATCTCAAAAAATAGGCATCAATATCTACACAAAAAGTGAACATCAAAAAGTGTTTTTTCTATGGTGTTTTTTATATATGAATTTCTAAATTCCTCTTGTAAATAGTTGCTTCTTTCAGGTTTTGACTGTGAATGTATGAATGTGGTGACTGAGTGGGAGTAAATGTTTTGTAATGGATATAGGGCTATTTTTTATGTATTGTAATTTTGTCATGTGGATTGTAGGGATGTAAAAATTGTATAAATGGTACTAAAACGATAAGCAAATGTATTTCAAGTGACCAAATAATAAAATGATTAATTCAGACTTAATTTGAAGTCTTTTACCCATGTTTGGTTTAATTCCAATGTGCTTTGTAAAAAGAGTTTAATTAAAGACAACAGTATTGGCATCTGTTCAGTTTAGTGTTAGGTCAGTGGCTTGGTCTTACTGTTGGGAGCCCGGACCCAGTAGTGTTTTCTCACAGAGGAAGCGCGTGAAACCTTAGAGGCCCCGCAATCGACGGAGGAGCTGGGTCGTGCTATTTGCGACCTTCATTCGGGAAAAGCCACAGGACCCAATGGGCTCCCCATTGAACTTTACAAACTCAAATCTGACGGCCTTAGCCCGTATCTTAAACGGATGTTTGAGGAAAGCAAGGAACAGGGAGTTTTGCCTAGAGACCAACGTATCGCCACTATTGTGGCTATCCCTAAGGAGGGCAAGCCCAGGGACTCTTGCGCCTCATATAGGCCTATTTCTTTGCTTAACGCTGAACCCAAGATCCTCGCTAAGGTTCTTGCTAATAGGCTGAAGCCAGTCCTGCCTAGGCTGGTTCACCCAGACCAGTCGGGCTTTATGCCACATCAGAATACTGCACTCAATCTCCGTCGACTACATGGCGTTTTGGGGTGCTGCCATACCATTGGAGAGGATGCAGTGGTGGTGTCACTGGATGCCGCCATGGCGTTTGATACCCTGGAGTGGCCATATATGATGGTGGTGCTTCGGAAATTGGGCTTTGGTCCCGATTTTATAGGATGGGTGCGTCTCCTCTACTCTCAGCCTCTGGCCCAGGTCACCGTTAACAATAAATTTTCTGGAGTTTTTTGTTTGGAAAGAGGGACGTGACAGGGGTGCCCTCTCTCGCCCCTGCTTTTTGCCCTGTCTCTGGAACCATTAGCTGCCTGGATCAGACAAGACCTCTTGATAAAGGGACTCCAATGGGCGGACAGTTGGGAGGACAGGATATTGCTCTACGCGGATGACATCCTTCTATACCTTACGTACCCCCACAAGTCACTCCTGGTGGCCATGGACATTTTCACCAGCTTTGGTAGAAACTCTGGATATTGTATAAACGGGGGCAAGTCGGTACTGTATGCCCTCTACAGCGACCCTCCGAGACTCCCTGGTAATTGCCCGATTAAGATCAGCACTGATGGGATCAAATACCTTGGAATCTTTGTCTCCAAAGACGCAGCCACCCGATATGAGAAAAACCTCCTGCCACCTATGCACCGGTTCAAGAGGGACACAGCCTCCTGGCAGAAGCTCCCGTTGTCGCTGTTAGGCAGGGCGTCACTTTTCAAAATGATGGCACTACCGAGATTTCTATACGCCCTGCAGAACTACCCTGACCTGGTGCCGCAGTCGTACTTTGCATCTCTCGAAACCACGCTCAGAGAGCTACTGTGGGCCGGGGCACCTCGTATCTCACTTCAGAAGCTGGCGTTAGGCTGGTTTGATGGAGGCATTGCGCTCCCGGATATTCGTAAATACTACTGGGCTGCCCATCTTGCAGCCATTAATCAAGGCACGTACTGCGACGGTAATGACCCACGGTATGGAATGGACCGGTGGCTCCTACCCGGGGGGAACTATGAGGTGGCACTGTACTCGAGCCTGGCAAGTACCCGCTTACCGGGCCCACCAAACACTCTGCAAATTTGGCACATTGCCCAATGGAAATTGGGTTGGGCAGACACCCTGCCTATGGCAACCCCGTTATGGGCTTCTGAATGGCTGGGCACCTTGAGCCGCACTAAAGGGTTCCATCATTGGGACCTAATTGGGATCTCCCACAGAAAAGATCTAAGGGGTGCCGGGGGTGTAGTTTCCTTCGCCTCCCTCCAACACTCATATGAGCTTGCACACACAGAACATTACCGCTATCTACAGGTCAGACCCTCCAATCCAACATTCCCCCTGGGACTCTTTCCCCAGCCTCATCCCCCTTTGAGGACAGGTTACTGGATGGCCACCTCCCCGAACATGCCATTTCCCTTACATATAAAAAAATTGTCAATAACTCCCCAGATATACTACAACCCCTTCAGAGAAAGTGGGAGTCCGATGGGTTGGATATAGACGAGGAGGAGTGGAGGATTGCACTAGTGTCCCCTAAGGAAGTGGCCATATCGGCCTGGATTCGCCTAGTACAGTTGAAAATCCTCCATCGTGTATACATCTCGGGGACGAGACTGCAACTGATGGGCCGCAGTGTGGACGGGCTCTGCTGGAGGGGGTGTGGTGAGGTAGGGATGTTCTTTCACATTGTATGGGAATGCCCACTGCTCCAGATTTATTGGCAACGGATACACCACTGCATGAGGGAGGTGTGGGAGGTGGAGCTCCGAGTTGAGGCAAAGAGGTGTCTATTGAATATCTGGGAGCCCTCTGATCTGTCCACACGCTGGAGGACCCGGGCCACACTAGGCTTCGCAATCGCGAAAAGGAACATTGCTAGACTGTGGGGGGCTGCAGGGCCTCCTACACTTGGTTCCTGGAAAACTGATATGGATTGGTGCATGCTCCAGGAGAAGACAGTTTATGTGGTATGGGGATGCCCGCAGAAATGGGTTGACATCTGGTCCAGCTGGAATTAATATAGGGGCCACATTTGCGAACCCCCCCAGATTTCCCGGGCTGACGAACCACTCACAGTCGAATCTATGATGATGAACTGTATGGCACATGGGCGTCCGCAGGGGGGGGCAAGAGTGGGCTCTTGCCCCCCCTGGATCTAGGCCCAGTTCTAGAGGATGGGCCCACATACCTGAGCCGACTTCCTACCTAAAAAGTTGCTACAGCGCCGAGTGTGACTCTCAGCAGGCCACAGAGTGAGGCCGGTCCATTGTCATGGGCAGAATGACAATGGGCCGGCAGAGGAGGCACAGCATGGAGCATATCCGCCCATCCCAGGCCTCAGGAGATGAGCAGCGCAATTAGCAAGTCTTAGGCAGGGGACGGAGCTTTAGTCTCTCACAGCAGGCCGCAACGATCAGATAAAAAGCTAAGGAGCGCGGGTGGGGGCGTTTGGGGAGCGGGGTTAGTGCAAACATTCTTAGTTTAAAAACTGAAGTGACAGACCAGATTGAAATTGAAACTTTCTTATGAAATTCCATCCGTTTGTGCATTGGGGAGAATGCTGTATACAGCTAACAGTGAAAAAACTCCGGGGGAAAACCCTAAGGACTGAAATAACTACATTTAAAGAACAATATGACTAAAAATGGAGAAAAAAAATTCGATTTTGACAATGTTGTAGTGCAAAATGTAATTAACCCTCCATGTTGAGGCCAAGGGAGACGTACGAGCAGAGGAGAGATACAGAGAGAGACAGAGCCAAAAGGAAAAATAAGAGACGTAGGGGGGAGTAGAGACAAACGTAGAGGGGGAGAGAGAAGAGGGAGAAATGATTGACGAAAGAAGATAGGAAAAGAGGCGAGGGGGGGACATAATTATAGATAAACACAATGAGGGAGGGAACGGAGGGAGACAGAGGGCGACATACAGAGGGAAGGGGACGACAGAGGGAGGGAGGGAGACAGGGAAACAGATAGAAGGTGATAAAGGGTGGGAGACAGACAGAGACAGACAGAGGGAGGGAGACAGAGAGAGAGGGAAAGAGAGGGAGACAGAGAGAGAGGGAGAGGGAGACAGAGAGAGGGAGACCAAGAGAGAGGGAGACAGAAAGAGGGAGACAGAGGGAGGCAGAGGGAGACAGAGAGAGAGGGAGACAGAGGGAAGGAGACAGGGAGGGAGACAGAGGGAGGAAGACAGAGGGAGGGAGACAGAGGGAGGGAGGCCGAGGGAAGGAGACCGAGGGAAGGAGACCGAGGGAGGGAGACAAAGACAGGCAGAGGGAGACAAAGACAGGCAGAGGGAGACAAAGAGAGAGGAAGACAGATAGGGCTGGAGACAGAGGGAGAGAGGGAGGGAGAGGGAGGGAGACAGAGTGAGAGGAAGGGAGGGAGACAGAGACAGATAGAGACAGACAGAGACAAATGGAGGCAGAGACAGACAGAGAGATGGAGAGGGAGACAGAGGGAGGGAAACAGGGACAGATAGAGACAGACAGATAGAGGCAGAGACAGGGACAGGCAGACAGAGGCAGAGACTAAGACAGACAGTGAGACATAGAGGGAGACAGAGGGAGAGAGAGAGGGAGGGAGACAGAGGGTGACAGAGGGTGAGGGAGACAGAGAGAGGGAGACAGAGAGAGGGAGATAGAGGGAGGGAGACAGAGGGAGGGAGACATACAGAGGGAGACAGACAGAGGGTGACAGAGGGTGACAGACAGAGGGTGACAAAGGGAGGGAGACAGAGGGAGGGAGACAGAGGGAGAGAGACAGAGGGCGACAGACAGAGGGTGACAGACAGAGGGCAACAGACAGAGGGAGACAATCAGAGGGAGACAATCAGAGGGAGGGAGACAAAGGGAGGGAGACAAAGGGAGGGAGACAGAGAGGGAGACAGAGAGAGAGAGAGGGAGACAGAGGGAGGGAGACAGGGGGGAGACACAGACAGAGGGCGACAGACAAAGGGCAACAGACAGAGGGAGATAGACAGAGGGAGACAGACAGTGGGAGGAGGGCGACAGAGGGAGGTAGACAGAAAGAGGAAGAGAGACAGACAGAGGGAGGGAGGGAGACAGAGGGGGAGAGAGGGAGGGAGACAGGGATAGAGAGAGACAGAGAGAGAGCGAGGGAGGGAGAGATAGACAGACAGAGTGAGTGAGACAGAGGGAGACAGGGAGAGGGAGGGTGTCAGAGAGATAGTTAGAGGGAGGGAGACAGAGAGAGAGGGAGGGAGACAGAGAGACAGACTGAGAGAGAGAGAGAAAGATGTGTGTATGCCGGGTCTGGTGGCTAAGTGGACGAAGGCGTCCACTGCAGGGACCTGTGTACAACCTCATAGTCATAGTTTTTTTGTTGCTCTAGCCTCTCCCCCCTCCCCCACTGACCCCGCCCCACCCGGTGCGGCCCTCGGCCACAAACCACACTTTAAATTTGGCCCCCGAGAGAAAGTTTGTGAGTACCCATGCTCTAGAACCGCATCAACCTGATTTAGAATGTTTTTGTTTTTTTCCGGTCATTTTTAGTTTTTTCCTGTTTTATTGTAGTTGCCAGGTCGTCTGCTGTGGCGCCTCACAATATTTTTCTCTTCCCCCTATGTGTTTCTTTGTTTATTTAAGCTCTTTGTCTTCTTAGATTTTTTTTAATGTATTTAATACTTGTGCTCAATCATGTCGGAGGATGGTGATGAAGTTAAAATGTTGCCCCCCCCTGGAAACAATTCTGCGGATGCCCATGGTATTGCATACTATTATTGGTACTCAACCTCCTTTCTTCTGCTTTGATTTTCCTACGGTACAATTGTACGTTTTTCCTTTTCAATGTATCAGTGTGATGTATACCGCTGTTTCTCAAAAATAAAAAAAATAAAAAATCATTTAAAAAAATGTTTTGTAAATAAATATTTAGATGCCACAAGTGCAGGAGGTCAAAACTAAGCTATGACAGTAAATGTAAACATAGTTTGATTCCATTGCTAATACCAAAATCATGTTAGTTGTGTATGAGAATCAATATTTTTTTCTGATGTGTTTCCTATTTTAATATTGCAGGCCTTGGAAAGGAGATATACTTCCAGTGGCAGAAGTGAGAAGAAAAACAGATTTTTGAAACTTCCAACAGCTGATTTGTTTTTTGAGGTTATTCTTGTAGTTTAATTGATCAATCAAAAGCTAATATGAGTTTAGAAAACATACGTAGAATTGTAGACTGCTCTTCGCAGTTCCAGCAGGCTTCTTCTTGAGTTCTGTAAGTGTGCGACACTGGTAGCAGATGCTCGGGATCAGCTGCATATTCACATATATGTAAACATTTGGGAATCTTGCATTTTGTATGTTAGGTAAAACACAGTGAAGACACACACACACACACACACACACACACACGCAGACACACGCACACACGCACGCACGCACACAAAGACACACACTCCTTCGAAAATACCAAAACACTACAAGGGTCTGGTCCTCAGAACGTGCTGGTCCTAACAGAGATGGAGTTTGGGTTTACCAACACAGTGAGGACCGGTCACAGCACAGTGTGGGCTAAATATGCCCCCTCGCCCCACCCCCCAAACATACACAAGCACATACTCCAATAGGTCTACCTACACCCAATCAAACACACCACCAGATACACATGCACCAATGTATACAGACTAATGGATATACAAGTACTTAGGCTCAGAAAGCTACGTCCAATCAAGGATACACACGCGCAGACCGGACACGCACCCTTGAAAACAATCCATCAGGGATACCGCCTCCTCAGCACACAGACCAACAGATATCAAGGTGCCTGTGAACATAGACCAACACACAGAAGCTCACATTCTCACAAATACAGCCCACATTTAGCCAAACGCAACACACATGACGTCAGACACCATGCAGCCCAGATCACATAGGCAGGGGTTGGACAGAGGGATTAAAGTGCAGATAGACAGGTGGATAGATGCTTGATTGTGCTGGGGATCTTCAGGATCCATGTTCACTTAATATTTAGCCCTTCTGGAAAATTAGGGTTTTTTTAAGGTGGGAAAGGGAGTGGAGTGCTGACATGTATTTAATTCCAGGTCTGTCCTTGAAAAAGAATCACGAGTAGGTAATGGGAGACTACAGTTTCTGTGCCGTCCAATCCTTGTCTTCGTTCCAACGAACATCTTAAGTTCTTTGGTAAAATCAAACACATGCAGTACTGTCAATCAATAATTGCCTCACTCTACAACTGGCATACGACTCTTTTTGTTTAGCTCTATCCTTCTTCATACACTGAAGAACATGTGTACATTTCTGTGATTTTGTTTTTGCAAATATTTGCAATCTAATCAAAGAAAACAAACAGTGCAATTTCTACACTGCAGACTGCAGTGATTTGCTGAATGGAAACAAAATAATTAAAGCAAGCAGGGTTATTCACAAACTGTACTTTGTACTATGTTTAGCAGTATTACAATAGTACTACTTGTGCTAATAAATGATGTTACGAACCTATCTGCAGCGGTCTCCACCGCTGCTGCTCCTATCTTTCCTTCCCGTCGGCTGAGATGCTGAGAGAGACACAGGGGAATGGCTGGGAAATGGGGGATACTTACAACTCATTGGGAGGAGTTAAGGAATGGTAAGGAGAGGTTTCGGGAGGGACAAAAACCCACCCACAAAACAGTAAGTCATTGAACTTTTAAAGTTACTTCAGCCAAAAAGGACCCCAAGAAAGTAGTAAAGTACTCCAGCTTAGCCTTTTATTATGTACAGTAGTCTGCATGGCCAAACTACTGGTGCAGCAATACTCTAGGAAATAATGGAGCCATCAAACAGCTATAAAATAGTACTAAAATAAAAGGTTTTACTGTTTACAATCTAATAATTTTGTAAATTCTCTGTAATCTTATTATAAGGTATTTTTATAACCAACCATTTTTTTTCAAACGGTAACATGTTGAACTCTATAACAAGGCTTTCAACACTTCCAACACACCTGGCAATGTAATGAGCAAATGTTCTGAACTCCACCACACATTTAAAGTTGAAACATATTTCAACATCAACTAACTACATCCAGGCTGACCACATAAGAAATGAACTCACGCCAAACAACTTTTTCTACCTTCACTATGTTGATGAACATGTTTGTTGTTTGTTGTTTGTTGTATTCGCAGCCATCGTTCGCCAACACAATCTCAACATCATCTCCTACGCTGACGACACCCAACTGATCCTCTCACTCACCAAGAACCCCAACACCGCCAAAAACAACTTACACGAAGGAATGAAAGAAGTAGCCGAGTGGATGAAGCACAGCCGTCTGAAACTGAATTCAGACAAAACAGAAGTCCTTATCTTGGGTACCTCCCCCTCCGCCTGGGACGACTCTTGGTGGCCAGAGGCCCTGGGAACAGCACCCATCCCGACGGGCCACGCACGGAACCTGGGCGTCATCCTGGACTTCTCACTCTCAATGACCAGACAAGTCAACGCTGTCTCATCATCCTGCTTCAACATTATTCGCATGCTCAAAAAAACATTTCGCTGGATCCCCACCGAAACTAGAAAAACGGTCACTCACGCACTGGTCACGAGTCGCCTGGACTACGGAAACACCCTATACGCCGGTTCCACCGCAAAACTCCAGAAAAAACTCCAACGCATCCAGAACGCCTCAGCCAGGCTCATACTTGATATCCCGCGTAAAGAACACATCTCTGGTCACCTGAAAAACCTCCACTGGCTCCCCGTAAATAAGAGGATTACCTTCCGCCTCTTAACCCACGCACACAAAGCACTTTACGAACTTGGACCCGAATGCCTCAACACACGACTGTCCTTCTACACCCCCTCCCGTCAGCTACGATCCTCCAACCAAGCCCTTGCCACTGTTCCTCGCATCAACAAGGCCACCATGGGAGGTAGATCCTTCTCCTACCTGGCAGCCAAAACCTGGAACTCTCTTCCCACTCACCTTCGCCTTACTCAGAGCCACCTAGCATTCAGAAAGCAACTTAAAACTTGGATATTCGACAAGTAATTTCCCCCCTTCCTCAAGCGCCTTGAGACCCTATGGGTATGTAGCGTGCTATATAAATTTCTAACTTGACTTGACTTGACTTGACTTTTACCTCTCATTTTCAGGAATATTCATTGGAGGGGGTGAGGGAGGGGAGGATTTACAGGCAAAGGATTAACATCTATGGGATGCCCAGGGAATCAGTCATTGCCAGGTACCGCGATTTCACCTGATGTTATCCTTAAAATGGTTGCAGACTGGCAGTAGGAGAGTGTTTCACCTAAAGCCTGCCCCAGGCTATCCCTCCCTGTGTTACAATACTAGCTGCACTCCATTTCATAGCCACTGGATCTTTCCAGAGGGTAAGTTCTGACAATGTTGGCATGTCACAGGCGAGCCATTCTGAATGCTTGCATCAGGTAATATGATACAGCAACAGAAGAGAGCACCATTTTATTGCCATGCCACAGTGGTGGAAAGGCAAAGGGGGGCAAGGGAATGTTATGCCTTGGCCCACTTACTGTATGTGCTAAGTGCCAATAATCCACCAATGTGGCACTCCAGCCACCTCACCAAATAGCACACCTTTTCCATAACAGACACCGCTGTCAATCCATCAGCGTCAAGCTGTCCGGTCCTTGATGCCACCAGTAAGTTCAATGAAGTGTATGCTGCCTTTGCTAAATATATATACAAAAGATCCATCTTCCATCAGTCACCTCTTGCATTTCGGTTGGTTGATGGGTATTTCAATGACAAGTGACTAATGTAGAGCCACATGTGCATCTGAGAATAGCATCTTAAACATACTACAGCTAAAAACTCACACATTACCCTGACACACAGTAGGCATCATGTATTACATTGAGAATAGAGGCCCCATTTTAACATTTCACGTCCTTGTTGTAGGTGATGGTGGGTATGCTCCCTCCCCCAATTTCCTCATACCGCACAGACATCCAATCTCATTACCTTAGCACGCACAGGTACAAAAGGGCACACATACATACCGCACATGAACCATTATTGAATGCACTCTTTGGATCAG
The DNA here is from genome assembly GCF_964263255.1 of Lissotriton vulgaris. Taxonomy (NCBI): domain Eukaryota; kingdom Metazoa; phylum Chordata; class Amphibia; order Caudata; family Salamandridae; genus Lissotriton; species Lissotriton vulgaris. The sequence continues at coordinate 1,848,035,248 of NC_141685.1, forward strand.
ATGTCTTGATCCCAAGGGAGCGGAGTGTGCTCGTGTACTACTCAGAAGCTTTGGCTAAGGTTGCCTCTTGTGTGTTAAACAACATTTCATGTGACATGGCTTACATATAGATCTTTACCCTGATCTACGTCACATCCAGATACCAGGGGTGGGGTACATACAGAACAGAGGTTAGTGCATTAAGGTGCAAGATTGACTAGTTAACTCATATTTTGTCTTGAGCTGCTATTTTGGTTGCTGCATTTATGTGGTTGGTCAGTCTCTTGTCAATGATGAGGGGTTGACTACCACACCATCCTAAAACATCGCTGTTCAATTTACATAATGTCCTCAGTAAACATGCTTTTCTCTAGTCAAAAAAATGAAAACAACCTTCATTAACAATACTTAATTACAAACTCTTACATAGTGCTTGCATGTTTTAGAAATACAATAATAAAAACCTTACTTTCAATACTTGTATTACACACACAAGCAATCATTGATATTTTTTGTGATCCGACAAATTGTTGTGGACTTTCTCTAAAGGCAGAGGTCTTCTTCTCCAATGTGGAGGTATCTCCTCCCCATGCGGAGGGTTCACTCAAGCAAGCACATTCTCCTCCCCACATGCGGGGCAGAGATCTCTGAAGTCGAGTGGAGGTCTCTGCCTACTGCAAACAGGACATTACATACAAGAAGAGGAAGCCGGACATTATGAGTTCACAATGAGCTATCCTTTCAACACCCCAAAACGTGCCTCCTTTATCCTGGTGTGCCTTTATGTTTTTCATAGCCTGATGTGCCTAATGAAAAGAATGAGATGCTCCCCTGTTCACCAGCGAAGAATTAGAGATAATTTGTGAGAGGTTCCCCCAAAGGTACCCTCACTCTAAGCTTCATAGGGGGCCAGAGACCCAGCTAAGCAATGCAGGATGGGCAAACATTTGGAGAGGCATTGTCACTCGCTGCAGTGCAGTGCGAAGCTCAGCAAGTGGGGGACATTTTGCCACAAATGCTGGGAGGTCCTTTGTTGTTGGGTCAGGATTAAGGTCCAGGGCATTCTGATTTTGTCCTTCCACCCATATTCTCAGCACCCACGCATGACATCACTGTACAAGATGGTCCTGAGAGCATCCTAGCTGATCAATCACACTCATCTGGAAGAGTCTTGGCAGCAAACAGGCAGTAGGTGCCTTATTTACATATTTACTTAGGAGCACCAGAGTTTTGAGCATTTTGTCTAGTAATGTGTTCCGTCTGAGCTTTGTCAAAATATTATGTGTTGTAATTAACTTGTCTATTAACCTTTCTATTTGTGTGCAATGAAAGGTATGAACGTTGTAAAATAATTACATGAGTGTATTGTTGTAGGTTTGGTTGAATTTACTAATAATCTTATCTGAACATAAAGTTAATGCCTTTCGAACATAACAGTTAAAACACCACTTCAACATTTGGATCTGGGAACTGTTTCATTAATATTTTGTCAAACTTGGTTTATGTCTTGCTAATATTGTGTACCTTTACCTTGTCGACTGGGCCGATCGCTCCTCGCACCGCGCAGCTCACTCTGAGTGCGGCTGGTGCCCCCTGCTACTACTGCGAGTTCGCCGCTACCCCTGAGGTGTTCCTTTCCGCTTCTTGTATTGCTTTCTTGTATTCTTGCCTCTTGTATTGCTTTCACTCCTGATTTCTCACTGTATTTTGTATTACTGTATTATTGTGCTGTTGTTTACTCTTGTGCTCTTGTGTCTTGTACTTGTGCCCTGCTGCCGGCCCTGGCAACAGCTGTTACTTCCGCCGCCCTTGGACCATTTTTCTTCCGCTCGTTGCACCCCCCCCGCTCCCTGCTCCCTGCCGCTGCTTCCCTGCGGCCCCACCCCTGTTTGCCTTCTGTACCCCTCCCATTCGCCACCCCGCTCCCGCCTCCCAGCTGCTCCTCCCTCCCACTTCCCCACATATGGCGGAATCCACACGTACGCGCAGCGGGCGTGCCAAAGGCAAGCCCGTTTGCACCCGTCCGTGCCCAGACCGTGCCCAGCACCAGAACCCTTGGCCTCCGACGAGGCCAGCCCACGCGACGGACCTACAACGCCGCCACTCTCAACGCACTCAAACCCTGCCGGAACCCCGCCTACTACCGAGCCACCCTGAAAGACACCCACTGACCGTTCACCTGCCATGCCTGCAATTTCACCTGCCCCCGGACCTGCACCGCACCCGAAAGGCCAGGCACCAGCGACAACCACCTCAAGTGCATCCTGCTCAACACCCGCTCCGTCCACAGACACGCCTTCGAACTCTGGAACCTGCTCGACACAACATCACCAGACGTCGCCTTTCCCACGGAAACCTGGATGAACGCCTCCTCAGGGCCCGATATCGCCATAGCTATCCCGGACGGATACAAGATCACCCGGAGGGACCGCGGCAACCAGACTGGAGGAGGCATCGCCATCGTACACAGAAGCACCATCCGCATCACCACCAACTCCGACGACACCCTCACCGCCGCCGAGCACCTTCACTTCCAGATACACACCGACCCCAAGACCACCCTCAGAGGCACTCTCATCTACAGACCCCCGGGACCACGCACACAATTTAGCTAAGCCATCGCAGACTTCATCAGCCCGCACGTCCTCCCCTCCTCAGACTACATCCTCCTAGGGGACCTCAACTTCCACCTGGAGAACAACAATGACAGCAACACCACCGCCATGCTGGACAACCTCGCCAACCTTGGACTCAAGCACTGGTGAACACCCCCACCCACTACGCCGGCCACACACTTCACCCCGTCTTCTCCTCCAGCAAGCACATCTCCTTCAGTCACACCACCGGACTTCAGAGGACTGATCACAGCTGTGTCCACTTCAACTTCAGGAGAACCACGACCCACCACCACCCCGCAACAAGCTCCCCGCAGGAGCCGGAGCAAGATCACCGCCGACCAGCTCATCACCTCCCTCAGCCAGAACCCTCCCGCCAACACAACGGATCTCAACAAAGCAGCACGCAACCTCACACAGTGGCTCACCAACTGCGCCGAGGACCTCGCACCTTTGAAGAACCCACCCAGCAAACCCGGCAGCAAGAAAGCCTTGTGGTTCACCAACAAACTCAAAACCTCCAAGAAAAACTGCTGCACCCTCGAAAAAGCCTGGCGACAAGACCAGTCTACAGAAAACATGACAGCCCTCAAGAACGCCACCCGCAAACACCACCAGCTGATCCGCACCACCAAAATGACAACATTCAAAGAACGACTGGACAACAACACCCACAACAGCAAGGAATACTTCAAAATTGTCAAAGAGCTCTCCAACCCCAGCGACGGAAACAACGACCTCACACCCTCGCAAGACCTCTGCGACTCACTCGCCTGATTCTTCCACCGCAAGATCTCCGATATACAAAACAGCTTCGGTGCACAGACCACGCACCCAACCACCGAACCAACGCCCCCCACCACCACCCTATGCAACTGGACCCCGGTCAGTACCGAAGACACCACCCGCATGATGAACACCATCCACTCTGGCTCCCCTACCGACCCCTGCCCCCACTACGTCTTCAACAAGTCTGGCTCCATCATCGCACCCCAACTCCGGGACATCATCAACATCTCCTTCACCACCGCCACCTTCTCGGAGAGCTGGAAGCATGCCGAACTCAGCGCCCTTCTGAAGAAACCATCAGCGGGCCCCACCGGCCTCAGGAATTTCCGCCCCATCTCGCTCCTCCCTTTTCCTGCCAAAGTAATCAAGAAGACCGTCAACAAACAGCTCGCCGCCTTCCTCGAGACAAACGGATCCCTCGACCACTCACAGTCCGGTTTCCGAGCTAACCACAGCACTGAGACCGCCCTCATCGCAGCCAGCGACTACATCAGATCCCTGCTTGACAGCGAGGAAACAGCTGCCCTCATGCTCCTGGACCTCTCCGCAGCATTCAACACAGTATGCCACCGTACACTAATACAGCGCCTCAGCAACACCAGAATCCAAGAGAAGGCACTGGAGTGGATCATCTCGTTCCTCGCCGGAAGAACCCAGAGAGTCCGCCTCCCCCGTTCCTATCCGCGGCCACCGAAGTCATCTGTGGCGTACCTCAAGGTTCCTCGCTCAGCCCCACCCTCTTCAATGTCTACATGAGCCCCCTTCCAGCCATCGCACGCCAACACAACTTGAACATCATTTCCTATGCCAACGACACCCAGCTGATATTCTCCCTCACCAACAACCCCGCCACCGCCAGAGCCAGCCTACATGAAGGAATGAAAGAGGTCGCCGAATGGATGAAGAACAGCCACCTGAAACTGAACTCATACAAGACGGAAGTGCCCATCCTGGGATCATCGCCCTCCGCCTGGGACAACTCCTGGTGGCCCCCTGCCCTGGGCACCACCCCCAAGCCTACGGACCATGCAAGAAACCTGGGTTTCATCCTGGACTCCTCCCTCTCGATGACCAAGCAAGTAAACACCGTCTCGTTGTCCTGTTTCAACACCCTACGCATGCTCCGTAAGATCTTCCGATGGATCCCCATTGAAACCAGGAAGACGATCACCCAGGCCCTCGTCACCAGCCGACTGGACTATGGGAACACCCTCTACGCGGGAACCACAGCCAAACTACAGAAAAGACTCCAGAGCATACAGAACACCTCTGCACGACTCATCCTGGACATCCCCCGCCACAACCACATCTCCACCCACTTGATAGACCTGCACTGGCTCCCCGTCAGCAAGAGAATCACGTCCAGACTCCTCACCCACGCACACAAGGCTCTCCATGACCTGGGCCCCAAGTACCTCAACGGCCGCCTCCCGTTCTACACGCCCACCCGCCAGCTACGATCGGCCAGCCTCGCCCTTGCCTCCGTCCCACGCATTCGCAGAGCCACCGCCGGAGGAAGATCCTTCTCCTACCTGGCGGCCAAGACATGGAACTCCCTCCCCATCCACCTGAGGATGACCCAGGACCATCTCTCTTTCAAGAGCAACTCAAGATCTGGCTTTTCGAGCAGTAACGGACCCCTCCCCCCCAGCGCCTTGAGACCCTAGCGGGTGAGTAGCGCGCTTTATAAATCCATTGATTTGATTTGATTTGATACTTTCAAAACACCAGATGTATTGTCATTCTAAAATATGTAAATTCACACAATTGGTTTAAAAAAAAGTACAAAAATAGACTATTGAAACAACAGTTACACCTTTAGATTGCTGTGTTGCCTTGTAAAACTGCATTTGAATCTATGATAGGCAATGTTTGGCAGATATTGCCAAATATATTTTAAACATTTTGACACAGACTTATGCAAAAAAAAACTCTTTGGCCAAACCTTTCAGATCCTTTGAATGGCTGATTACAAACCGTTTAAGAAATATAATATCCTACTATTCCTTACTATTTGGAAGCCCTTAAAAAGTGATAGACAAAAATTTACTTGGTAATTGTTTGGTAAAGACTGCACAATATTAGTTCTTTTATTTAGAGATATAACACTTGTTGGACTTTCTTCAGTGTCATCCCTAAACATTCTGCCTTCACCCTTCTGTTTTCTGAGCCTACTTTTATTGGCTTTTAGGACTCTTCACACTTTACAAATGCTAACCAGTGCTAAAGTGCTTGCGCTCTCTCCTAACAACGTGGTAGAATTGGCTTATACCCAATTGGCTTACTTAATTTATTTGTAAGTCCCTAGTAAAGTGGCAATACCTGTGCTCAGGGCCTGTAATTTAAATGCTACTAGTGGACCAGCAGCACTGATTGTACCATCCACTTAAGTAGCACTTTAAAAATGTCTCAGGTCTGCCATTGCAGCCTATGTGCGCAGTTTTTTAACTGCAATGTCGACCTGGCAAAATAATCCTGTAATCAGGCTCTTACCTTGCTTTTTAATACATATAAGTCGCTCCTAGAGTAGGCCCAGGACATCCCACAGGGCAGGGTGCTGTGCATTTAAAAAGTAAAGTTGTAAAGAAGTTGAATGGAGAGCTGAAGCTTTTCAGATACTTGCTCCTCAGTCACGGACCAGGGTTAAATTCATCATCGTTCTGTAACACACTTCGCCACCCCAGAACAGACCCAGCCATATGCAAATCAGCCTCGACCCTGTTCCTCATGGGAACAGTCCAGCCCGAACTGCCAAGCCAGGTCTTCCTTGAACTGGAAAAAAGCGTCCTGGGACTGGTTTCGAGGGAAAACCCCTCATCAGGCAGGCTAGCTTGAATCTTGTGGCAAAGTGAGCAAAGGACCCACATCTGGAAATACCCTGCCAACTTGGGGCGAACAAAGAAAATACAAGGAGATGATGGATGGAGTACTAAAACTTTTCCGACGTTCACGCCAGTCAAAGATCGGGGTTAAATCCATAATCGTTCTTTAGCTCACTTCACCACCCCAGTTCAGACCCAGCCATATGCAGTTTCAGAACTCCGTTCATCATCTCCTTGTGTTTGTTTTGTTTGCCCTAAATTAGCAATACGGATTATTTATCTCTAAACGCAAAGGACATTGGCAAACTCCACAGCAGTTGCTCATTGGTAAGTGTTACTTTATTAGGATGAACATTCTAAAAATCCATCTTTGGATATTCACTCTAACTATTAGCAATCACTTTTCTTTTACTGCAGCAGAATATTCAGAACTTTTATTTTTTAAACACAAACACAATTTGGACCCTAGAGTGACAAAGTCTGTCTAGATGATAGAATCTGTCATGGTTATCTAAACATCAAGCATGCACCCCCAGCAAAACACCCAAAAGCTTTAAAATACTGCTTTGAAATACTGTTTTGATTTGGTCGCGCTTATCGATGTATGTTGGCATAGTTTTATGGATCGATCTCTGGTTGTGTGGTTGGAATTGTGCTCCCTAAACACACATATGCTTAGATCACTCATCTCAGAGATAATCTATTGCACAGTTACTTACTTCACACTTCTTTTCTTCTTTACATCTATTCCCCCACGCAGTCTCTTCCAGAGGATGAGTTGAAAGGTGAACTTGAGACTAAGCACTGAACATCATATACAAGCATTTCCATTTCTTTCATTATAGTTAGCCCTGAAGAAGGGTCTTTTGACCAGAAATACGTTGGGTTTGTACACCAGGATTAGCAAACGAAAATAGGATTGTTATTTTAGACGACACAAATGTGAAACTACAACCTTTGTGAAAGAAATTTTGAATTGATGAATTAAAAGAATCTAAAAGAAACACATTGATTGTCGTTAATTTATTGGAGCAAGATTATGATGTTTTCCTATGCGCACTCTTAGGTTTACCCCAATCGGCAGCCACTTTCGCCACCCATCAGGAGCTTGGGATGGGTTACATTAGAGACATTATAAATATGGCCCCTATCCTGCTGTGGATAAAAACCTGGCTGAATCCCCACCTCTCTCTTAATCATGCGATTCTAAAGGACTGTATAAACTTGGAGAATATGAAAAGTATTCAGTGGATGTCCTATATTAAAAACATTTCTAGGGAACTGGGGCGCCCAGAAATATTCACTAATCTAAAAGGGCCTGATAAAAGCAGATCTGGGCTGGGTCAAAACCAACTTTATTAAGAATAGAGAAATGGAGCGGGAGGCGGTACAACTAAGGAAGTCCTCGGTAAGGGAACACCATTTATTAATTTCATCCTTATCTATTCAACCGTACCTCACCGTTGTGACGGTCCCGTTCCATCGTTGGGTTCTGACCAAATTCAGATTCAATCAAATCCATTTGCTGCTAACGGACTCTAATGTCTGGTGTAGGCCGGTGGATACGGCCCCAATTAAGTGTGATGGTTATTCCCTGCAGGACACAATGCACTTTACTTTCTTTTGTTCGTATTACAGTTTGCCCAGGAAAAAGTTCATTATTCCTTTACTAAAGGGTAAGGGATTTGAGCAAGCCAAACCTGCGTTGCTATTCCTAAAGCTAATGGAGTCCGCGTTTATAATGTTTGGAGTGGCAAATTTCTTCGTAGCTTCCATTCGCCGCAGGAAACGTATCATGACGGGCCCTAATAACACTGTTGGTGTAGAAAAATCAATTCATACTGACAATATAATGTTTTAAACTTGTAATGTAATTATTTTAAAAAAATGTCCTAAAATTGTATCTTTTTTAATGTTTTATCTACCCCCAAATCGATTTGTATATTGTACTTTTATGATTTTAATTAATCGAAATAAAGTTGTATTGAATCTGAATCTTTGATATTTGAATAATTGTACTGCATTCAGATGACACAGCAGCCTTATGGCACACTTGTATTTAACAACAAGGGGTGGTGATGGACAGAGTTTCTAAATTAAGCAGAATACTCTCACCCAGTCAAGAGATCAGGGCTAGATCCAACACCGTTTTTTAGCTCACTGCACCATCCCAGTTCAGAACCTGGCTATATGCAAATTAGTCTGTTCCTGTCCCAGTGCATGATGGGAACAGGGCAAACCAAACTACCAAGCCAATTCTTACACTGGGAAGGAAACAAGCTTCCGGGGACCGGTTTCTGGAATTTCAGCCGTCGTCGGCCGGCTTGCTTGAATCCTGATAGTGCAATGAGCAAGGGACTCACATCTGAGTATACCCTTCCACGCTTAGGGTGGACAAAATATTTAACAACAAGGGGTGGTGATGGACAGAGTTTCTGAATTAAGCAGAATACTCTCACCCAGTCAAGAGATCAGGGCTAGATCCAACACCGTTTTTTAGCTCACTGCACCATCCCAGTTCAGAACCTGGCTATATGCAAATTAGTCTGTTCCTGTCCCAGTGCATGATGGGAACAGGGCAAACCAAACTACCAAGCCAATTCTTACACTGGGAAGGAAACAAGCTTCCGGGGACCGGTTTCTGGCATTTCAGCCGTCTTCGGCCCGGCTTGCTTGAATCCTGATAGTGCAATGAGCAAGGGACTCACATCTGAGTATACCCTACCACGCTTAGGGTGAACAAAATATTTAACAACAAGGGGTGGTGATGGACAGAGAAGAAGAAGAAGAATTCCAGAAACCGGTCCCCGGTAGCTTGTCTCCTTTCTGGTGAAGAATTGGCTTGGTAGTTTAGTCTGCCCTGTTCCCATGATGCACTGGGCCAGGGACAGACTGATTTGCATATAGCCAGGTTCTGAGCTGGGATGGTGCAGTGAGATAAATAACGGTGATGGATCAAGCCCTGATCTTTGGACTGGGTAAGAGTGGTCTGCTTAATTCAGACACTCTGTTCATCACCACCCCCTTTTCTGAATCGTTTATGGCACAGTTGTGCACACTATGTCTAGGACATCAGTTCTTGTTTCCTTTTCATACTACTCATTATTGGGCTGGGGTGGAGCTCTTTCCACCATGTGCATACGAAGCACATTTAAGATTTTCAAGTACCAGCATAGGTTTAGTAAACAATAATATTCTACACACGGTTCTCACTAAGTGCATTACTTCCAATTCTCTTTAACTTAATCAGCATTCACAAAAGTCTACAGTTCATCAGGGGCAAATTACATTTATAACCTCATTCGAGAAGCCAGGCAATTCGAATCATCAACTTATCACCTACCCAACACATAAGACAGTAAAAATACCTGATGCACCAAGAAATCAGTCAGAGAGTACATGCCAACACTCATACCCAATATCACAAAACCAGCAGGATACCTACGGGTTTATGCTTGGCAATAATGCCAAGATGTTCAAACTCAATTATGGATTAAAGGTACGCTATACTTACAAAGTGTTCATTGCATCTACTTCTCCTAATAGTAGACAAACTATCCCAGGTCTTTAAAGTGCTAAAGAAAGAGATATATGACTTGAAGACTCTTTTAGAGCAAATATGGAACCCAATACCTGGCAAAAAACTCTGACAGAGATCAACACAAAATTGGACTCCTATGCCAAGGATATACATGAACGTGAGATATGCAAAGATAAGAGGGACAAAATAGACTACAAACTGGATGAAGTATATACCTGGGCTGAAATCTATGCACAGAGACGTGGATCTAGGAAAAAAAGTACCACATCCTCTGAAGAAAATATTGTATCCACCAGCGACACTCAACTAACACGCACACCGGCAACCAGTATTTAATCAGCAGAGAAACCGGCTTCAAAAGCTTCGGATTCCACAATCACCAAGGTGACTTCTTTAGAGACCAACCCAGCAGCTAACAATCCTCCCAGGGATCAAGATGGTCTCCGCGAGCAAAACAGAACAAGAACCGGAGAGGGAGGAGACACAACAAACAAGCATTTGCAATGCAATAGGTCTCGCATTAGGAAAGTTTGAGCTATTGGTCTTGTAAATGACAATGTTTTTATTTATGTGTTGGTTTTGAAAATAGCTAAATTAATAGCTTAGTCATTTACAATGCCAATAGTTATAACTTTCGCAAATGTGACACCTATAGCATTTGTAATGCAACATGTTTTGTATGTACGTGACTTAGATGTATTGATATTACATATAACATTGGCTTTTAATTTTTTTAAATAATTAATACTTAAATAAAAGTGATTGAAATTTATAATGGCAATAGCTTAAACTTTTGTAAGTAACTTTTGTGAAGATTATGTTCAGTGTATTTTATTGTGACGAAAATCCAAGAACAGAAGTGAAATATTAACATCTTTTTGTGACATTTGTAATAAAGCTTGAAACATTGAGAGAACATATTAGAACCAGTTGTTGTTGAATGGTTGCACAGATTGATGCTATGATGGCCCTGAGTGATGATGTGGTGGTGCATAATGAAGCTGTGGTGGCGCTGAGTGATGCTGTGGTGGCGCTGAGTGATGCTGGGGTGGCGCTGAGTGATGCTGAGGTGGCGCTGAGTGATGCTGTGGTGGTGCTGAGTGGTGCTGTGGTGGCGCTGAGTGATGCAGTGGTGGTGCTGAGTGATGCTGGGGTAGCGCTGAGTGATGCTGGGATGGTGCTGAGTGATGCGGTGGTTGTGCTGAGTGATGCTTTGGTGGTGCTGAGTGGTGCTGTGGTGGTGCTGAGTGGTGCTGAGTGATGCTGTGGTGGTGCTGAGTGGTGCTGTGGTGGTGCTGAGTGATGCTGTGGTGGTGCTGAGTGGTGCTGTGGTGTTGCTGAGTGATAATGTGGTGGTGCTGAGTGATGCTGTGCTGGTGCTGAGTGGTGCTGTGGTAGTGCTGAGTGATGCTGTAGTGGTGCTGAGTGATATTGTGGTGGTGCTGAGTAATGCTGTGGTGGTGCTGAGTGGTGCTGTGGTTGTGCTGAGTGATGCTGTGGTGGTGCTCAGTGATGCTGTGGTGGTGCTGAGTGATAATGTGGTGGTGCTGAGTGGTGCTGTGGTGATGCTGAGTGATGCTGTGGTGGTGCTGAAAGATGCTGTGGTGGTGCTGAGTGGTGCTGTGGTGGTGCTGAGTGATAATGTGGTGGTGCTGAGTGATGCTGTGGTGGTGCTGAGTGGTGCTGTGGGGGTGCTGAGTGGTGCTGTGGTGGTGCTGAGTGATATTGTGGTGGTGCTGAGTAATGCTGTGGTGGTGCTGAGTGGTGCTGTGGTGGTGCTGAGTGATGCTGTGGTAGTGCTGAGTGATGCTGTGGTGGTGCTGAGTGGTGCTGTGGTGGTGCTGAGTGATAATGTGGTGGTGCTGAGTGATTCTGTGGTGGTGCTGAGTGGTGCTGTGGTAGTGCTGAGTGATGCTGTGGTTGTGCTGAGTAGTGCTGTGGTGGTGCTGAGTGATAATGTGGTGGTGCTGAGTGGTGCTGTAGTGGCAATGAGTGATGCTGCGGTGGTGCTGAGTGATGATGTGGTGGTGCTGAGTGGTGCTGTGGTGGTGCTGAGTGATGCTGGGGTAGCGCTGAGTGGTGCTGGATGGCGCTGAGTGATGCTGTGGTGGTGCTGAGTGATGCTGTGGTGGACTGAGTGATTCTGTGGTGGTGCTGAGTGATGATGTGGTGGCGCTGAGTGGTGCTGTGGTGGTGCTGAGTGATGCTGGGGTAGCGCTGAGTGGTGCTGGGATGGTGCTGAGTGATGCTGTGGTGGTGCTGAGTGATGCTGTGGTGATGCTAACTGTTGCTGTGGTGGTGCTGGGTGATGCTTTGGTGGTGCTGAGTGGTGCTGTGGTGGTGCTGAGTGATGCTGTGGTGGTACTGAGTGGTGCTGTGGTGGTGCTGAGTGGTGCTGTGGTGGTGCTGAGTGGTGCTGAGTGATAATGTGGTCGTGCTGAGTGATAATGTGGTGGTGCTGAGTGATGCTGTGGTGGACTGAGTGATTCTGTGGTGGTGCTGAGTGATGATGTGGTGGCGCTGAGTGGTGCTGTGGTGGTGCTGAGTGATGCTGGGGTAGCGCTGAGTGGTGCTGGGATGGTGCTGAGTGATGCTGTGGTGGTGCTGAGTGATGCTGTGGTGATGCTAACTGTTGCTGTGGTGGTGCTGGGTGATGCTTTGGTGGTGCTGAGTGGTGCTGTGGTGGTGCTGAGTGATGCTGTGGTGGTACTGAGTGGTGCTGTGGTGGTGCTGAGTGGTGCTGTGGTGGTGCTGAGTAGTGCTGTGGTGGTGCTGAGTGGTGCTGAGTGATAATGTGGTCGTGCTGAGTGATAATGTGGTGGTGCTGAGTGATAATGTGGTGGTGCTGAGTGGTGCTGTGGTGGTGCTGAGTGGTGCTGTGGTCGTGCTGCCTTTAATAGCAAGGCTATAAGACAGAACATTGTTGCACGCTATCTCCAGTACTCATGGCAGTACTCCCTTACTAAAAGAATGGAAATGCGCAGTGTGACACCTCCCTGGAAAAGAAGATTACACGATAACCACTCCCTCTCCCAAGACGTGTGAGGTTGTTCTCTTTCCTCCCAACTCCTCAAGTCTTGCTCTTTTCCCCAAGTAAAAGCGCAAGCGCCTGTCTCGTTAAGAGGATGCAGGAGTTCGCGCCGCACGCTTCCTCTCCTATGCCTGTGGGAGAAGCACGGGAGAGAGGGGATGAGAGAAGAGCATCGGGCTGAGGGGGGAACGGAATAAGGGAAGGGTCAGGGGAGACGGCGAAGGACACTGAGCTAGAGAAAATGAATGAGGAGAGGAGTTGAGTGAAGGAATAGCGTGAAGGGGGAGAGGCGCGCGAGAAGAAAACAAGGCAACTGGAGAAGAGAATTACAGGGGGAAAGGAGGGATCTGAGGGTTGCGGGAAGAAAAGTAAAAATTGAGAGAAAAGGGGAATGTGTAAGACAAAGGGCAGATAGTGGTGAGAAGGGATGGGTCTGGAAGAGAGTGGATGTAGCGAGAGAGAGGGATTGGTGTTGGGGGGCTGGAACAGAAATGGATTTAGAAAGAGTTGAAGACGGGGAGATTGGGAAAGCTGGGGATGGTGAACTTGGAAAAGTGAAGGGGAGAGAGGGTAAATGGGCACTAATGTGAGGACATGCACAGAAGGAACGAGAGAGAATAAAGCAAGGAGTGTAAACATAGAAATAAGTAAGGGGAGTGAAAGACAGAGGCAGAATGATATCCGATATATATAGATATGCCTGATATGAGAAAGATGGATATGTGCACAGAATGAACCAGAAGTGAAGGCAGGAGAGGGCTAACGGAAGGCAGATAAAACGCATGTGTTAAATATGGAAAGATGAGAAATCTCGAAAGTGTGGGTGAGGGAGAAGAGCGCCAAAAAGACAAATGAGAGGGTCGACGGAAGGGGGAAGAATGAACATGAAAATTAGTCAGAAAGGGAGCGATTGAAAGACTTAAAGAGGAGAGGGGAAGTAAAGAAGAGATAACGAGGGAGAGATGGCGTGAGAAGAGAGGGGGTAGAAGGAAAGAGTGGCAGGATGAAAGGCAAAACCGGGGAGTAAAACATGGAACAAAATAGCTAAAGAAGAAGGGCGGGATGAAACATAGCCAGAAGCGAAAAGAAAAAGGGAAAAACAGGGGCACCGGTAAACATGGTGGAGGAAGAGAAACAAGGGATAAACCTACCTATTGTTACATAGGTCTTTTCAAGCTTGAATCTTTTAAAACGGTTTCCTTTTGAATTACTACCTAAATGTGCTACATTGTTTTGCATTGTATCTTTCTTTTCTGTGTCGTTATGGCTGACATTGATATACCCCACAGTTTAACGGTGATTACATTAGGGAAGCAGCGGACAAGTGGCATACATGATCCATCAGGGGCGATGCAGATGGTAAAGAAATGGAGGGCAGAGGAGAGTAAAAAGAGTAAAGATATAGGAGGAAGCGAGGAGAAAAAAGAAATAAAATTAGAGCGTGATTGTGGGCCTAATAAATGAAGGAGGAAGAAACAGTAGAGGAGAGCGTACGTTATGTTGCAGGTACTGCTTAATAAATGTGCGCGTGAGGCACTGAACCGCCGGTCATTAAAATGTGTGCGTAAGAGGCACTATGAAGAACAGCACAGGACAGTTAGCAAGTTCATTTACAAAATACTGAAAGAGGGAAACGGGCACATACTAATAAAAAGCAGAGACGAACAAACAGGTATGACTAATAGACGGACAGAGGTGCGGAAATGTTATCAATGGGATAAGACGGGTAGGAGATGAAAGGCAAGAACAAACAAGCTCTTGGCATTGCTGTGGGGAGGAGGGGAGGAGAAATGCGAGACACGGCCGTGAAAAGTGTGAAGCAGGGGGTGGGGGAGCGGATGCATTTGAAGTGAAGCTCTCGGCATTGCTGTGGCAGGTCTGATGCAATGATGCGAGGCAGGCGGCTCGGAGATCAAATGGAAAGCGCGTGCACGGGCACATGCACTCGGCACAATACGCCTGGTTTAGCTTTCCTGGTTACAACTCTATAATCTCGAAATCTATCACTTACGTGATAGAATAGTCGAGACCTAAAAACAAAGTCACAAGCAGGAGCCAGAAGAAGCATTTGAGATAAACATTTCATTATCTAATTTATCTCCAGCTCAAACTACAGTTTTGAACAAGGGAATGTATTTTGTTCCCACACATCTTGTCATGGGGCTGAGCCTTGCACTTCTACAGTGTTAAGTTAGCATGAGCTTATTAGAAGTTTGAACGCCATTTTACCTTTTTGCTTTCTGTTGCACACGACACGCACGTTAGTTATTGTTTCACGTTAGGCTGAGAGTTTTGCTTCACATGAGAATAACTTGTTTTTCCACATTGCTAGACTTGCATCGTGAGCATAGTCTAAACAGTGAGTGCCGAGGCCTTCAAGGTTATCAACACTGTTGCTTTTGTTCGAACTGATCAGCGCACGCTCTAGACATAACAGATATGCAGCTGCGGACAGCTCAGATACTGGTGCCTTTAATAATACACTGTGTAGGCATGATTGAACACACTTGGAGAACTTTCGTATGCTGAGAGCTTGTGCAGAATCCGCTGTGATTCACTCCCGCTAAACTCTGAGGTATGGGGTCGCCTATGCAAGCCTAAGAGACCTTCTGTAGTTATAAAATAACCTACTAGCCAGGGAGGGTGAAATATAGGTATATATTTAACCTGTTTCCATTTAGCATTATAACATGCTTTCTCCCTTTGTATTTTATGGAATAGTAACTATGCTAACAATCTTATTACTCATTACATGTCTGCTTGTATTAGCTTAGATGCTGCACCTGAGATCACGGCGTTGAAATAAATATTTTAAACTTGCTTGTGTCTCCCTTTACTCCCTGTTCTAGACTGGTATGAGAGTATAACGAAAGAGTGCTCATGTTTCCCACCTTACCTGAGGTATCCTAAGTCACATGTTCTAGGTTGTCTAATCATTGGTGACTTTGCTATAGGACGAAGAGCTAATGTGACACTGATGCTAGTCTGGTAGGTGATTGTGGGTACTAAGGTGAGTTTTGTCACACCCTAATTCACTGAGGTCCTGAGTTTCTGTGCACAGTTCTGTTGGCTGAGCAGAATCCCTGCAACATGGCGCCCATACGTTGGTGGCCTTATTACATGACGCTTGAGTAGTGCTTATATCAGTCCTTAAACCCCTCACTATTGTTTCCGGTTAACAGTGGTGATGGATAAACCTACCTATAGTTACATAGGTCTTTTCAAGCTTGAATCTTTTAAAACGGTTTCCTTTTGAATTACTACCTAAATGTGCTACATTGTTTTGCATTGTATCTTTCTTTTCTGTGTCGTTATGGCTGACATTGATATACCGCAGCATAGTCGCATTGCGGTCCGCAATCATTTGCAGGCTTATAACGTTGGCTTGGAGGGCATGGCCGTTATTCTGGTGGTGAGTGCTGAAGTAGCTTACCCGTTTGAGATCTTCTACTCATGAGTGACATTTCCAGCAGTGGATGCGGCTACTCAGGTGTTTAACACTTACACTCACACAGTCGTGTCCGTGGAATATGTTCCTTATAGGACACAAGAAATTCCGATTTTTGCATGGCAGCACCATGTTTGGTTTAATGGCGCCCTTCCCCACAGTTTAACGGTGATTAGATTAGGTCCTTTTTCCATTCCAGGTGCTTCTTGGTCTATTTTGGCTGGATTTACCCCGCATCCTCATGCTGGGACAGTCCCCGTTGCTGAGTTGAGGCCCCTATACAACTCCGCAATTGGAGTTATTAGGGCCTTGGTTCAATATTTAACCCGCAATTTCCAGGGCGGGGCCCCTGGTATTGCGGCGCTCCCAGCTGGACCAAATGGAATGAAGCTTAGTCCCGTGATGGTTAATGCGGTTATGGGCAAGCGCCCCCAGGATAAGGAAGATATGCCTTTCTGGCTTGCCAAAAAATGTGGCCAGCTTGAAACACAGTTTTTACTTCGAGTCCTGTAGAAAACACAATTAGTTTGGCCAAGGACTTGGTGCCTGAAGCCGGTGACTGCGAGTCATGGGGTAGAATTTTTGCGGCTGTGTACATGAGGTGCTTCGGCACTCTGTCAATGGCTGTCCTGTCAACGGTCATCAAACGCGTTCAGGATGAACACGGACCTGAGGCTGCGGTTGAATTGGGGATGAGACTCATTGGCTCCTTTAATGTAGTTTCCGATCTCGTCCTTTCTAATATTAAGGTCGATGCTGTAAACTTCCAAGTGTCTAATGCCTTGTGCGAGGTCCCGGATGCCGACAAACTCCGTCAGTTACAGAGAATCATTACCACGGCTTATAAGACCATAGGACGTAATAGTTTAGGTGTCAAGCTCTTTTCTGCTAAAGATAAAAAAACAGACTCAGGGGTTGAAGTCTAACGAAGACGATCAACCCAAAGCTCCAAAACAAAATTGGAACAAAAACAAAAAAAAGGGAAAACAACAACAACAGAAACAGGAGTCCTGTCCTGCGTCACCAGTGCCTGTGTCTACTGAGCGCTCTTATGACTTGCGTGACCGCACTATGATTAAGTCGCCAGATCGTTTTCAGGTTCCTGATCAATGTTCTCCTTGTTCTTTACAGGACACATCGGCCTCATCATCCGGTGGTGGAGGAGGT
The DNA here is from genome assembly GCF_964263255.1 of Lissotriton vulgaris. Classification (NCBI taxonomy): domain Eukaryota; kingdom Metazoa; phylum Chordata; class Amphibia; order Caudata; family Salamandridae; genus Lissotriton; species Lissotriton vulgaris. Next base: position 1,848,052,640 of record NC_141685.1, read on the forward strand.
GGCAGAGGAGGGGGTGGCTAGCAGAGTCGAGACCAGCCCCACCTGAAAGACGGAAAAGGCAAGCAGGATGATTCTTCATAGAAAATACCCCAGTTTCAGAAAAAGAAAGTTGCCGCTTTAACAGCGAGATATGCCACAGATAGTGAGAACGCAGGTTCGGAATCAGACGTGGGCGCTGACGCTGTTGGACAGCGCAGCGGAGATTACCATAGTGCGAGAGGCCCTGCGTCCACTACTGAAGGTGACAGCAACTGACAAATTTGTTGTTGTTGAGACAGCTGATACTAGGGTAGCTCCCCCTGATAGGTTATTTGAAATCGGCCTTTTAATTGAAGGTGACATACACCATACCATAAAAGGGGTATTTTGGGAGAATCTTACAACTACATACGATATTTTGTTAGCGGAGGCTGACTGGCCCCCACCTTTTGTTCTTGCAGCTCCAAGAGGGGTGGAGGTAATCCTCCCTAGTTTCGCGCACACAGTGTCAAAGGAGCATGCGCCGAATTTTGCAGAAGAGTGGGCTAAGGCCCTTGCGCCTGCATTGTACCGCAATCACTGGGGTTGGGATAAATTTTCCCCCAACATGAGATTCCCTTGCGGTCTATGCCACAGCCTCAACCTCAATATCCCATACGGTTTGAAGCGAAAGCTTCAGCCGCAGAAATCCTTGAACAATTGGAATATCAAGGTGTCATTGAAACTTGTGTGTCTTCGATGAATAGCCCTCTTTTTACTGTGACCAAGCCTAATGGTTTGTACCGTTTGGTATTGGATTACCGGCATCTTAACTTGCATTGTCGTTCCTGTGCAGTACAGAATACACACGGCTCTGCCCTTGTGGATGGCTTTGTGCGTAAACGGTTTAAAACCACACTTGACATATCCAATGGATTTTTCTGCCCACAATCTTTCGGATTTAGGTAGTCAATGGACTGCTTTCACCATTGGTGGCACACAGAAATTCAGACGATTGGCAATGGGCTATAAGAATATTCCAGGTGTGTTTGCTGCCCGTATTGTTTCTCTTTTAGAGAGAATTGACCCAGATGCGTGTTCGTATGTGGATGACATTTATCTCACAGACAACGAGATATGGGCGCATCTGTGCCACGTTGACCGCATAATGAACAATTTTGCGGACTTCGGTTACAAATTGAAATTTGCAAAGTCTCACATTGTAAAGTACACAGTGTTGTTCCTGGGCTATAAGCTCAACAATGAAGGTCGAGGTTTGGCCCTTCACTTCTTGGAGAAGTGCCCACAACTGCGCGCTCCTACAACACTGAAAGACCCTGGTGTGACTACTCTTATTGTGAGTGACTCTTACTACTGTGTCAAGTCTTACAATGACAATCTGTTCTTTTGGACTCAGAACGACTATCGTGACTCCAAAGAAAGCACAATAAAACACAAAATGATCTGGGTTCAAGTGGCTGAACTTAAAGAGCACCTGCCACTTGTGAATGTAATTCTACTCTTGGTCATCAGCGTGTGGGAGTTCACGCTGTTGGCAATAGTTTGGCCGATGAGGCCTCAAAGACAGCAGTTTCGACATATATGGTTGCAGAAGTTACACGTTCGAAAAGTAAGATTGATGATGACATCTTGGCAGCAGTTGCTGCTACTGAGAAGGGGAGTAAATATCCTAAGGGGTTTCCTTCTAAGAATTCTTATCATTTAAGTCCTGATAAAGTTCCTTATGTGAAAATACCAGACGTTGGTGACCGACTGATTCCCAACGTGGACCCCAGGTCAGAGCTGATTACAGCTGCCCATGAAGGTGTTGCATCCGCACACGCTGGCGTTTCGGCTTCTGTATCTCAGCTACAACTTTGCTTTTGGTGGCGGGGACTGTACAAACAGAAGCGTGATTATGTCCTTCAATGTAACATTTGTCAGCAGGTCAATCCTTTGTCTGCTGTGCGTCCGCCCCAAACACAGTTGTACATTTCCAATAAACCGCTTGGTTGTGTTTATTTGGATCACTGTGGTCCTTTCTACGCTGATACTGCATATAAGTACATCTTAGTTGCAGTTGATTCTTGCACGCGCTTTGTATGGGTGTGGCCCCACCGGAGTGCTGATTCGCGAACTGTCATAAGAGATCTGCGTGTTTTTGTGGTAATTTTTGCATGTGGCACCTTCCATTCGGACCAAGGTCCAGCTTTTGCCTCTAAGGCGTACAAGGATACCATGAGTTCATTGGGGGTCCAAGTCAAATTTTCGTCTCCATACCGACCTGAGGGTAAAAGTGTTGTGGAGCGAATGAACTGTGATTTAAAGCCATAATTGACAGCTAGGGTTATAGGTACCGCTAGGAACTGGCTGGCCCATCTCAATAGCATACAGCGTGCACTTAATATTCTCTCTAGAAGGTCTCTGGGTGGGCGGACCCCATACGAGATGCTCTTTGGTATCAAAATGTTTGTTCCGGACCTTGAAGGTCTAGACCAGGCGGCGGCTGCTTCGCCCTTTGACGTAGATGAACATTGTGATGTTTTACAGAATCTACAAGAGACGAGAGACAGTCTTGCAAAGGAACAGGTGCCCGCCACATCTGATGCTGCGTTGCAGATTCCATTAGTTGGCTGGCTACCCCGAGTTGGAGAACTGGTCCGAGAAAAGATCGAGAACAAGAAGAAATTTGGGGGCATATTACCAACGATTAGCGATATTTATCGCTAACTAGGCTTAGCAACGATTTTTTTATCGCTAAGCATCGCCGGAAATTATCGCTGAGATAACGTGCTATTAGCAACGTTTATCTCCAAAGCTATAATTTTTCCGGCGATAGCGTGAATATCGCTGAGAATACAGCGATATTCACGCATTAGCGACTAAATGTTCTTAGCCATGTTATCCACCTCCCATTGGAGAACATGGCTAAGAACTGGTCTGGGGAGGTGTTCGTTTTTGGCGATATTCGCGCTTAGCACGAATATTGCCATCGCTAAGCCTTCCTTGCTAATAGGCCTCACCGACGTTAGCGACTGCTTTCAGTCGCTAACGGGTTAGGAACGCCCACTTTGCATGTCATTAGCGATAATTATCGCTAACATGCAAAGCGGGCCCCAAACCGCTCGCTATCGCCTCAAAGCTGTTGCTAACATCAGTTAGCGACAGCTTGCTAATTGGGCAATAGTATTATCGCCGCTCAGCTGCCCAAAACGGCCGCTAAAGCGGCGAAAATAGCATATCACCAGCATTGATAATATGCCCCTTGGTCCCTCATATCGAGCTCCAGTTCCGCTACTTGGCGTGCAGAGCACACGAACAGTCATTTTACCACCACTTCCAGGTCGAAAAGAAAAAAGGTACATCTCCATTGACAATGTCAAATTACACAGAGTGGCCGATTCCTCTTAGTATGACTCTTGCTGTCTCTTGTCCATCGATACTGAGAAATTCTGTTTTGGCTCCTGCCCTGTAGCAGGGATTTCTGCTCCTATACAGAACTGTGCATAGAGACTTAGAACCTCAGTGAATTAGGGTGTGCCAAAACTCACCTTAGTATCCAAAATCCCCTACCTAGCAATCAGTGTCTCATTTGTACTTACAAAACCCTAATGATTTAGACAACCCAGAACATGGACTTAGAACACCTCAGGAAACGTGGAACACATGGGCACTCTTTCGTTATACTAACATATCAATCCAGAACGAGGAGTCGATGAGGACACGTGTGAGTTTGAAATGTTTATTTCTAAGGCAGTGTTCTCAAACACAGTATCTTAGCTAATACAAGCAAACATATTATAAAGATCAAGGTTAAAAGCATAGTTACTATTCCATAAACTACAAAGGGTGAAAGCATGTTAAAATGCTAAAGGAAACAGGTCTAAATAGAACCTCAGTTTACCCTCCCTAGCTAGTATATTATATTATATCTACGGAAGGTCTCTTTGGGTTTAGAAGGGCGGGCCCATACCTTTGGGTTCAGTGGAAAAGGATCACATCATCTCTTGCACCAACACTCTGCATACAGATATTCATCAAGTGTGTGACTCCTGCCTTGCGCAGTGCAATATCATTCGCGCCTAAAACCAAAGTTGGCCACAGCTGCATCCATATTATGTCTACTCTGTGCGCTGATCAATCCAAACAATAAGCGCTGTGTTGAGATAACCTTGAAGGCCTCCGCACTCAATGTACAGACATAGCTTACCAAGCAAGACTGATATTATAAGCAAATATGTTATTCTCGTGTAAAGCAAAATACCTAACTAGGCAAAAAGCATTAATAACAAAACGTGTCGTGTTCAGAGGCAGCACGAAAGGAAAAATGGCATTTAAAACTCTAACTAACACATGCCAACTTAACACAGTGCAAAGGTGAAACCAATACACAAGACACCCTCGCTTTGATCCAAGCACTGATAGGTCAAGTATAAAGGGGAAATTTAGGAACGCAGAGTTCAAGTTCGACAGTTCAAACACAAGTCTCTAATTTGGCATTCAAAAAATCGAAGGAGGTTTAGAAAAATGCAATAGTCGTGAAAAAACTCAGTATTCGACATTGATAAAGTCAATAGGCAAGCCTACCAAAAACATTTTTTTTTATAGTCCCAAAAAAAATCTAATAATCCAACGAGAGGTTTAGGACAAAAAAAACTGAGACTGCAAACACAGTTCATCCTAATAATGAATAGGCAAAATATGCAGCAACGGACTCCAACAGGAAGTCACTGTTATCATCTGAAAACAGATCAGCCATCCAATACAACAAAGGGAAAGAACATACATGCTCTTCGATTACCGGAGCCTCTAGCACCATCAGAGGAAAACTCGGTGGGTTCTCGAGGAAACTGTGCGCCAAGACATCTTGCGCCGCTGCGAACACATTCCAACGACCCAGAACACCATGCATCACTGCAAAGGCCATAATCCCTCCATCAGAACAAAGAAACTCATGAGTAACTAAGGGACTCATAAGCTGATTATAATCCGCTTCGGTAGACACTGTATTGCAGAGACACAAATCCAGGGCCCATTCGAAGTCGAAACTCAGGCAATGGAAAACAGGCTGAACGCATGTAAAGAACGAAAATCGAAACGATAATCCATACGCTGCACTCAGTGTGGCAAGGGGCAGCGCACAATAGTACTCGAGCATCCGGTGCGAAGGAGCCCTAGCCGAGACAGCCCATCTTGCAACACAGGACGTGCATCCATTTTGAAGTAGACAGAACAGCAATAGCACACCAGCAGCAAGAGCCAGTAGCAAGGGAAATCCACCAAACAGGCTGGAGAAAATAGAATGGAAGAATGCTGGAATGACTCTGATAATATTTTTGAAGGAAGTTACAAAGCCACTGCTTACAACTTTTAAAAAGTGAGCCAGCCCTGAAGGGGAGGACGCATTGAAGATTGTATGAATTAATTCACCGAAGTACAAGGGCAGATCAGTATTTAATGAGGCATGTACTTCTGTGCGGGTGTTAGCCATGTGAAGGACAAATGTTTCACGAGCAGATGTGAGGGCCACTTCTTTCTGGGACAATAGAGCTCTTATGCGACTCATCTTATTGAACTCTGCTTTCAAGGTCGGAATCTTAGGCCAGATGGAAACATCAAGTTTCCCATGCGGGGGTGGATACATTACATTCTTGCAACAAACTACACGTTCACTGACTGTAACGACATAAGCAATCCCTTTAATTAACCCACAACAATCCTCATTGTTCAAAAGTAAATAACTCCTGTTAGCCAGTAACGTGAATGTGGGAACTATTGCAGGCACGGGTGTACCTTTCAAAACACAGGCTAAATTAGGCTCGTTTTGGTTGCAAGAGCCATGTAATTAGCTATGTCGACACATTAAGGAATGATCCGGTGTTTCAGTGCATTCTTCACCATTCAAATAAACTTCTCTTCCCTCCCTAAGACATCTGTATGTAAAAGGAAGCGACCAGGCTTCATGGAGATACGAACTTCCTAGAGGCTCGTATCTGCCAATGGCAAAGTACTTCACACAATTTGTAAATGCAAATAAAGGAAACGGAAGAGTAATCAACCCATGAGTAAGCCATGTAGCAGCAATGGCTTCCACCACAGAAAAAGGTAAATGCTCTAACCTCTCAATGTGTAACATGGAAAATGTAGCATCCTTCATTGATAGTAAGCGTTGCTTGTCAGAAAAATTAAAGGGAGCAAACAAGAAGCACGTATTCAAGTAATGCCATGCACTTTAGAGGCTTTAAGGGTCTGCAATGTCCAAGCAAACTGCATAATGGAACGCAACTGATTTTGACAGTGGTACAAGGCAGACACCTCATCTTGCACAATATCCACAACGGATGACACAATATTATCTAATGTGTAAATGCGGGAAGAGAGTGTGTCAATGCTATTATCTACAACTGCTAGCACTTTTTCTAAATTAGCCTGATCTATAGCCCTAAGGCGGGTAGCAGCCTCAACCTGGGAAGCTTTCCAGATTAAGTTATAAACAGCATATATCCATCTTTTTGATCTACCTTTAGCCAGGCCTTTAATAAAATCATTCAGATCTACATCATCAGTCAGTTTAAATAAATGCAGTTTAACTGACACCAAGGTAGAATGTCTGAGCCAGTTCTGACATAATTTGCCTACAGAATAGGTAGTTACAGAATGGCCACTTTCAAAACGGGGATCTACCCTGACCTGTGTAAAGCCGTGAGGTAAACCCAGAAAACAATGCTGGCATGAATCAGCACTTCTGTGCAAGAGCAACCAGCCTTCGGGATCCAAACTGGATATGTTAAAGGAGGAATTCAAAAAAAGAGTTTGTAACTCTCTCATGGAAAATTTAGTAAAATTACCTCAACCGGAATATTCCTCTAAATCAGGAAAGGAAGGAGCATTCAATCTTTTAGGAGTAGCCAATCCTAAGCATGTTGTTTGTGAAATAGTAAAATTCAAAAACAAAATATGGTTCAGGATGAGACATGCACGGTGCAAAGCCTCAGTGCCTTGCACTTGGCAGCTTTTAGAACCCCAAACTGATTTAAGGTCAATTGTATCCTTCCACAACTCGTAGCCCCCAACAGTCAACTGGTCTAGAAAGGACTTTGAAAACAATAATGTAGTATCAGTAAGTCTAACTTTGGATATGGATTTATCACCCATTTTAAAATAAAAGGCATTAGGATTAGATTGACTAAAATCTGTAAAGTAAGTGAACCTTTTCAAAAAGATAGCAGAACTGCCTTGTATTGGAGCTGGACAGTGTTCCCACTGGGTGTAATTCACAGTGAGTCTCCTGGTATTAGCTTTATGCAGATAGTGATTGCCAAAATGTTGATAACAATACAAATCACCGTAATTAGCAGACTCCAAGTACAAATCTTCAGCATCAATGGCAGCCTAATATTTCAAATCAGAGGACAATGATTCAATGGCCTGAACATCCCAATCATCAGAACGTATATTTTTTTTTAACCACATCCCCCATTGACACTCTAAGCACATTAGGGACATTTATAACCTCAGTGGGCCCATGGATTTCAAATCGAACTGCATCCCATACAATCCCATCTAGGACAGGCCAAGCTGTAATGTTAACAAAAGCTAAGTCTCTCCGCACTCTGTGCGATGAGGAATGGGGAGCCAAAGTTCCATTGATATGTCCAATGTCAGTTCTCTCCTCGACATAGTGTTCATTGACGAGACAGAAAAAATAAAATACAAAACCAATTGACATTAAAAGGTAAATCGAAAAAAGCGCCATCCAAACATAAGTCCAAGGGGGAATGAAAAATGTTTTTTAAACAGTCTTGCCAAATTATAAATCTTCGAGGACTTTTTAGATATGTTGGATACAGTGTCAAATGAAAATCTGTATTCTGTAGCCAAGCAAGTTTGCAGATCAGGCATCGATAAGTCAGTAGGATAAGTACAGTAAGTTTCATCATGTTGAGTACCAGGCAGTATACACAATAAAGGACTGGAAATTGCAGGCAACTCGAGAACAACATCAGGCACAGGATTGGAAACCGGGCCAAAACAGAATTTCTCAAAGTTGAAGGACATGAGACTGCCGGTGTCATACTAAGAAGAATCGGCCACTCTGTGTATCTTGACATTGTCAACGGAGATATACCTGTTCTCCTTACGACCTAGAAGTGGTGGAAAAATGACTGTTCTTGTGCCCTTCACACCAAGCACAGGAACCGGAGCTCGATAAGAGGGACCAAATTCTTTCCTGTTATCGATCTTCTCACGAACTAGTTCTCCAACTTGGGGTAGCCAGCCAACTACCGGGATCTGCAACGCATCATCCGAGGTGGAGGGCAAATGTTCCTGTGCAAGACTGTCTCTCGTCTTTTGTAGATCCTGTAAAACATTGCAATGTTTATCTACCTCAAAGGAGGCGGCTTGCGCCATTGAATCTAGACCGTCAAGGTCCAGTACATACATCTTGATACCATAGAGCATTTCGTATGGGGTCCGCCCAGCCAGAGACCTTCTAGGGAGAGTATTAAGAGCACGCTGCACGCCATTGAGTTCCTGCCAGTGCCTATAACTCGAGCCGTCAAAGACTGCTTTAAATCTCGGTTCATTCGTTCCACAACACTATTACCCTCAGGTCGGTACGGAGACGAAAACTTGACTAGGACCCCCAACGAAGTCATGGCATCCTTATATGCCTTATAGGCGAAAGCCGGACCCTGATTCGAATGAAAGGTACCACAGGCAAAAATCCCTACAAAGATACGCAAGTCTCCTATGACAGTCCGTGAATCAGCGCCGCGGTGAGGCCAGACCCACACAAAGTGTGTGCATAAATTAACTGCTACTAAGATGTACTTATAGGCAGTATCAGAAGGAAAAGGGACTGCAGTGATCTTAATAAACACACCCAAGGGGTTTATTAGAAATGTACAACTGTGTCTGTGGCGGACGCGCAGCAGTTGAAGGCTTAATCTGCTAGCAAATGTCACATTTGCGACGGAAGCCTTAGCTTCACGTCGGATGGGATATTGAGGTTGAGGTTGTGGCATAGACCGTAAGGGAATCTCGTGGTGTGGGGAAAATTCATCCCAACCACATTGTGTACGGTACAAAGCCGGCGCAAGAGCCTTAGCCCACTCTTCTGCAAAATTCAGCGCATGCTCTTTCGAGACTGTGTGTGCGAAACTTGGGAGGATCACATCCTCCCCTCTCAGAAATGATTGAGCACCGCAATGCGACTATGTTGCTGAATGTCCACCGGGGCTATAGTGACACAGAAAGAGAAAGGTACAACAAAAAGTTCGTAGCACAACTGGGTAGTAATTCAAGGAAACCGTTTTGAAAGAATCAAGCTTGAAAGGATTTATATTAATATAGGCAGGTTTGTCCGACACCACTGTTTTCCCGAAACAATAGCGAAGGGTGTTAAGGACCGATATAAGCACTACTCAGGTGTCATGTAATAAGACCACCAACGATCGGGCGCCATGTAGCAGGGATTTCTGCTTCTATACATAACTGTGCATAGAGACTTAGAACCTCAGAGAATTAGGGTGTGCCAAAACTCACCTTAGTATCCAAAATCCCCTACCAGACTAGCAATCAGTGTCTCATTGGTACTTACAAACCCCAATGATTTAGACAACCCAGAACATGGACTTAGAACACCTCAGGAAACGTGGAACACATGAACACTCTTTCGTTATACTAACATATCAATCCAGAACGAGGAGTCGTGCGAGTTTGAAATGTTTATTTCTAATGCAGTGTTCTCAAACGCAGTATCTCAGCTAATACAAGCAAACATATTATAAAGATCAAGGTTAAAAGCATAGTTACTATTCCATAAAATACAAAGGGTGAAAGCATGTTAAAATGCTAAAGGAAACAGGTCTGAATAGATCCTCAGTTTACCCTCCCTAGCTAGTATATTATATTATATCTACAGAAGGTCTCTTTGGGTTTAGAAGGTCGGGCCCATACCTTTGGGTTCAGTGGAAATGGATCACATAATCTCCTGCACCAACACTCTGCATACGGATATTCATCAAGTGTGTGTCTCCTGCCTTGCGCTGTGCAATATCATTCGCGCCTAAAACCAAAGTTGGCCACAGCTGCATCCATATTATGTCTACACTGTGCGTAGATCAATCCAAACAATAAGCGCTGTGTTGAGGTAACCTTGAAGGCCTCGGCACTCACTGTACAGACATAGCTTACCAAGCAAGACTGATATTATAAGCAAACATGTTATTCTTGTGTAAACCAAAATACCTAACTAGGCGAAAAGCATTAATAACAAAATGTGTCATGTGCAGAGGCAGCAGGAAAGGAAAAATGGTGTTTAAAACTCTAACTAACACATGCTAACTTAACACAGTGCAAAGGTGAAACCAATACACAAGACAGCCCCTAACAACAGGCCTGACGTTGCCTTTGAGATGCCTTCAATTTCAAGTCCTTTGTTGAATACCCCACCTGTTGCTCAACTTGATGAGACTGAGAATACTTACCCCACAGACTTATCGATGCCCAATTTGCAAACCTGTTTGGCCACTGAGTTGAGATTTTTATTTGACACTAACTCTACCACCTCGAAGTTCCCTTCAAAACTTTCTGTTTTTGCAATTTGGTTAGTTCTTTTTTCAATGTTTTTGTTCATGTCAATTGGATTTGTGGTGTATTTTTTTGTCTTGTAAATGGACACTACATTGAGGAGAGGACTGCTATTCGACATATTAATGGAGCATTGGCACCCCATTCCTCATCAGACAGATTGAAGAGGGATCTGAGCTTTGAAAACATTACTGCTTGGCCTGTTTTAGATGGGATTGTATGGGATGCTGTTAAGTTTCAAATCCATGGTCCCACAGAGGTTATTAATTTCCTGAATGTACTAAGAGTTTCTGTGGGGGATGTGATAAAACAAAATATACGCTCTGATGATTAGGATGTTCAAGCCGTAGAGGCTTTGTTTTCAGATTTGAAATATTATGCTGCCTTTGATGATGAAGATTTGTATTTGGATTCTGCTAATTATGGTGATCTGTTCTGTTATCAACACTATGGCAATCATGATCTGCATAAGGCAAACACAAGGATGAATATGGTTAATTATACACAATGGGAACATTGCCCCGCGCCTATAGAAGACAGCTCAAATTCTCTTTTAAAGTGATTTCAATCTGTCAAATCCTAATGCATTTTATTTTAAGATGACCGAAAAGTCCTCTACCAAAGTTAAACTGACTCACACTAAATTATTATATTCTTGCAGGCACATGCATCAAGCGATTTGGGAATCGCAAACGGTGCGAATCGCAAAATTCGGCCGTTTGCGATTCCCAAATCACTATTTGGGATGCATCAACTTAAAAGTGAATAAATCGCTATTTTTGCGATTTTTTTCAAGTGCGATTACTTTTAAGGAATCGCAAATTTGCGATTCCTCAAAAGCAATGCATGAACCTAAAAAAATTGCTAATTCGCAATTAGAGAGAAAAAATTACCATGAGGTTGGACCTCATGGTAATTTTGCAAAATGTTAGAAAAATGCTATTTTTTGCATTTTTTTAACTTTCATGTTGTGCACACACATGCCCTTAGGGCATGTGTGTACACAACATATGTGCATTGTTTGATTTCAGGGGTGCAACAGGGTGTCCTTTGGACACCCCTGTACCCTTGAAATCGCAATCTCAATTTGCGAGTAGCTAATTGCGATTCGCAAATTGAGATTGTCTTCCCATTCATTCCTATGGGCCTCTAGGCCCATAGGAATGAATGGGAAGGGATTCCTTAATTGCGATTCGCAAAATGCGAATCGCAATTAAGGAATTCTAAGAAATCGCAATTTATTTAGCGATTTCTTGATGCATAGGCATTTGCAATTCCTTAATTGCGATTCCTTAAAAATCGCAATTAAGGAATCGCAAATGCCGAGTTTGATGCATGTACCTGTAAGTCCTTTCTTGACCAATTGGCTATTGGGGGCTAGGAACTGTGGAAGGATACTATTGATCTGAAATCTGTTTGGGGTTCTAAAAGTTGGCAAGTGCAAGGCACAGAGGCTTTGCATCATGCATGTCTCATCCCAAACCACATGTTGTTTTTGAATTCGACTATTTCACAAACCACCTGCTTTGGATTGGCTACAGCTAAAAAATTAAATGCTCCTTCTTTTCCAGAAATGGAAGAGTACACGGGTTAGGATACTAATACCAGTATTTCTATTAGAGAGTTACAGACCCTGTTGCTGAATTCTTCTTTTAACATATCCAATTTAGATCCTGAGGGTTGGCTGTTGTGGCACAGAAGTGCAGATTCTTGCCAACATTGTTTTCTGGGTTTAGCCCCTGGCTACACACAGGTTAGGGTGGATCCCGATTTTGAGACCATTCTGTGACTACCTATTCTGTAGTCAAGCTGTGCCAGAATTGGCACAAACACTCCACTTTAGCGTCAGTTAAGCTTCATTTGTCTAAATTGACTGAATCTTCCGGCAGATCCAAAAGGTGGATATATGCTATTTACAACAAAGTTTGGAAACTGTCCCAAATTGAAGCTGCTTCCCGCTTACGAGCTATAGATCAAGCTAATTTAGAAAAAGTGCTAGCAGTTGTAGATAACAGCATTAACACGCTTTCTTCCCGCATTTACACATTAGATAACATTGTTTCGTCTGTTGTTGATATTGTGCAAGAAGATGTCTCTGTTTTGTACCATGGGCAGAATCAATTGTGTTCCATTATGCAGTTTGCATGGACTTTACACATGTTAAAGTTTGGGAAAGTGCCTTGGTATTACTTGAACACATCCTCATTATTTGCCCCTTTTAATTTGACTGACAAAAAGCAATTTATGTCCATGAAAGATGCAACTTTTTCTATGTTACATTTTGAAAAGTTAGAACCTTTGCCCTTTTCTGTGGCCGAGACAAATTCTGCTGTGTGACTCGTACATGGGCTAATAACATTACATTTCCCTCTGTTCAAGTTCGAAGCTTGCATGAAGTACTATGCTATTGGCAGGTATGAACCTCTGGGTAACACTTATCTCCATGAAGCTTGGTCACTACCCTTTACTTGTAGGTGCATGAGGGAGGGAAAAGAGGTTTATTTGAATGGTGAAGATTGCACAACAACACCGGACCACTCGTTAGTGTGTAGGAATATCCAATTGCATGGCTCGTGTAACCAGAATGCGCCTAATTTAGCCTGTGTTTGAAAAGGTACATTAACGCCTACTATCACACCCACATTTACATTACTAGCAAACGGTAGTTATTTACTTTTAAATAATGAAGATTGTTGTGGGATGTTAACTGGAATTCCTTACATCGTTACGGTCTCCGAACGTGTAGTTTGTTGTTGAAATGAATATTTTAAACTTGCTCGTGTCTCCCTTTACTCCCTGTTCTGGACTGGTATGAGAGTATAACAAAAGAGTGCTCATGTTTCCCACCTTACCTGAGGTATCCTAAGTTGCATGTTCTGGGTTGCCTAATCATTGGTGACGTTGCTTTAGGACGAAGAGCTAATGTGACACTGATCCTGGTCTGGTAGGGGATTTTGGGTACTAAGGTTACTTTTGGCACACCATAATTCACTGAGGTCCTGAGTCTCTGTGCACAGTTCTATGGCTGAGCAGAATACCTGCAGCAATCTCACCAATTGAATTCAGGCTGAAATATCTTTATTCAAGTTCACTAGGAGACTACATTTAAGACACTTCTTTGACAACCTACAAACTACAAATGCAGTGACAATGAGGAACCAAAAAGTGTATTTACATCTCTTACTTCGCACAATACAAACTGTACCTATGAGATACTTGTGAAAAAGGATTTATAGAAAATCATGAACTTTAAGACCAAACACAGTAACATGTCATGGAGAGAAATGATGCATTGAAGTCTTTAGTATCCAACAAATCTTTGACCTTCCTGCCAGCAGACAAAGGAGGAGCTTTGGTCATCATGGCCCATAATTTTTGCATGCGGAAAGTAGAAGAACATGTCAAAGATGAGATGACATTTTACCTCTGCAACAGGATCCCACAATGGAATTCAAACGGATTCTCTCAACCTTATTGGTCAGAGCAGTTGAGATGGAATGGATCAGTGAAAAAAACAGTTTTTGTACACAGAACTCCCTAGAAGAACCACTCTCTATATGTTACTGAAAATTCATAGGAACTTGCATGATCCGCCTTTTAGACCAATAGTCTCAGGTTGTGGTTCCATTCATGAGCCGATCTGTAAATATCTAAATACTTTCCTACAACCTTTGGTTCAGGCTATCCCTTCATATGTGACGGACACCACATATTTTCTTAAACTACTCAGAAACATACAAACCAAAAACATTCAAGATTTGTGTTTATGCACTGTAGACGTGGTATCACTCTACACATCAAAACCGCATCGAGAAAGCATAGAGGCAGTAGAATGGTTTTTCCTGATCACACGTGAGCTAAAAGCCAACAAGGGTTTTCTGCTGGAATTACTCCATTACAGTCTATTTCCTAGTTACTTCGCTTGGGACGGCAACTTTTACATGCAGACCAATGGCACATCCATGGGATTTCAGGAGCCCTCAGCTACGCAAACATTTTTTTTTTGTTTAAATTTCTTTTATTGGTTTTCAACACAGAAAAAGAACGAACGAGCCCAGGCGCTCTGTGGTCTGCAGGATGCAACCATGCAATTGTGTGGCTATGGACAGCTAGCCGAAAGGAGAAAACAAAAACACAACCCCCCCTCCCCTCCCTCCTCCTCCTCCCTGGGGAATAACACAGTGCTATGAGAAGGGCCTGGACAGGGCAAGCCAAGGAGAGCACTAGACAACACATTAAGAAGTGGAAGAGGCTGAGGCCAGTAATCTAGGGGGGTCTGCCAGTCTCAACAATCGCAAATATTTATTGCAGGTGAGTTCCACATATTCTGAAGTCAATAACCTGAGGAAGTGAGTCCACAAATCATGAAAAGAGGCCTCTGGATCGGGCAGGGAGAGGGAGATCTTTTCCATTCCTAAGATGGCCCATAACCTATGAAGCAATCCCAGGCGTGTTGGAACTGTCTTGAGATAGAACATTTTGAACAGCCGCCCTGAGGGTGAGGGCTATCTGTTTACCCCTCTGGGATTTCAGCGGAAAGGTGATGGCGTTAGGAAGGCCCAGGAGTACGTAGGCTGTAAATCTAGGGATTTGAGTGTCAATGTGGGCGTCCACATCGTCAAGGATCTGCTGCCAATATACCCCAGAAAAGGACAATCCCACAGTACATGAGCGAGGGTGCCCAAGGAACCACAAGAACTCCAGCACTGCGGGGTGCGGGAAGGGTTGCCCCTGTGAAGTCATATGTGAGTCAGATACCAATAAGTAGCCACTTTAGTGGCAGCCTCAATGTAGGTGACGTTACGAGCGGTGTGTCGGACCCTATAAAAATGTCTGTCCATTCCTGTGGTGTCAGAGTCGGTCCCAGTTCCCCCTCCCATCGGAGCTGGCTAGGAGCCTTCCCCATGTCAGTAATATCTCTAGTGAATTTATATAAATCTGATGTTAGTCGTGCGTCGCTATGGCGTGTGAGCAACCATTTTTCAAACAATGCGAGGGGTCTCTCTGCACCCCCCATACATCTAGTGAAGGACCCAGCGACAGATTTGTAAGTATCGGTATCGTTCCGTCTCTGGGATGCCATGATCTTTCTGAAGATCAGGAAAGGAACGGGGCCCTGAGAGGTCAAAAATGTGGCCAATGGAGTGGCAAGGTTCAGTAGTCCAGTAGTGGAACCCTCTGATATCCAGCCCCGGCGTGAAGTCTGGGTTTTGTGCTATGGGCATAATTGAGGATGGAAGTGTCGTAAGGCCCCCAGGGACCGCAACCTTGTCCAAGGCTAGCAGGACAGTACGGGTCACCTCTGAAAGATAAAAATTCTGAGAATGCCCGGCACGCACGAGGAAAGGGACGCCCCATAGGGGCTGGCCAGCAAGCGACCTGTCCATAAACAGCCAATGTTCCTCCGATTCCGGGTGAGACCACTCCATCAGTGCCCGCAGTAGAGCTGCCCCCCAGTAGGCTAAAAGGTCGGGTATACCCAAGCATCCTTCAATTGGGTCTCTATATGTGAGTGCCCGGCGCATTCGAGCCCGTTGGTCCCGCCAGAGAAAGCGGTCTATGTCCCATTTTAACGAAAGTATGACCCCAATAGGGGGCACCAGCTGCAGCGTATGAAACAGGTAAAGAATCTGAGGTAAAATCACCATTTTCACCGCCGCTATGCAGCCCAGCCATGAAAGAGACTGCGGCTGCCACATCTTGAGGGAAGCACAGACTTTTTACAGGATTGCGGTGTAGTTTGACATTTTGATGGGCGCTATAGTGGAGGAAATTTGCAAGCCTAAATAAGAAATGGAATTGCGAGTCCACTGAATCGGGTAAGAGCTCTGAAGCGCCCGCCGCGTCTCCGGCCCCAGGTAAAGGTCGGAGGCCTGTGACTTGTGCATGTAAATCCTAAAACCCGAGGCGAGGGCAAATCTATCCAACTCATCCAGGAGGGCATGTAGGGATTCCCTAGGATGCTCCAGGGCAGCCACCATGTTGTCCGCTTACAAGCAGATTCTATGCTCAGTTGCCACAAATCGCGCTCCTTTGATACCAGGGTCATCCCTGACTCTCTGAGCCATGGGCTCCATATAAAGGGCGAACAAGAGCGGCGACAGCGGGCTGCCCTGTCAAGTCACTTCTGCAGATAGGAAAAGCTGCCGACGCCGTCCAATTCACCAATACTGTGGCCGTAGGGTTGGCATAGCTACTGAAGACCCAGTCAATGTAGCAGCTCGGAAAGCCATTGTGAACCAGGTTTGCCCGAAGGTACGGCCAGTGGACCTAGGCAAATGCCTTCTCAGCGTCAACCAAAAAGCTCATACTCTCTGCCGGGAAGTGCTCTGACCGGTCTACAAGATGAAGTAGCCGCTTGGTGTTGTGGGAGCACTGACGGCCAGGGATGAACCCAGATTGGTCTGGATCCACCAGCCTGGGGAGATGTCGAGAGAGCCAGTGCACCTGAACACCGGTGAAGATCTTCAATCCGACAGTGAGAAGGGAGATAGGGCGATAGGACCCACAGAGGCGCTTGTCCTTACCTGGCTTAGGAATAGCAGTAATAAGGGCCTTGAGCATGGAGGGCGAAAGGGAGGTAGCTGAGTCGGACCAGATCGAATTAAAAACCCGTACTAGGATTAGGGCGAGCACTGTACAGAATATTTTATAAAAAGCCGAGGAGAAGCCATCTGGGCCTGGAGATTTATTAAGCTTCAGACAGGAGGGGGCGGAGATAACCGCTTGGCATGGTAAGAGTTTAGCAGTGGCGACTCCCTGAAGAGAACGAGTAGGCCCCTCCTCGGGGAGGTCTTGGGCCGTGTAGAGGGTCTTGTAAAATTGTCTGAATGTATCCACGATCTCGGGATCTGTATCCCGGTCTCGCCTCTGTTGATCCTGAATAACAGTGACACGGAAGGCTTGTTGCTGCGCCCAGAGCCTGTTTGCGAGGAGACGTCCACTCCTATCTCCTCCCACAAAGAATGCGTATGTCAGGCGGAGGGCTGCATATTCAGCCCAGTCAACATCTAGCCCTGCCAATTGCGCCCTGGCTGCCTTAAGGAGTTTCCAGACCCTGGGGGCCCCTGTCCTCTGATGAATGCATTCAAGCTCAGCCACCTCCCCCATTAATCACTCTTGTTTCTCCCATCTGTCCCTCTTATCGGCCGCTGCTATACCCGAAAACTCCCCCCTAACCACTGCCTTCAATGCCAGAGAGTAGTCTCAGAAATGGATGGGGAGTCATTAAGCTCAATATAATCAGTAATGCACTTGTATATTTGTTGAACTACAGATGGGCGCTGCAACATAGTCTCGCGTAGACGCCAAAACCCACGGGTAGGCCGGCGGTGGTGTAGAGACAAGGATATCCTCACAGCTGAGTGGTCGGATAGGGGGCAAAGTAAGATATCTACTACTCGTGCCTGTTGCATCAAGGAATCCGAGGTAAGGATGTAATATATTCTGGCGTACGTCTTGTGAGGGTGTGAATAAAAAGTATATTCCCTGGCTCCTGGGTGGTGCAATCTCCAGATGTCCGTGAGGCCCCGCCTCTGCCAGAAGGTGCCTCCCCTCCCCAGAGAGGGTCCCCGACTGTCCCATCATCGCTCTGAGCAGTCCATTGTATCATCAAAAGCCAAATTGAGATCGCCCCCCCAGAAGTATGTTTCTGTCCGGCAGTCGTGTAAGTTCGTGTATGGCGGCCCTAAAAAAGTGCTCTTGCCTATCATTAGGGGCTTGTGCCGACTGTGAGTGCACATGAGCCCACAGTTAAAGAGTATGCCATTAGTCGACCCCTAATTTTGGCTGCTTAGTCCCATTTGTCCCGGAAAACCTGCGGAGACCAGGATTGCTACCCCCGCCGTCTTGGAAGTGCTAGAGGAGAACATCTGGTGGGGGAAGGCTCTGGAGCGCAGTCTGTGAGTATCGAAGGAGAGCAGGTGCGTTTCCAGGAGCAGACAAATGTGGGCCCGACCCCTCAAGAAAAGACAGGATGGCCCACCTCTTGGAAGGATTATTCAGCCCCTTAACATTAAGGGACAGGACGTGGATGCCAGAAGGCATGTGCGGAGGTCCCCGAGTTGGCTACTTGCGAGGGCCCCTGGGCCCACGCAGCCGAAGGAGAGGCATGAGTGGGAGGTACTCACCAACTAGTAAAGGCAAGGGGAGGAAGAGGACCCACAGAAACCTCTAACAAACCCCCAATAACAAAGAACATGAAATACAAAGGTTCACTTAAGTCCAAGGCTTACGTGTATAGTCCACAAATGTCCCGGGCAACCAGCCCAGTGGTAAGGCACGAGATGGATAGCAGGAGCTACCGCCGCCCCCTCCCCGCACCAGGCCTTGCCAAATGAAGCATGGTAGGACCCATATAATGTGTAACCAACAGCACCTCATTCATGTGTTTCATTCTGCAGCCTGTGAGTCTTCTGATAAGACTGAAGAACTGTGGTGCGTCCTGGCTGCCCCCATGCTCGCCAACACCAGGCCACACCGGATGAAGGCGGAGCAGCGCCACATGCCAGACGACCACAGCAGCTCCACTGCTCCATAGGCAGGCTCACCCCACATGTGTGTAGAGACATTGCACCGGTGGACGCGAGCCCATGCTGCCGTCTTCTCCGCTCGCTGCTCCCGTTCAGGCGCTCTCAGACTGCTCGGCTCCAAGATCTCTCCGGCCCCCGCCGTCATGTCCAGCGATCACCAGGGAGACTGCTGGAGGCTGCGGCCCGGGACTCACTCCCCTCCGCTCTCACCTGCTCCGGGCTGGAGGCGGGCTTAGGGTCGCACACAGTCCGGCGCGTCCCGGGTTCCGATGATGGGTGTGCAGGAGTCCCACCAAAACAAGATCAGGTCTGGAGGTGCCAGAGCATGTAAAGGACCGAGACAGGGACCAAAACTGCGAGTAGGGTCACTCTAATCGCAGCTATGTAGACAAGGCCCGGGACGCGAGACGGAGCGACAAGCAGGCACGTCCTACTCGGCCGCCATCTTGGCCACGCCCCCGCAAACATTTTTATTTCTAAATTTGAAACACATTACATTATTGGCTCAGTTGATTAGAAAAAACATCTCATCATGTACAGAAGATACATGGATGACATTTTTTTTAATTTGGAATGGAAACAAACAGGACTTACAGCATCAAGTGGAAGAACTCAATCTAAATAACCTAGAATCAGGTTCACACATACACTATTGATAAATCACACATCACATATCTGGATGTAGAGATATCAATCACCGACATAGGCATGCAAACTAAAGTATTCCAAAAACCGACAGTTCTGAAAAACACATTAATAATCAGCAGTTTTCACCCGCTTTATCTGAAGAAACACCTACTTCAATTCCATTTAATGAAGTTTTGGAATTCCAATGAGGTCCACTTAACCCCTTCTATGCTCATGACGGATTCCGCGCCTGCGCTGGACGTTCCATTGAGCGGGCGGGGCCATGACGGATTTCGCCTCCACATTTCGTCTGGATTTCGCCTCCACATTGAGACTCCATTTTTATTTTGATATTTTAATTAATAATAATAATATTATTTAACATGTGTAGTTAATTGATACCATTACATGAAAAAAGTTCATAATAAAAAACCCTTGATTTTTCAAATTAATAATGATACAATTCGAATGAGTTCCAGAAAATTTGAGGGATATTATATTATGCTTGTCCATGTGCATGAAACTCATTTAACACAAGTTTGAGTCTCAAGGACTTCAGCCGTAGATCCATACTTGTTTCTACAGGACCATTAAAATGTCAACAAACACTAATTTTGCCCATTATCAAACATTGTATTCCGCATAACACTTTATTTTCTAATATATAAAAAGTTTAAACGTTAATGCCTTTCTTAATTATTATAATATTTGTGGGGTAATGTATTGTATGTCAGGAAAAATAAACATTTAGTTATTCAGTTTAAAAAAAAAATAACATTATGACATTTAAAAATGCTATACACTTGAAGGTCAACAAAGAACAGAACCTAAATAACAATTTCCCATGTACTATCTTCAACACCAAATATTTAACACAGATGAAAGACAGACAGATATTTTAGAAAAGGAAGATACACAATATTATTTTTTACAAAAGGCTTTCAATGAGTGTATTATAATAGAGTTTAGAAAGAACACAAAACACAAGCTATTTTTGGGGGCTTATTGGTTGAGAGCATGCTTCTCTTATGGGTGGATGAGTTTGTGTTAGTTGAGGAGGCTGTATTGGAGACTAAAGTGGCGTAGGTGGAGGTGGCTAAGAAAGGGTTGTAAGGTAGGCAGATGATGTGCCCCTCCTAGGTTGAGGCACCTTTGAAGAATCTTGTGCATACATTGAGCATGAAGAGTGACATTGCTATGTTTTGCTTATTGCCTGTATCATCTTCATGGCTAAGGCATGTTGTCCTGCACTCTCTTTTCAAAAAAGTTCTTGGTGCATCTTTGCCATGTCTTGGTATAATTTTGCAAGGATTATCAAGTCATGGGTCTGACTTTCCATTACCTGAGAGAGTCCTTTTCAGGGGATAGCTATCTCGCACTGCATTAATTTCCTCCCTCACATTACACCGCTGTTTGAAAAAAGAATCCTTCTAGTGAGCAGTATTGGGATATGCCAACCTACCTTGCATATGTCGCCATTTTACAGGGACAGCGAATTGTCCAGTATGGAGAGGGGTGACATCTTGGAAGCTTAGAGAGGGGGGATTATGAATGGGCAATATCTGTTCCTCCCCTTTGGTGTTTTGTTCTTTAGATTAATGAAAGAGGGCTGGAGATGCACCTTCATGTAAGGAGTGTGTGGCAAATTGTACAGAGGTTAGTGTGTGGGGTGAGTATTGCATAGGCTAAAAATGCATCTGTGGCTGCTTAGCTGATGGCTGGGAAGTGTCAGTCTTCAGCACTGATGTTGGAGGAAGACTGCTGGTCCGCTGGCCAGCCTGTAAGAGGAACTCCTCTCCTTTGACCAGCACCTTATTCTCTTCTTCCTCTTCTTCTCAAGCAGTGTAGGACACTTAGATAGTAGGTTGGAGGAGTACTGGGTTGTCTCTTTGGATTGTCCACTTTTCTCGGCGTGTAGATGGCTCAGCATCATTTTTCCGCACAATGCCCAGAGTATCTTGAAGAAGAAAATGTAAACATTTGAAGTACATCAAATATGGTTTTGCGTCTAAAGTTAAACAAAGGCCTTTATTTGACATTTACCTGCCAAACAGTAATAACCATGTGAAAGTAATACTTGATCCATGCATTGCATCATTATATCTCATCAAATATCAACTCTACAGCTTGAGCCACAATTTGATTTTTTTGTTAAGTTCAACAAGGTCAGCTGCTGATCCTGTGTCATTTTAGAAAGTGTTGCCAAGATCTCTCCACATCCATCAACTATAGCGAGAGGAATTATTCTTAATGTGTATTGTCAAGCTATTAAAGTAATAATGACCACAAAAGCTGATACATTGGAGATACATACAAGAAAAGAAAGCAATCAATAACAATCAGAAAACTCTTAACAATTTAAATGAAAAAAAGAAAAATAAGTTATTGAATGGACTAATTATGAGATGAAGACATTGGAATCAGAGGTAGGTACACTTATCTGACCAACAGATGGCAGAAGGACTAATAGCTGCTGCAAGGATGTCCCTTGATGACACTGGTGTTGTTGTTTGCAATGTGGACACCAGGGGCAATGAGAGAAGCTGAACGCAGATAGAGAGACAGAGAGAGAGAGAGATACACAGAGGAATAAGACATTCGAAATCATACAAGAATTAAGAACTCATTTTGAAACCGAGGAAGATTTATCTCCTGTAAGTTGAGACAAGCCCTAACAGATATGTTATAGTTAGACTTTGCTGTTTTCAGTTTCTGTTTTTGGTAAATTCTGGTGGTTTTTTTCAGTTTTTCCAATACCTAAAAACAGTGGTTATCAGTGGTTACACATTTTCGCACCATTACAAACAACAGAAAAAGTGTTTTTCCTGCGTTTATGGAATTTTAATGTAATTTTAATTATTGCTTGCTTTCTACACCGATGGTGCATGTGTATAGGTAGTGTGTGCACAGGGTATATGAGGACCAAATAAATTTTTACTGCACCCGAATGGACTACAAAGTCAATAGTATTCTTCGTTAACTCTGAAGATTGTAACAATGCTTTCAGCATACCATCTAGCAAGTGACAAGGTTTTCCTACAGGGAAGCACTTCAGCTGTTTGGCAATTCTCTTACAATCAATACTGACTCACTAGTAAAGGAGCCTGATGTATCAAAGGATTTCACCCATTCTCTATCTGTGAGAAAATGTGATGCTACATATTAGGAAAGATTCTTATGAAACCAGCCATTTTACCTATCAGTGAAATCAAATGTAGCCAAAATGTCAAATGTGATTTTGATGTTTCCTGATTCTCTACAGTTTATAAAATAATCAAATAAGACCTAAAACATGCTTCTAAACACTGCAACTTTAGACCAAAGACCAAAAACCTGAAAAAAGCTGAAGGAAGAAGAGACAATGTTTTAGTGACATACCTAAACAAACCTCAAGCAGAATAATGTTAGCCCAGCCTTTCTTGATGCTACTTTGTATAACAAAGTTACACTGTATTTGCCCCATCAGGGAAGAAATAAAAATGACTTTCACTCATCTTTTCCTTTCTTTGAATGTCACTTAGTTTGTGGTTGCAAAGATGTTTTTTTTCAGTGTTTATATGTTTACACCCGTGATGGCTATTTTCTTTTCGGTGGGGTTTTATCAGTTATTATAGTTTTAAACCTAAAACCAGATAGCCTAGTTATAGTGCTTCCCTTTCCACTGCCAGGTTTAAGGGCAATTTTATAAAACAATATATAATTTATTCAAAAATTGCTACATATTAAGAAGGGTGACAATAGGGGCATTTGAAAATATAAGCAGCTACCATCTGAGTACAAACTACAGAGGTTAGACACATCGACAAAAGAGCTGACATTTCACTTACCAATCTCCACATTCATGTGCTTTGTGCTGCCAGTCCAGGTGTTGAAGCAGTGCTTAGAGCAGAAGTCGATGTTGTGGTAGATGGTGGATGGGGTTATAAAAAAGCACGCCGTGCAATTGAAATACTTAAATTACCTTATGGAAAAGGCGGCCTTGACTTTCCTGATTTTAAAGCATACTTCTGGTCAACATTTATTGGAACCTCATTTTTATTATGCATTTATGTTACGAAACGGAATCCAAAATGTTTCTATATAGCATCAATGACCCGAACTACTTCAAAAGGGTTACATTTAAGATTGCACGAGACATAGTACACATTTGGAGAGCCATTGTTAGTAAATTTCAAATACCGCTATATCATTCCAGATTACCTCTATGGGACAATCCAGCTCTCCCAGGAATTTTCCACGATGGGGGAGGGAGACAATGGACACAATTGGGTATTACAAATCTAGGCGATTTATATGATAATATTGGGTTCTCATCGTTTGGGAGACTTCAACTTCTTTATAATGTTACGGAGAGCATGCGCCTAAAATACTATCAAGTCCGAGATTAATTTATGCGTAGCCTTAAACTCACTGAATTGACAGATTCCAGCTTATGGGATTGTATTTATTTAGCTAAAGATAGATCCCTGATCAGCTTTGCATAAAAAATATTTAATTCTCAGAAAGACGGTGATTGTGGGAAACTAGCTACATGCTGGAGTCAGAAACTGGGGTCTACCATTACTGCTAATTCTATATCTTTTGCACTGGATACTATTCGTAAATCTGTATTTTCGTCTAGTTTAAAGTTACAATCATACACGACTATTTGCTCTCTCTATTACATCCTTGCACGTATCTCGAAATGGGCAACAAGTAACTCAATTAGCGATCGGACTAAATGCCCAAAATGTGATCTATACGCAGCTGATTTAGCGCATATGTTCTGCTCATGTCCATCATTATTAACATTTTTGGGGTGGATTGGAAAGGACTGTGTCTCATAAACTTAATAGATCTATCTAATTTATGGTCACGGATATATTACTGGGTCCACAATTATGTGACTATAGCTCGAGAGAACGTATCAGTATTATACTGGCCTGTGCTAGGCTAGCTATTGCTCGAGCGTGGATCGCACGGGATCCACCATCAATGGCAGAGTATTGGGCCATTGTAAAAGATACATACAACATGGAATGCGCACTAGCTAAAATCAGGGGTATAAGAGCATTATGTAAACTAGGAAAAATTTGGGGAGCATTTCTCTAGGAATGTGTTTAGGAATTTGTTTAGTTGCATACAGGAAGCCATGTGTGCTTAAAATGGTTTTTGAGTTTTTCTTTGGAAGGTTATTCCCCTCTTGTCTGCCGCACCAAAACGTATTAATCTTTGTTACTTAACATATTTGCTTGTTTTTTTTCTTTGTTGTTCTTTATTTCTGTATGATGAGTCTGTTGCTACTCTGTCATCATGTCATCAATAAAAATGTTTAAAAAAAAGAAATTCACTACCCATTTTGAAAGTGACTGATTTTCTTTGCTCAAGAAGGCAACTCTCTTCAATGTTAGGGAGTCCAGTTTTACACAGACTGTGAATTTTCTAACTGTGATTTTATTGGTACTTGATTATTGTGAGTTTACACTGGCAATATTTTCTTTTCTACCTTATGACAAGGGACTACCAAGTAAATCTAATGACTTTAATTCTGAACCATCTACATTTTTATGTTCTTTTTTGGGTTGGTCTACCTAAGAATAACCTGGTCAAGATTTGACGTTTCTGTGAACAGCACTCGGGAAAGGGGGGGCCGCTCGGCCCCCACGAATGTATGGTGGCCCGGCTCCCTCCTCCCCTGAATCATCGGTGATGGGGCGTGCCCCCACACTTTGGTGGGTCGCAGCTTGAGGACGCGACCAGGGGCGCCCCATCACTGATTGGTGCAGGCCCCCAGCATTGACCCGGAAGTGGCGTAGTGCTTCCGGGTCAAGGGGGGGGCTCAGGAGGTTTAAAAGGCCTGGGGAGCGCAGGAGGCACGCTCTTGCACCCGCACTCCCCAGGCTTGCTCCTCGCCCCTCTGCCGGGGTCCAAATAATTTTCCCACCCACCATCCCTTAAAACAGCAGTTAAGTTGGATGTTAGTTGTTATTATCCTGGAGTATACCTGCACTGTGAATATGTTGTGAATATTTTCCGTAGGCCTTTTTTCCCCTTCTGGTACAGGCAATATTGGTGGAATGTGAACAGTTTGGTATTTTGTAATGTTATATTTGGTTTTCTACTTAGGCCTTTTTCCCTTTCACAGGCGTCTTATTGTCGTATTTATTGTAATCCTTGGTCAGGCGGTAAGGTCATGATCGGTGAGCAGCAATTTAAGGTCCTTAGGGGGCGGCACCATTCTCGAATGGGGTCGCCCAGGGAGAGAGGCCAATGGTCTCTCCTAGAACTTCAGGGGCAGGATATCCGCTTGGTCGGAAGGGTGCGGGGGACGGAGTAACGCTTTCCTTGGGCTGATAGCCACCCCACACATACACTATGATGTCATAAAGTGGCGCGAGTGAAAAGGCCCTCCTTTTTGGTTTAATGGAGTTCAGGGAGCATACGGGGTAGCCAGATAACCGGGCCCTGTTGCGCATGCGCACTCAGACTCAACCGGTCAATGACCTTGCCATAGGCCCACAAAATTGTTAGGATGCAAAATTCATACGTAGATGTTAGATTCGGTTGGGAACATGCTGTATTAGTTGTTAAGGTTAGCCCTTCATACCTGTCTACGTTGCTGTAAATATAATGTCAGAATTTTGCATATTAATGATTGTGTAAATAATGTTTATTTTAACAATTTTAATTTGTTTTCATATTTTAATAAATACGGCCGGGGGGTCATGAGACCCCCTGCCTTCCAAAGAAACTCTTCGCCTGCCTAAGTTACTTGTGGGATTGCTGTGGTGGTGGCTTGACGGGGAGGGGGTGGTCAGTAGTCCCAGACCATATGTCAAACAGTCATCTAACTGCACGACTAAATTTATGAATTCAGCACACTTTGTATTCGCAACTTGTACTAAGACATTCCTCAATTCATTTTATAACCCTTAATAAAACAGATCAGATCTTTTCTGGAAAACCAGTCCTAACTACCAGACAATTAAAAGTAGTGATATAACTTGATAGAAGTTAATGATCCGGATTTAAACTTAATAGCGTATTGTATAAAGAAAGGCATGTGATTGCCTGTCAAATCTTTTTCGTACTTGCTCACAGAAAGGCAAAACAGTATACAACAATAGATAGTTGTGCTCTACTAATGGAATGATTCAATTGGCAGCTTTCCTACTTAAATCAGATAGAATTAAAGCTACTTTTGGTTGGCAATTAACACTGATAAAGAAATAATGCAAACTTTGTGTGAACAGCCCAAAATCTCTTTATCGGTGCTAGAAGTAATAAAAGTTGTACCCGGCGAAAAAGATGCACATACTGCTCAGGATCTTTTACAGGGGATGGTAATGTCCAAGGACCAGAGGCTTTAGCTTCTGCCAGTAATTGAATTTGATTTTCATCTTTGCTCTCTTTCTTTAATTGACACCATAGTTCTTTTTTTACTCGAAGTAACTGAATGTAAACTTTTATTTTGTCATACTAATGAACTAACTTCCTGCTGATGCTTGAAAACTAGGTCTAGGGTTTGAGAAAGGGTAACCTTTGGGTCCATCGCTTGGGTTGGGATGATAATGTGCGCTAGATGTCCTTCTGAGGCTCAGCCAGGACAGACAACCGTTTTTAGGGTATTTTTGTTATTCCTGCTGTTTTAATTATCTTGCTGATTCTTTGCTCCCAGCGGGACGCAGGTTATTAAAAATAATTGTATTGCGAATTTGCACAGTGCTTAGTGCCGGACTCCCGGGGTCAGCTTCCTTACACGCGACCACCATCTTGGGGAGGAGGCAGGGTTAGCGCGCTAGTCGCTCTCCTAAATAGCACTACAAAAGCCGAGCTGGCACGAGCGCACACATCAATGTCCTTCTAAGGCTCAGCCGGGAGAGACCACTGTTTTTAGGGTATTTCTGGTATTCTTGCTGTTTTAATGATCTTGCTGATTCATTGCTCCTAGCGCGACGCTTGTATTTAAAAATAATTGTATTACGAATTTTCAGAGTGCTTAGGGCCGGACTCCCAGGGTCAGCTTCCTTACACATGACCACCATCTTGGGGAGGAGGCAGGGTTAGCGCGCTAGTCGCTCTTCTAAATTGCACTACAAAAGCCGAGCTGGAGCAGAAGGCCCGCCTAAGGCATGCCCGTCTGTGCCCGTCCGTACACGGCCCTCGCATAGCCCCAGCCACCCTGCCCATTCAGATGTAGGGTACTCCTGGTTGGAGCCTTATTTAAATGGTAAGCTTCACAGTCTTAATACTTTCAAGCACAATCATAACTGTTTATGTATCATGCCCAGCACAGAGCTCCATCGAGGTGTGCCATGGGTGCAAAACTAAATTACCAGAGTAGCCTTTTCCAGCGAAAAATAGATGTACCTAAATGTAAATGTAAATATAAATGTGTGGGACTTGTAAAGGGCACTGTTGCCTGTGAACGTCCTGGCGCTGGAGACCGCTGGGGAACCCGTCCTGGCTTTCCCTGTGAGATGGTCCCTTCTGTTGTCATTAAATAACACCTCACAGAATTAATGTTTGCTGATGAAAATTGGATATAAATTGTATATTGTATATATATGGATTGTGGAATTGTATTGTATGTTTGTTGATTTGTATTGTATTTATGTGTAAAGTGTATAGTGTTTTTCTCATACATTGATAAAAATCAAAATAACTCAAAATAACAAAATAAAGAGGTATGAACAAAGGGTACCTAATAAACTAAATTGATACTAGTTTGTTTCGCTCAATTTTGAGGTAAAAAGAAATGTGTAGTTGGTAATTTTGTATATGATTGAGATTTTGATGGTCCAACCAACTGCATGTCCCAGGACCTAACTCCTTAATTTAACAAAATCTTGTTTATTATTAGCATCCGCATGAAGTAAGAATGGGTAGGAAGGATTAGTTATATGTATGTGTATATGTATGTATATGTCTTGTGTGCTTTTTTGTTACAAAAAAAATATATATATATTTTTGACTACTACTCTTGGAGTTGTATGGAAAAGAAAAAAGTGTAGAGATTAAGGACTCAGTGCTAGGGATTAATTTGTTTTTTCCCTTTAGAAATATATGTATATTTGTTCCTCTGCATCATTGTTTGCTTTCAGAGTTTCGGGCTGTTCCCATGAGGCACAGGGTCAAGACTGATATGCATAAACTGGGTCTGAACTGGGGTGACTGGGGGTGAGTGTCTGAAAACTTTCAGTGCTCCGTCCATCATCTCCTTGTGTTTGCTTTGTTTGATTTAAGTTGGCAGGGTATGCCCAGACGTGTGTTCCTTACTCACTTTGCCACTGGAGTCAAGCTAGCCTGGATGATGAGGGGTGTTACCCCGAAACCGGTCCCATGATGGGTGTTTCCGGTCCAGGGAAGACCTAGCTTGGCAGATGAGGCTGGACTGTTCCTGTGAGGCACATGGTCAAGACTGACTTGCATATAGCTGGGTCTGAACTAGGGTGGTGAAGCAAGCTAAAGAACGATGATGGATTTAATCCAGATCTGTGACAGGGGGTGAGTGTCTGAAAAGTTTCAGCGCTCCGTCCTTCCTCTCCTTGTGTTTGCTTTGCTGAAATAGGAAATCATTATGTTACACGGATACATTTATTATGTTGTAATTGTAATTGCGAATATATAGCGCTTACTACCCCTGAAGAGGCTTTGAAGTGCCTTGTGCCAGGCAGCATGCTGCTCCAGAACCCAAGGTTAGTGGTTAGTCCATTGTTATTGAGATTAGTTTTGTGTGCTTAAACACAAAGCGTTCCATGCAGTCATCCCAGTTTCTTTATGCTGGACTAAATAATGGATTGGTTAGGTGCGCCCATTAGTGGAGGGGGGCAAATAGGCAAACATGCATGTGTCAGAGTAGGTTGTGCTCAGAGAGAGAAAGCATGCAGAGAGTGGAAGGGAAGGAGAGGAACATTTGAAAGAGAGAAGAAAAAAGAAAAGGTGGCAAACCGATGTTGAATTAAAGGTCTGTTTTTAATGC
Organism: Lissotriton vulgaris; assembly: GCF_964263255.1. Lineage (NCBI taxonomy): Eukaryota > Metazoa > Chordata > Amphibia > Caudata > Salamandridae > Lissotriton > Lissotriton vulgaris. The sequence continues at coordinate 1,848,082,313 of NC_141685.1, forward strand.
CGGATTAAAGAAATCTAGAGAATATTTTTGAGACAGCATGTAGTTTGAGGATGCAAAAATGTAGAAAGAATTATTATTCAGGTGAAGATTGTGTTATATTAGGTATTTTTGATAGGTACGTGATTCAGGTAGACCATCTCTCTGCTGCTAGGCCACTGCTAGACCACCGATCCAACAAGGCCAGTTGATATGCCCAATGGGTGAAAGTGGAAAATATTGTCTGGATGCTCATATATTAAGAAATATCAAAAGCTTTAGGTTGCACTCAGAAGAAGCAGTAATTCAGGATCAAAGCAGTATGATAATATACATGGGAAATGATATACACATTGAAAAGGAGATTCTGCAAATGCTGGAGTGGCTATCTTCTGGTGTTCATCTTCAGGTTTTGTTCACAGTATTAATTGCTAAGGAAAGTGGGTTACTTTGGAATGCCTTTTGTTTGCCTTGGCAGCGGATGAATGGTGAGGACAGCTTTCCATACAGTGGAAGTGTAGGATGCTGAAAAGGCTCCCTGGACAAATTCTATGGGAATTTTATTAGCAAATGGCTGCTGGTTAGACTTTCTGAGGCACTGCTCTTTTTGTAGATGCTATAGGTGAATAAGGATGGAGCCGCAGGTTGGAAGGGGCTCTTTAGGTGAGGGCAAAACTTTTATTTACCTATATCATACTTCACTGCAGACCCCTCACACTTTTTGTGCTGCTGTCGTGGGTGCTCCAGGCTGGAGATTGCTGTGCTGTGAGGGGCATCAATATACAAAGGTTGTGTCTGGAGAGAAGCCGGGAAACACATTTGAAAAGAGAACCACTCAAACTGATTCTAATACATCCAAGACCGCAGTGTTTTTTTGAAGAAGCATCCTTTATATGAAGCTTGCTCTCAATGCCTTAAACCTCTATGAGACCACAAACCTCTTTCACAAGGCTGACATACTTTGCTGGGGCACCCACACACAGCCTGAACACCAGCTGAATTAAGCACACACAGCAAAACAGCATTAAGCAACCGATTGACACAGAGCATTAAAAACAGCGCTCGTTTTACTAACGTGCTCAGCTGGCAACCTCATTGTGGAAGGAGCTGTCAATATACCAGGACCCCTGCCCCTCGAGCACTCTACCTCCAATGAGCTATAAACCTTTCCCTGGGTCCAAGCATCTGGGGTGACACCTACCTCCGAATGGGTTCCGCTCACACTCCCTCGGGGGCCAAACGTCTCCAAGCCCTGGGAATCAGCCCCCCCTTCCAGGCCCTTCTGTGCCACAGACATTTGGCATCACAGGTGAAACTCCTAGCTGAAATGTCCTCTTTTTCCACCAGCAATGTCATCGACTACCCTGTAGAGTGAAGCCCCCTTCACCATCAGCCTCAGTTCACCGGAATTGAGTTTACCTATCACGCACAGCCGTCCACACTAACATGAATGCCCCCATCTTATAAATTTGATCCACTGCCAGTCTCAGGGCCCAGGCCCGGATTCCCGAGGAAGAGCAGCGTCTCAGTATATACCCGAGTTTTTAACTTTAACGGGGCCTTTACACTTATTGACTGTGTTCTGTTGTAAAGAGCATAGACGCAAGACGTTCCACAGCAAAGTTACCAGGACAGTCTAGAAGACCAAGAGCATAGACACATGCAGTGCCACACCGAAGTTACTGGCAAATAGGAAGAACATGGAGATGGTGCACTGCTGTAACATAGAAAGAGTTTTACTAATTTCAAAGGTTTAGAAAAAATTACCTTACATTCACAAAGAGTGAGACACAAGCCTGTGCCTTCACGCTTACAAATTGGCAAAGTAGAGGGATAGAAAGAGGCAAAGAGAAAGATAAGCTTAGGCAAAGAGTTAACGATTTCTGAGAACTGGAAAAATAGCAGAAATTCAGTTACTAGAAAGTTGTGAGTAGGGAGCTACCCTTTCTAACAGGAAAAGGATTGGGTCAACAATCATATAAAATACAGAGCTCCTTCTCCTGGATTTTATGAGTCATAGGTGATGTACATCCCTTAAGGGACGTTCTCATTAATAAAAGGGATTTGCAGTGTTGTATGGGTTACCAAATTTACAACTAAAAGTCTGTGGGACCCTAAAGTACTATGAAAACTTCATACACATGGACAAAAGTTTTTGTAAAAATGTCATTCATTTATTTTATAAAAGTTAAAATTCATAATAACACAAATCTGTTATATGAAACAACAAGAAATGCACTTTCAATTTTTGCAAAAATATCACTCAATGTTAAAAAGGGTTATGAGATTAAAAAATGCTATTATGGCATTATCTACACCAACATATTAAAACATCACATTTTTTGATCAAACAATAATATAGGAACAAACTGTCGACGCGGCGTTTCGGTGCCACTTTTAGTCTTGCACCTTCTTCAGGACTCGTTCCCTGTATTGTCACATCTACAAAGATCACAGTACATTTCATTAGGTCCCATTCCATTACAACATCAAATGCACTTAGATTACTACATGTATTCGATTGTGCCCTAATATTTGGTAACCCTCACACCTTGCAATCCAAGGTTTACTTTATCGTTCTTATGCATCTCTGGTTTTCTGCATCTTTTTATTATTGTTAAAGATTTAAGTAATCTGTCTGATGGGCGGACATATGCCATCGTCTTATACTGTAGATACATGTTAGATGTTTACTTAATTAACATCAGAGGCTGTTTTAATTTCTTTACTGTACAGTCCCACCCTCACGTTTTCTTCGACTTACCCAGGTGAATTAATATCCCGGATCTGTTGTGTCAGTCTTTATGAGCCTGTTTATATCTGCTCGTTTCACTTGTCTTTGTATGTGCTAGAACAAAAACCTTTTTGTTTAATTACTGGTTCTATGTTGCATCATCGTTAATAAGAATTCCTATGGTACTGGTTTTTACCTTATATATTGGTATTTTCGGATTTTCACTCAGGTTATATGGGATGGACCCACTTCAATCCTATTAGGAAAAAGACATACTTTTATAATTCTAAACTCTTCCCTACATCAGTCATTAATACTGATATTCTCAGTCCTTACCGGTCCTATTTCCATATTACTTTGCATGGTGGGAAGAACGCCTCTGGGAGCTACCTTTTTTTCTTCGTTATTGCTGCTTTATCTAAGAGACAGTGTATATTATTAGTCTGAATCATTCTCATTAGCTTGATACAATGTCTCATATTTATATTGAGAATCTTACCTCACTGGTTAGAAAAGGAGTTACTTTCTGGTTAATTGACTCTCTTATTTGTCCAGTTTTTGGATTTGGCAATTTCTTAGTTGAAGCATTTTTTAAAATTAGCTGACAACTCTAGAAAAACAAAATACATAGATAAAAGAATAAGTAGGATTATATTTTGTTTGTGCCTACTCTCTTTCTAAGTAGAGCCCCCTCTCTTTGTCCTACTTACTTGATGATGGTAGCTGAACTGCGTGGCGTCTTCCTCTCCTCCGAGTTTTTTGGAACTGATTAACTCACATCCTGTCTCCAGTTTATATATCCTTGTTAATTGGTTCATTATTATCACCTGGAATATATTTGTTTTTAGCCAGTTGGTTAGGGTAGATTATACGGTCGCCATCTTGTAGTGTGTCCATTTGTTTATACTTAGAGTAGCAGCCAACCTCTTTTATTCATATTGTACTCTTTCTTCTTGAGATTTTCTGTTTTACTGATTTTTAATGATCCAGTTCTAATTATATAGAGTGGACGTCTGATCGTTAGTCATATCGTTGACGTCAGATTTCGTTATTTTTTAATTGAAATTTATCTAATTGTATTTTCCATTATGATCATGTTATTTCTTCTCTCAATTGGCAAAGTAATATGGAAATAGGACCGGTAAGGACTGAGAATATCAGTATTAATGACTGATGTAGGGAAGAGTATAGAATTATAAAAGTATGTCTTTTTCCTAATAGGATTGAAGTGGGTCCATCCCATATAACCTGAGTGAAAATCCGAAAATACCAATATATAAGGTAAAAACCAGTACCATAGGAATTCTTATTAACGATGATGCAACATAGAACCAGTAATTAAACAAAAAGGTTTTTGTTCTAGCACATACAAAGACAAGTGAAACGAGCAGATATAAACAGGCTCATAAAGACTGACACAACAGATCCGGGATATTAATTCACCTGGGTAAGTCGAAGAAAACGTGAGGGTGGGACTGTACAGTAAAGAAATTAAAACAGCCTCTGATGTTAATTAAGTAAACATCTAACATGTATCTACAGTATAAGACCATGGCATATGTCCGCCCATCAGACAGATTACTTAAATCTTTGACAATAATAAAAAGATGCAGAAAACCAGAGATGCATGAGAACGATAAAGTAAACCTTGGATTGCAAGGTGTGAGGGTTACCAAATATTAGGGCACAATCGAATACATGTAGTAATCTAAGTGCATTTGATGTTGTAATGGAATGGGACCTAATGAAATGTACTGTGATCTTTGTAGATGTGACAATACAGGGAACAAGTCCTGAAGAAGGTGCAAGACTAAAAGGGGCACCGAAACGCCGCGTCGACAGTTTGTTCCTATATTATTGTTTGATCAAAAAATGTGATGTTTTAATATGTTGGTGTAGATAATGCCATAATAGCATTTTTTAATCTCAAAACCCTTTTTAACATTGAGTGATATTTTTGCAAAAATTGAAAGTGTATTTCGTATTGTTTCATATAACAGATTTGTGTTATTATGATTTTTAACTTTTATAAAATAAATGAATGACATTTTTACAAAAACTTTTGTCCGTGTGTATGAAGTTTTCATAGTACTTTAGGGTGCCACAGACTTTTAGTTGTAAATTTGGTAACCCATACAATACTGCAAATCCCTTTTATTAATGAGAACGTCCCTTAAGAAATTCAGTTACACCATTACTCACAATTCTTAATAAGTATACATTTGCATATATGGTGTAAGAGGTCGACGATGTTTCGATTCCATAACATTAATACAAGGAATCATCATCAGGACAAAAGTTTTGTGCCTAAAGTTTGCATAACACAATAGCCTAAAGAAGAGGAGAAAATGGGATATATCAATATAGGAAAACATAACAACGTGTATTTGTGACAACTTGTGAAGTGGGTGAATAAAAATTCCTTAAGGGAACTACTGGTGGTGGCACGCGTGATGGATCGTTTAAGGAGATTCAGCGAGTGTTCAGGAGAGGGAACTATCGTGTAAGTGAGAAAATTAATCTAGTGACATTTCAGATGTCTGTCTAAATGTGTCAGTAAAAAACCCCAATTTTTGCACACCCTGCATGCTTCCATTCACTGTCCTAAGATGGCCGCCACGCATCCTTCACCCCCCTCTTTTATTTTTACAGTACCATATAGCCCTCTTAAGATGGCCGCCGGTACTAGTCCTTTGTTCATTTTTATGGCCCGCATTCCGACCAATGAGCAACCAGCCTGAATGTCTTTTATCTTCCGGCTTGTGCTCTAATCGGAAGGTTGCTGGGTGCCACATCGTGTATCTCCATTGAAACGAAGCCCTAGGTAAGTGCAGGCTCCCACTGGAATTACTTGCACGACCGGACCCTGGTATCCAAGCCTGACCTATTCCTCATATCTCCCTACAGGCTCGTCCCACCACGCCCTATTTTTGGCGTTGTATTCCCCCGAAACAGCAAACTCCATTGGTAACTACCCCTAAGGGCCACTCAAACTCGTACCCCGAGGGTAAGTGTATACTTTCGCAGGCCCTCTCGCGCCACCCTTCACCTTGGAACACCCCTAACGTGTTTTTTACGTCCCTATAGATTCATCACCCTGCGCCTTATTCTTGACGCTGGATCCCCCCCGCCCTCCGCTTTTCTAAGCGGGAAATACATATGCCGGTGATTACCTTATCTGGCCTTCGGTAAGTTTTGCTCCTTGAGGCTGGGTGCGTTCATGAGCCATAAGCTGTTGCAACTCTAATCCCCTCTTTTCTCCTATTAGGCTTCACCAAATAGCAAGCCTGCAAGCGCCCTGGTTACCTCTATTAATACAGAGAACGGATAACCTATTCTTAAACTAGTTCCGTCCGCCAGCAATTTTCGCTGGTGAGTCTGCTCCCACCCCCGAAGCATTACCACCCGCGCCGAGCATGTTTACCTCCACTCGCGATCGTATCTTTAGGGTACTCATGCAAGCACACGCATGTTCACGTATGATGCCACTCACAAACCGCATTCCTAGCGTCCATCTTTGCGAGCTCTTATTGACCCAGACTGGCAACCGGCCCTTCGCATTCGAGATAGATTTTCTCACTTACACGATAGTTCAGTCTCCTGAACACTTGCCGAATCTCCTTAAACGATCCATCACGCGTGCCACCACCAGTAGTTCCCTTAAGGAATTTTTATTCACCCACTTCACAAGTTGTCACAAATACACGTTGTTATGTTTTCCTATATTGATATATCCCATTTTCTCCTCTTCTTTAGGCTATTGTGTTATGCAAACTTTAGGCACAAAACTTTTGTCCTGATGATGATTCCTTGTATTAATGTTATGGAATCGAAACGTCGTCGACCTCTTACACCATATATGCAAATGTATACTTATTAAGAATTGTGAGTAATGGTGTAACTGAATTTCTGCTATTTTTCCATTTCTCAGAAATCGTTCACTCTTTGCCTAAGCTTATCTTTCTCTTTGCCTCTTTCTATCCCTCTACTTTGCCAATTTCTAAGCGTGAAGGCACAGGCTTGTGTCTCACTCTTTGTGAATGTAAGGTAACTTTTTCTTAACCTTTGAAATTAGTAAAAATCTTTAGGGATCACTGTCCGGCCGGACAAATCACTACAACAAATATAGCTCCATTGTGTCTATATTCATTACGTCGTAAGAATTTATGCATAGGACCACTGCTGCTAAATATAGACTATGTTCCCCAAGGTCCTGTGCTGACTCGTTGGGTGCCCTTGTTGTTCCCTAGCCATGTAACATAGAAAGATGCATGCAGAGCCACACCAAAGTTACTAACGAAGAGGAAAAAATGAAACTAAAAGTAGCACAAGAGAAATCCTTACCTCCAGGAGTCACTTCGGTGTAGGAAGCGATCTTTGAGAATGATGGTCCTGATACCTACACTGCTTAGTCAAAAATCCTACTAACCCCGACAATTAACTACAGTAAAAAAATCTTTGTCCCTTGTTGCAATAAATGAAGCTACTCCCCTCTCACCAAAGCCTATGCCACAAAGGCCCTGTCACTTTCCCCACTCCCACTGAAAACAGATGGTGCAGGAAACTTGGAGACAGAGCAGTCCGGCGATTCCCCAGCAACAGAGCCTTCTAACCTTTGTTCACTCTAGCCACCATCACCACCGATAGGAGCATCCCAGAGAGAAGGCAAACGGAAACAGGAATTAGTAATACAGACGGCTGGCGGCAGGTGGGCAACAGAACAAGCAATGGAAAAGCCAATAGGTCTTGGCAATCCGATAGCCATTGGGGTGATCAATATTAATATATTTGGGCCATGTTGAATAGCAGCACATCTGCTGTTCAGCATTACTGAAAGCGAAGTAAAAAAGCATGAAGCTTGAACCTATAGATGTGGGTTTAGGTGTGAGCGTGGGAATTAACTAGGTGCATAATAATGTTTTCATTGCGAAATCGTTACAACAAATAAAAAGATCATGCCTATTTTAAAATGCATTCCAGAATATTCAGCAAAAACCATCTGTTAGAAAGGGGACTCTAGTTGGCAGAGGTTTATAGCCTGTCCAAAAAGGGACCACCACTCTAGTCAAAGTAAGTCAGATAACCTGTGCTCATCCACTGGTAGCATGGCACAGAGCAGTCAGGCTTAACTTAAGAGGCAATCTGTAAAGTAGGCTTTCAAACCTGTCTCAGGCCTGCCATTACAAGATCTGTATGTGCAGTTTATTGCCACTTCGACTTGGCATTTAAAATCACTCCACACCACAAGACCTGGTCTCACCGACACCGCTGGACAACCGTCACTGGGCCGTTGCCTGCACCGTGACTTGAGGGCATCCCACGCTGCACCACTACACTTTACATCGCAACCGCGTCGATTGCTATTACCTCCCAAAACCAACCCGGTTGGCCAGAACCAAAGGTAATGTTTATGAATCTGCTGACACTAAAGCCTGTCCGCACCAACGCGGTAGTCCGGAACTATTGGATTCTGTTGTTTTCAGCACCGCTGTAGCACCGGACAGAGCTACCAACTTCAAGGAACTGCATTTTTAAGTCATACTTGCAAAGTGCTTATTTTTGATTACTGTATGTTGGTCTTTCATCATTTTGGTCTTGTTTGTACAGATAAATATTGGTTATTTTTCTAAAACTGGTGTGGTGTCCTTCTGTAGTGTTTTCACTGATTTACTATTAGTTATGTACAAATGCTTTACACACTGCCTCTGAGATAAGCTTGACTGCTCATGCCAAGCTACCGGGGGGTGGGGGGTTGTGACCAGGGGTTATTTCAGGAGTGTATCCCCTTATCCTGACTAGAAGGGCCCCTATTTGACAAAGGTGAAAATCATTGCCAACTGGAGACCCCCATTTCTAACATTGGTTGTCAGCGGTGAGGATAGAACTTGCATTTGCACCGGACCTACAGTGATTGGTGTACACTACTACCATATCGCAGACCATTACGAACCACATACTGCTTCTATTTGGGGTCCATTTTTGACCTTGACATTTGTTGGAAACTTGGACTTTTCATTGCATTACACTAAGTCAATAGCATCACAAGTGGATATGCTCAGTCAGTACTCATTAATGGTTTAATATGTGATTTAAAACAATATAATGTTTACTACACTTAAGTCATGAAAGGTCGATGTTTATGGGATTAGAAAAAGGACAAACCAACTCACAAAGAAGCAAGTACATTTCTTACCTTGGACTCTGCAAAATTGACCAGTGACCACAATGCTGGCCTAAAGGTTAAAAACATGCGAAATGCATGGCCGGGCTGGGCATACAATGTTTTTATAAAGGATTTTATGTGCTTTTAGATTACCCCACTGGCGGGAAATGATACATTTGGATTGATAACAGGTAGAAACTTCTTACTCTCTTTTAAATTGTGTCTTAAAGTCCTCTTTAATGGTGAGATTGGATTTTAAATTATTAATTAGAAATGGCACTTTTAGAACGTTGTCATATTTCTGTATTGCGTTTCTGGGAATTTCCAGCTGCCTGGACTGTTGATGGCTCTCACACTGCACAATGCATATTGGAGCCAGATAGTGCACAGGATGGCTGGGGAAGAGTTGGGCCCTGCACGGATTACACTTCAAAGGGTCTTTCTCCAGCACACAAAAAGAAACCTGACACCAGCCTTTGTGTTACTAACCTGGCTGGAGCCACACCCCGGAAAGGGGGGAAGTTAGAGAAAGGGGGAATACCCCACCCATAAGCAAGGATGAGCATAGAAGTGGCATCCCAGGTCATGAAAGGGAGCAAGACTTTGGACATAGATAGCAATAGCGGCAATACCATTTACAGCTAAAAAGACAAGCCCCCTAATACTCTAATGGACTAAGGACTCTACCTACACTTGATGCCAGGACTAGTAGGTGTCTTCAAGGGCCTCTGATGCTGTTCCCCTTATGTCCCCTGAGGACCAGTTGGGGGAAGACTTGGACTCCACTGTGCCCTCCTCCTCCCAGATGCCTTGCAAGATGGCCAGGAGCCATAGGGTCTGTGGAGGGTGAAGCAGAGAATAAGGCTGGCGCAAGGAGCCAGTGAAGTCAGCTCCCTACCGAGTGCTCCATTCTTTATGCCAGGAGGCTTGCTTTAACTGCTCCTGGCAGCTAGACCTCACTGGTAGGTGGAAAATGAGACCAGTCAAATGGGGCCACAGATATTCATATTTAAAGATTTTAAACTTTGACTCCCTTTGAGAAACTGAGCTCATGCTGCTCACCGCAATTTCCAAGCAATTCCCCCACACCCCCTGGAGGACCATTGCCCAGGGTTTGTGCAATATTTATTTAATTATTTTCCAGGAAAGAGGCGTGTGTGGGGCCCCTCCCAAGACTACATATTCTTTATGCCCCAATATCTGGGTCGGCCTCCACTGCTCAAGGACCCTGGTCGCACCGAGTAGATAGGCAGAACACAACTGCCATCTCTCGCACCGGCAACACGGAGAGTGGGGTACCAGGGAGAAGGATAGGACAGCTGGGAGTGGGCTCCTCGGGTTACTGTGACCCTAATGAGTACCGCTGTGTGTCCAGTAATTACAGACACCCAGGATTTAAATAAATATTTAAATATACAACAAAAAAAGAAAAATGAATGCTTTACAAAGTGAGCGACCCGAGCTGCTCATAAAATATTCATGACACGTGCTTCTTTTCAGCTCGTGGTGACCTGTCCCTAAGAGAACAAGGGCACCACCTACAGACAGTGCATGAGGCACATCAGCCCCCCAGCAGTAACTTACTAACCCTCTTTCTCCCAGGTCAAAGGATGTATGAACAGGGGAGACTTTTGTTTCACTTTTAAAACTTTCCCAAGACTGAAACTTTTGTTCTATATCTTGAGAGTGCAGTGACATCTAGAGGTTGTTTCTATGGCTGTATTTAATGTGGCCTAATGTGTAAATTAAAGACTTGGGTAAATGTTATGTTGGTGTAAAATGTTTTATTACCAATATATTATTAACTATGATTTTCTATAAACATTACAATGCTTTATTGATAATAATGATTGCATTTAAACACAGGTATTGATTCCAATTATAAGATAGTGATTTTCAACCTATGGATTATTTATTGTTGATGTAGTGATCTTTGACAACGCAAATAGATTGCCTTATATATTGTTCTGTAGACCCCTGGAAAAAGCCAATATGCTTGCCTTATATATTGATGTGGTGACTTGTGACCATGCCAATAGGCCTACTTTATTTAAAGTGACAACCTCTACATTGTAATAATCTATCTGGCATGGGTGGGAGGGTAATGTGATTTTGAAGGTCATAACCCATTAGGGGTCTAAAATGATTTCAGAATGCCACTAAAGGTATTTCTATCTGCCTGATTTATATATTTGTAAATGAGTGTGTAATATTTTGTCACGTGTGTAATAAATGTACTATTCCTTTTTCAGAGAAAAAGCACTGACTGGCTAATCCTTTATTGAGTGTTAATATTGGGTGCAAGTGAATGGCGATTACTAGCCCACACCACCTTCCCTGAGTAGACCTTGGACTGCTCTACTTCATTACCATGAGAGAGTCAAGTGCTAGAATGGGGTGCTTGGTTCCCAGTAAGGGGAAATTATGGACCTATCAGTTGCCCTGGTCCCACTTCCTGCACAACTAATAACCCACGTTCTCTACAATATTGTACTGCAGGACCTAACAGTCCCTGGAACAGTGAACTTTCAAAGTATTTTTTTAAACTCACACTGGCAAAAAGACCAAAGATTACTGGTAAAGTGTCAGGACTAGGGTTTCTGCTGCTAAATAAAATACAATTGTGTTAAATCTCTCCTTTGATTATCTTGATTTCATTTCAAACCTAATAAAGCACCTTCTAATTGCTGTACATAATAATACAGGACACTTCATTTGTGCATAACATGGACATAATCACCTCAATAATGCCAAGTCCACAGAGGTCAGTAGGATAGTCTCTGCTGATTACGCTGGTTTTGAAGCCTTAAACCTCACATTAGGTACAGCTTGTCTCAAGGTGTATTCACTCACCGAGGTTGTGAATGGATGTTTGTTTGCCTACACCAAGAACATATTTTTTTTTTAAATATGCATTGTATATTTAATAGACCAATTCATCTAAAATGTGTTCTTTAAATGATAACTTGACATTGACTCAACAGATGTAAAGGGTTTTCTGTACCTCTCTGACACCAAGTCTTTCATGCATGGGGTAGTTTTATGTGGGATAAATGTGTGTTTTACAAAAACTGAATAGCAAGAATAATTTAATTGAAATAAAATGTGCAACTGTTGTGTTCAAAGAAATTGCTAATCCTACTTTTGTTAAAAAATAAAATAAAAACAGTTCTCCCTTACAAACATATCAGATGATTTTGACAAGGTATATATTAATTGTTGCTTTTTCACTATGGTTTAAACTTGGAGTTCCTCATTTTAAATACCATCGAACATTAACAGGCACATCAACACTTAATGTATGATTTAAGCTGTAACCTCTCTTTTCCCTTCACCCTTTTTTTCCCACTATCAAATGTATTCCTGAAATTTGCTCCCTTTCATCCTGCTGTTTTACTTACAGCTATGGTACCAGTATAAATGAATAATAAAGGCATGTGTTTGCAATCAATGCTAGGGCAGTCCCTGAGAACATTGTGCCAGGGTTTGCAAGAGCACCACTAGTGGTCAGAGATGACAAGGCCGAGGTCACAGCTGCGACCCCTGCTCTCTCAGTCTGAAGGCTGAGAAGTAAATCTTACAAGGCAAAGGACTTCCATTCCATTTAGCATGCGCTATTCAAAATCTACAACCTGTAATCATTCCACAGGCACTAAGCCTTCCTTCATAAATGATGCGCAGTTCGCTTTGTCTCTTCTTTTAATAGACTGTGTAAGAAGTTGTCTTTGTACAGACCTGTAATTCATCCCGTCTCTTCTTGTGGATCCATATTTAGAATAGAAAACTCTGCAGGTTCACCCTTTCAAACCATTAACTTCTTCAGATGTAAAGGTTTTGTCTTTTAAGGTAGTCTTTCCGGAGGCCATTATATCAGCATGTACATACAGTGGGGGAATTATCTGCCTTGTTATGCCATCCCCCCTTTTTGAGAATTTTTTGATGTTTTTGCCATCATAAAACCTGATCCAGCTTTTTTGTGCAATATGACTTCTTCATTTTGTACATCTCATGAGGTGCATTGCCAGTTTTTTTTTTCTACCCCTTCTTCGGAGAAGCAATACCATAATTTGTTGGATGTTAAAAGAAGATTATTAATCTATCTTGGCAGGTCCAGTTCCTTCAAGAAATTAAACCACATGTTGCTGATTTTTGCTTGGTCTGCTAAAAGTAACCAAATGGATCATATTCCATATTCCATAAAACCGGGTTAGCTTACTGAAAGAATTCGCGAATGTTCTATAAGCAGTATGGCTGCATCTTCAGCAGCATTTCAAGTAATTTCATTTGAATATACATGTAGACCTAGAACTTGGGCCTCTCAACAAAAACCCATTAATAAAAAACATTTTCAAGGTCTCATGAATTAAGAACATTTTCGACCAAGAATTCTCAATTGGATAAACTCATATCTCACATTTCTGTAATTATAATGTTATGATTATGTTAGCAGTTAACCATGCGTTACAGGTTAACATTAAAAGTTGAATGGGTTTGCATTGGTCGTTTTTCCTTCGCTTTCTTTCCCAAAGGCCCCTAAGTGTGGGTATCCCTCATTAATATTTGCAGGAATGAAGATGAGGAACCTAGAAGTGATGCCCTGACTACATATTGGTGATCTTCATTTCGCTGAGTCAAAGCATCTTTGTTCCAGTCACTATGAAGTTTCACGGAATTCGGCAATACTTGATAGTGACAGGATGATGCTGGAAATGTCAGCCCTCTTACAAACCCAAATAAGTGTGGGCAAGACTCACATTTGCAGCATTTTCTGGAGTTGTTCCTGCCTCTGGGGGTGGCAGTCATTTTATTGGTAATGACTGGGATGAGAATTAGTAGGACTAAGATTGAAGATTACCAGTAAGCAATTGGGACAGAATTATTATCTGGGAAACTATGAAATTGCTTGATTCATTTATTTTCTCTATGGATTGGTATTTTACCGCAAAACAGAGTTAGGTAGGTCAAAATGAGGCAAGAAATGCAGTATTGCGGTTTGCACACCTGATTAATGTCTGTTTCACCTCTATCTGACGCCTTTTCCTACTGAACATTTCACAGGTTTTGCCTGGTGCAATTTGCAAGGAGAAATTAACTCAGGAGTGCAGTGAATCCACGCTACTGTAATCCTGATTTGGACAAGTAGCCCTGTTACCAAGCTCCTCATAATGAGGGTCTGTAAGGTTAATTATTTGACTGCATTGCGCTGCATATATTTACCATTTCCTTGTCAAATGTGTCATTGCTAACAGCCCAGAGTAAGGGTGCTAAATGATCTGTTTTCCATCTGGTTGGTTGCTGATTTTAATTATTATCACTATGAAAGAACTCTCTGTGTTAATTTCAAAGCATCCATGTATCTGAAGTGGGACTTAAAAACAGTTTTGGCTTTTTGACTTCCAGGCTTTGACCGGGATCAATCTACTTGATGAATTGGGCTCAGGCTTGAAATTGCACATTGGTGCCAACAACCATGAACATTGACTTACATTGGGCGTTATATTCTTCTTGGTGCTTTTTGCACTTCAATGTTTAAAAATTCACTATTTGGTTCTACTTATTTAATGTTTGTCGTTTTGGTATCATTTTGCCTTTTACCTTGCTCTATCTGTTTATAAATAGGAGTGGGATTTTAATGTGTTGTGTCTTTGATTTTTAAGCCTGTTTGTTCTGTGCCATATCTACTGGGGTTGAGCTCAGTTAAATCACTGAAACCTTTGCCCAGACTTAGCAGGTGTGAGACGTTATTACTTTTCAATAAATAATATATAGGGAGGGGATGTGACCTAAGGGCCAGAGCTGCTAACCTTGGAACTGGGGAACCATGTTTGAGCCCTGGCATAGACTCAAAATGCTGTGTTTCTTGGCATAACCACTTCATCCCCTCATGCCTAAAAGAAGACAAGAAATCTGCTCCTCTGTAATGTAAGCTGATGAATTTCTCAATGACTACTGTAAACACCATTACAGTTTTCCACGTCTGCAATACAATCCCTGGTATTTTTTCTATATTTAATTTCATATTGAATTCCATAAGACTATGAAGAATAGGACTTTAGTTTAGGTGATTTACGGCACACCCTTAATTACATATGCGCCATGCATCTTGGAAAGGATTTCTAGTTATGCTTTGAGCAAGACCCTTTAGAGATTCCCCAACCTTTTTTTCAGCCCACTTAAACCCTGCCTGCCACATAAGCCTCCATCCTTTTTCAGTGCTTAATTTGAGGCAGTGGTTTGCAGTAGGGGCCACCAGCGCTTATTGTTGGGGACTGACACTTATGTTTCCTCTTCAGACATTTCCCGAAAGCAAATGAGCAAAAAACGCACAAAGGAGAAAGGAGCAGGAACAGAACGATGGAAAACCGTCACACAGGGAGAACGGAGGAGGAATCTGCAAGAGGGAGATAAAGGGGAAAGAGTGAAGATTACTCAGACTTGGTATTCAGTGCTCTAAAATTTTATAGTGCCGTACGTGGGCTTCTGAGCACAGCTGTGGCACAGGCAATAATTTTTTCACAAAGCCAGCACTGTCTGTAGGGTGCCAACCGTCCGTAAATTTCACTGACCATCCATTGTCCGTGATGATCCCTTTTTCAAACGCCTTTTGTCCGTAATTTTGGAGTTTGAAGGGAGAAGCGCTGTTCCCCTGCGAGAAGCCTCCACTCCCTGATGGGGCCGCCTCGCACTCCTCCTCGAAGCACAAGAGCAGCCCCACACCACCCATTGCCATTCTGTCTGCAGCTTATTGTCACATACAGAATGGAAATGAGCCAGTCTGGGCTGTTAAAGCATTTGGTGACCTCCTCTAGCCTTGGTCTAAGGCAGGGCATTCTGTTTTAACAGTAAATAAAAAAAATGTGACACCTCACCAGATGGAAGACATTTACAGAATCCAGATCATGAAAAGAAGCCAGCAAAAGAAGTTAAAAAGAAGGGGTTATAGTTCTTTCACAGTCTCATCATTTTAGAACTAAAGCATTTTCAATATTATATACAACGAAGCCATAGTTGCTGCTTCTTTATTTTATGCAACTAACAACCATTGGATAAGCCAATAGTTCTAGATGTACTTTATTATATATGTGGATGTGATAGAAGTAGCAGAATACCAGTTGGTTAGCACACTATACTAAGCAAAGATATTAAGCGTATGTGTTTTAAGCCATGTCCTTAATTACACCAGAGACGCCCTTTAGAGAGACCCCCACGTTTTTTTAACCCACTTAAAGCCCTGGAAACACCATGTTACAGACACGTCAGGTTCTGGCACTGTGCATCCGGCAAGACTCATGACTTCAAAGGTTTCAGATTGCCTAATTGCAGGGGCATAGTGAACCCTCCCCAACCTACCCCTTGCATTTGGAACTACAGCAAGGGTGAAGTTCTTGATGGACCTCTTCTGCTTGCAACTCTGCAGACAAAGGCTCAGCTCATAATTAATGTGAAAAGGTGGGTGAGTAAGTAAATTAAGGAATGGCAGAGTGGCTGGATGGATTAGTGAAAGACTGAATGGATGAGTGGACAAGTGAATGGATGGATAATGAGAGAAAGGATGAATGGATGAGTGAGTGGAAGGATGGATGAGAGAAATGGTAAATAAATAGATATATCGGTGGAATGGTGGATGTATGGGTAAAAGGGTGGGTGGATGAGTAAAAGGGTGGATGGATGAGTGAAAGGATGAATGGATGAGTGAAAGAGTGAATGGAGGGATGGATGAGTAAAAGGGTGGATGTAAGGATGGATGGTGAGTGAAAGGGAAGGTAGATGGGCAAAAGGATAGATGAGTGATAGGGTCAATGGATGGCTTTCATGAGTGGATGGGTGGATGGATGGGTGAAGGGATGGCTAAGCGAAAGGGGGAAGGAGAGAGATGGATGGATGATTGATAGGATGGATGGGCGAATGGGTGTATGGATGACTGAAAAGAAGGATGTCAGGATGGATGAGTGAAATAATGCAAAGAGGAGTGAAAGGGAGGGTGAAGAGCTGGAAGAAAGGATGGATGGAGGAGTGAAATGGTGAATGGATGGACAAATGGATGAATGAGTGACTGGGTTAATGGATGGATGAGTATGTGAAAGGATGGCTGGATGGGTGAAAGGGTAAATGGTTGGATGGCGTGAATGGATCGATGGAAGTGTGGACTGATGACTGAAAGGATAGCTGGGGTGAAAGGATGGATGGATGAGTGAAAGGGTGGATGGAGGGATGGATAAGTGAAATGATGGATGGAAGGACAGATGATGGATAGGTTTGGAAATGGTTGAATAGGTTTGAATATGGATGAGCACACAGAATGAATGGTGAAAGATTGAATTATGAAAGGAATTAATGGATACCGCACCCCTGGGTGACTCAACCCACCATCCAAAACCGACACATGACGTCAGGCAGCAAGCACGGAACTCGGGCTTGAATTGCTCCTTCTGCCTGCCAAAAAGCAGAAACGAATTCCTTGTATGGTGCTGCGGTACTGCAAGAGATGCTCTGCTGCTGTGCCACTGGGCGGCGCTGTTCCCATGCCACTGGGAAGCAGCACGAGCAGCCCCTAACTGCCCCGAGGCCTGAGAGATGCATGAGGGTACAGCTCCGTGCAGCCCTTCTGCGGGGAAAGGCGGGCAAGACAACATAACCTGCACTTGCAGACAACAGTACCAACATGATTCGAGTCCCTTAAACCACAACACTTTTTTCTTTTAAAATTTTGCACCCGAAGAATATTGTGCCCAGGGAAACCACCCCTGTGGCCCAGCCCACGCTACACCACTGCCTGCCAGAATGGATGACATCTGACTCTTACACCTTGTAGCCCTCATTGTCTTAAGTAACATTTCCAATACATTGACTTTCACATTTAGGAGCCATTGTCTCTATATAATATGTGTGTGATGTAATGCACTCTGACACACTGCCATACATACATAGTATCACTATAACAGAAATTAAATACACATGAGAGAGGGTCTATATGAAGATGAGGGGAGCCATTGGAGGATGGTAGCAAGGCCGAACTGGCCATACCCATATTGGGCATTTCCCTGGGAGGCTGGAAAGGTGGAGGAGGGGGTGAGCAGTTTTGTTACTGAGGGCTGGCACTGCAAAGTTCCTTGTATATGCAGCAGTTTTCAGGCAACAATAAAAGTGTCACAATACCTCTGATGACTAATGTACCCACTGGAGAGGGATGGGAGTTTTGTTTAGTGGCAGTTTTGAATCATCCTAGGTAGCACAAAGGGTTAATATGCCTGCTGAAAAGAATGCGTACCATGCATATCAAAGAACAGTATTTTATGTGCACAGCTCAGTCGGTTACTGCATTTGTCACAGAGATTTATTTGTTATCATGCAGTTCATAAGTTACATATGTAATCTGGCACAGTGAGCTATGAACTGCCACCAGAGAGCTGCATGCAAACTGCATGGTACCGGTGACAAAGGTATGTTTTCTTCTCAGTTTTTCATTATCCTTAGGTTGCTAAAAGGGTTTGTTTGGGTAGAAATACATTCTTGTCATTAAAGTCAATGCTAACTCTTTTTTATGTTCTGGATCCTGAGTGTATGCCTCTTCAGACCAAGCAGTCTTACAAAATGCTTACCACTATGGGTGACGTGCATCCTACACCTTGTAGTCCCCGTTGCCTTATGTAACATTTTCTATATACTGATTTATACACATATGATTTATCGTCTCTATATGTGTATGTGTGATGTAAAGTGCTCTGGCTCCCTACACTGGTATGAGAGACGCTATAAAACAAATGAAATACATGTGAGAGAGAGAGGCACTTTTGGCAAGAGTGAGGGAATTATTTAAGAGCCCCATCAAAGATTGTTGTATCCTGGTGCACAGTAAGGTCATCATTTACTATGCTTTAGAAGCTACTACAATGGAAAATAGAATGACAAATGTGTTGTAGAACACACTATGTTTTTGCAAATTCTCTTGGGGTGTGCGAAAACAAAGGCTGTAAGCTGTCGGTTTGTTTGTAACACACAACTTCTAAACATCTGCAAATGAGCTAAGCAAATGTTTCAAAACATATCAGCAGTTAGGAAACCACAAATGGACCACTGATTTGTAATTCAGAAGTGTGCTGGAACCAGCGTTTTAATAGGATCAAAACAATCAAGACCGTTTACTTGGTAATGTTCAAATTATACATATTTGCCGAAACCACATTTCCCACATTAGTATTTGTGCGCTATATAGTTTTATCAGTAAAACTGCATGTTGTCATTTTGCTTCCATTCAATAGAAAATGTTCTGTATGTAGAAGTGCCTCCTTCTGACCTACAATAATGCCTCAAAAATGTATACAGTTTCTAGTATGTAGCACACGTCTGTGCACCAATGAGAATCTACAGTTTACAGCTCACAGAAATTAAACAGCCCAAGCAGTATACTATTTCCTATATATAGGTACAATAAGGAGGGCTAATATATGGCTAGACAGGGCATTATATAGTAATGTCAACTTCTATCTAACCGTTTTAACCCACAATAATACCATAACGCTCAACAGTCTGCAGCCAATTATAGCTCATGCAGACTGGTTAATAACTTACTTTTCTTGCTTCATGCACAAGACCTGTCTGTTATGGGTCTAATCCATCATTCAGTACTTTCCCCGGCTCCTAAACCACTCATCACCAGCTGAACAGACATGTAATAACTGAAGAGATCTGACACACAAAGCTGGCCTTTTGGAGGACCGTACTCTAGTCCAGCCCTGCAGGTCCCAATTAGCGACATCCGTTGCGTACCGCTTTACATCTCACAATGGCACTGATGTGTCTGTAAAACTTACCTTTTGTCCCGAAGTTTTGTCCTGAATTTTGACCTTCTGTCCTGTATTTTGACCCTTTTCCCTGCATTTTTACACTCAATGTCCTGAATTTGCACCCATGCCCTTTGGCGGCTCCTTCATTGGGGCGTGAGGGCATCGTCCTACTGCTTTCTCACAGTGCGAGAAGCAGAAACATAAAATGGTAAAACTGCCATTTTATGTTTCTGCTTCTCACACTGTGAGAAAGCGGAAGTGCCTGGTTGTGGGCGGGAGGGTGGGTGGTCCTGCTTGAGGGCAACGGAGGGTGGCTTGCCCACTGTTGTGGACCCTGACTGTTTGGTCAGCCCTCTGGGGCCGACCAAAAGCTGTCATACCTACTCCATTTTTCAGGTCTCACCTTGTGGTATCGGGTTCTCCAGGCCTACATATTCTGTAAAACCGATTACACCATAAAACAGAAGTTGGCACGGAGACTGGAAATGCAAAAGACAAGTTTATTAAGACCCCATGGGGTGGTGGTACATTCCTACAGCACCCTTTGGTAATGCAAGAAGTATCACACTGAACATCAGTGCAAGACCTCTTTTATACAGTTTTACAGTAATAAAAGAGTAGGCGGTACACATTTGCTCAGTTTAGGTACATATAAGGTCATTTTTGGAACACAGCCAGCTCATGGGAGGAGTTATAACACTACTGGTCAGTTTTAGAGAACATTCCTAAGTAATGACTGTCCACTAGTACAGAGGGTTTGACTACGCATGTGCAAGCTTGACCAGTACTAAAAATAGCCTGTTGCTGGGCAAGTTAGGTGGTCAGTGGTACAGAGAAAGGACAAAAGGGCATGCTGACCACGAGGCAGCGCGTTCATATAAAATGGACGCCAGTGTTCTCAAAATGGCCTCCGAACACCATGGTCAAGTTAAGGGAAAAGTCGTGTAGCAAAGCTTAACGCTAACCCGATCACTGTCAAATTACGACAGACGACCCTCTTAGCGTTTAGCTGAAGCTACCTCATAATGGACATAATCAGGGTATTCATCATCAATATTGATTGACATAATATTCGTTATTTCTCTATTGATCATTTGCTCATTCTTGACAATAGCTCGTTTGGATGGGATACAAGCAGAAAGGCACATAGAACATAGCATAGGGCCGCACTGAATACACAGACATAGAAAGAAGAGTATCCCAATTATTATACATAAAATCGTCAACAGTTTCCAACCCCAAGTACTGAGCAATGCCCAAAACCAACCCGAAAGTGTCCAAGTACCATTATCAGGATGTATTTTAGCAGCTATTTTATGTAATTTAGAAATAGCATCATATACTGAGGGTGAATTATCAGGCACATACACGCAGCAACTACTTCCGATAATGCGGCATGCACCCCCATGATCAGCTAACACTACGTCTAGAACCATTCGGTTCTGGAGCATTACAATTCTGGTAATTTGAAGTTCCTCAGTCAAATTCCCCAAAGCAAAAACTGTCTCATTAGCAACGGCTTCCACAACACGTGTCAGTCGTCTGATCTTTCTACTATTTAGAGCAGCACCAACAAATGAAAGAGGCCTAAATTAAAGTCAACATATTGCTGCAAAGAGGTATCCATCTGGTCAATGTCATCAATTGCTAATGTTCTCTTCACTCTATTTAGTATAAAATCATGGTATAACACAAAATCATTATGATACATAGGCGGGGCAATAAACACAGGAGGTAATACAAAAGATATATAACATGTTCCTAACCATCCTATAGGGAGACGGTGATAACCTTTATTTCCACAAATAAAGTAAGTATTTCGTGAAGCCACAAAGGTGATACCATTTGGAGTGTCAAAGGTGAGAGTAGTATTACATTCACTTCTTCCTACTGGGATTGTACCTTTATTTCGGACACACAAGTTAGCTTTAGTATCAATAACTGTGATCACGTGCAGACTAGACATGTTTACAATTCTTTGATTCGTATAAACTCGAGGCGAAGATACATTATCTGGTCGATATTCTTCCCATTCAAATTTAGTTCCTTCTGCTTGCGGGTAACCATCTCGATCATTATAGCAAACCTTGTTAAGGCGGAAAAGTAGTCCACCTTTTGTCGGCCATCTCAAAGTGAACAGAAGAGTGTACCAAGCATTACAAGAACCGTTGTGAGAAAACGGGAGAGGAATAAGCGGAGTGCCTCCTTTCTTTTGATGTCCAGGCAACATTCCACATACCCAACAATTCAAAGTGTTTGTCATATTATGGGTGTGATGCAAAATTTGAATGAAACTATTATTCAGATAAGTCTGTCTATGTCGTTCTTCATGATAGAGCAAAGTAAAATGAAAATGTTCAGATGGAATTGGGGTAGTAGGCAATAAATGTTCTCTTGTCGGAACCAGTAGTTCATCCACCCAAGCTATTACCGCTATCACCACGATGGTCATAACAAAAAGTACTGCACCAAGAATTCTCTTATTCCGTATCGTAGAAGATGCCATAGTTCAAGGTACAAATGTCTCAAAAAGAAAGCAACTAAAAAATAAAAATATGAGTGCTGAGCTCCGAGGTAGCCGTTGGTTTCTTCTCCGAGATTCAAGACGGGTGTCGCTACACTTGGCAGAACTGATCCCCCCCCCCCCCTTGATATTCCCGGCTTCCGTTTCACAAACCTGGAGCGGTAACTCAACCAGTCTCGCACAAAACAACTGCTTTTCTTGGCCGTAGATTATATCTCTCTCCACCAGAAACAGTGTGGTCCGGGAAGGCTCCCTCCGATTCAATAGACGTAACAGCTGGGCTCTTCTCGTCCAAGATATCTCGATATTCAGACAGCACAGTAGGGCTCACCAGATCCGGAGAGACACGACGACAATAAGTAGAATGCACCCATCGTTTCCTGTTCGTGACTCGCACAGCCGTTCGTGTTGCTAGTAGCACCTGCTCAGGGCCACGCCACCTCGGCTCCAAGCTGCTGGTTCTCTCAAAGGTTCGGATCATCACATGATCGCCAGGATGAAGATTATGAGCCTCTCCAATGGAATTGTCAGGGAGCGCTTCTCGAACCTGTTGATGAATAGAAAGTAAATCATTTGTTAATCGTGCCAAATAATCGTTCATCATTATACAAGGCACATCATGTAACAACCGAGGCTTAGGAACTCCCCATATATTCATAGGCCTCCCAAACACCACTTCATAAGGTGTGAGGCCAGTTCGGGAATGGGGTACTGATCTAATAGATAGCAATGCTAGAGGCAGAGCATCCGGCCATTTCAAAGACGTAGATGCCACCATCTTTGCTAGCTTCAATTTCAAAGTAGCGTTATACCTTTCCACCAGACCTGCTGACTGCGGATGGAATACAGCATGAAACTTCTGCTGAATTCCCAATCCCTTCATGACGTATTCCACAATTTTCCCAACAAAATGGGGACCATTATCGCTCCACAAAAATTTACAAACACCATAGCGCGGGAAGTACTCTTTGAGCAACACCTTAGCTGTGGTCAGCGCTGTATTATCCTTCGTGGGGAAGGCCTCAATCCATTTACTGAAAGCACACACCACCACTAAGACATACTTAAGGTTATTGCAACGCTCAAGCTGGATGTAATCCATTTGTAGTACTTCGAACGGTGCAGTAGGTGGAACACACCCTCCTTTCGGAGTATACGTCCCTTTTGCAGGATTGTACTGCAAGCATATCAGACAGGTCTGCACTACTCTTCTGGCCGTATTGGCAATCTCAGGATGCTCCCAGACTCGCATAAGCAATTTAGTAATTGTGAGAGCTCCAACATGTGCCAATCCATGTGTCATTTGAACCATTGCTTGCAAGTAAGCTGCAGGCAATTTCCATCTCTCCATATCTTTACTTCTCCAACAACCCTCATCGTCCAACACTCCCTCCATTGCCCAGGTTGCGAGTTCTGCTTCAGACGCTGATTTCTGAATGTCTAGTATCTCCTCTCTAGCATCATGCCATCTCTCAGCCTGTGATTTCACTACATACATCGGCGAGGCGTTTCGTAACATAGCAGTTTCCCTCGCTATGCAATCTGCAAAGGCGTTTCCTTGTCCTACTTTGTCTGTCACTTTCTTATGTGCACTGCATTTAATTATCGCCACTTTCTTTGGACATAGTAACGCATTCAGGAGTTCACGCACTAGTTCTCCGTGCATAATGTGCACTCCGTGTGAAGTCAAAAACCCTCGCTCTCTCCAGAGTAGGCCAAAATCATGCGCTACTCCAAAGGCGTACCGGCTATCAGTGTAGATGTTCACACATAAACCAGCGCTTAATTCACATGCTCTTGTTAAGGATATCAATTCCGCTGCTTGGGCTGATTTGTGTGGTATTCGTGCTGCTTCTACCACTGTCTTAAGTGTCGTGATCGCATATGCTGCAGAAGTTGTACCATCTGGCAACCTCAAACATGATCCATAAACCCACAGTTCCCCATCTACATCTGGAAGTGGCGTATCCTGTAAGTCAATACGACCCTTTGTTTGTTCTTCAGTCAGGAAAACACAATCGTGGTGTTCTTCCTCCTGGCCCTCAGCAACTGGATACAGCAATAAAGTAGCAGGGTTCAGAGTAGCACATCTCTTTAGTGTGATATGTGGCGCCAACAGCGTTAGCTCATATCCTGTTAAACGTGCACTCGTTAAGTACTGTGTTTTCGTTTGGTTTAGCAGAGCGTCTACTGCATGGGGAACTAACACCAACAATTTGTGTGACAAAACTATTCCCTCACTCTGTCGTATAGCCACTGCTGTTGCTGCGACTGCTCGAAAACACCCAGGTAATCCTCGTGCTACGGGGTCAAGTACTGCCGAAAAATACGCACAAGGTCTTTGTTTATCCCTGCATGTCTGCACTAGGACTGACAATGCACACCCATCCTTCTTGTGTACATATAATGTAAAAATCTTCGTATAATCTGGTGTACCTAGTAGTTTTGGACAATAATGCTAACAAAGGTTTTATAATGTATGAAAACCCCATTATCCACTGCCTACAAAAAGACGTTAGGCCTATAAAAGCGCGCACATCTCTCTGAGTGCGGGGGACTGGTGTATCTAAAATCGCTTGGATTCGATCAGATGTCAATGCACGTCCCTCCTTAGACAAAAGATGATCGAGGTAGGTCACCTTTGGTCTACAATATTGGAGCTTTTTCCTCGAAACCTTGTGATTATTGTGGGCAAGAAAAGAAAGCAAAGCAAGACTACTCTCCTCACATTGCTCCTGCGTGTCTGCTGCAAGTGAAATGTCATCAACATATTGAATGAGAGCCACTCCAGACTGTAAATCGAAAGAATCAAGCTGTCTTTTCAGAGCCTGGCTATAAATGCTAGGACTTTCTGTATAGCCTTGAGGAACTCGACAAAATCTATACGATTTATTATTTAATGTGAAGCCAAACAGATATCTGCTATCAGGATGGATGGGAATGGAAAAGAAAGCATTTTTCAGGTCTATTACGGTGAAGGTAGTGGCTGTGGGCGGAATCAAAGTAAGTAGAGTGATAATATCAGACACCACCGGGTATTGGGGCACTACTATCTTATTAATTTCTCTCAAATCAATAATAAACCAATAGATTTTGTCATCAGTATCTTTCTTTAAGATCGGAAGAATAGGGCTGTTACAAACATTATAGGGAACTTCCTCTACTGCGCCTGCAATAATCAAATCGTGTACAATATGCGTTAGGGCAACTTCACCTTCCCTGGAGATTTTATACTGTGGCACACGAGGCAAAGACACTCCCTCCTTTACAGTGATTCGAATAGGGGGAATAATCATCTGTCCCACATCTGTGTCCGAAGTAGCCCATAACGTTTGTGGCAGAGAGGCTAACGCCTCGATTTCTTGCATGGGGCACAATCTCTCTACATCTGGGTAATTGTCATTCAAAATAACCCACACTCCTTCAGGAGCGCATCGTATTGTTGCTCAAAAATATTTAAGCATATCTATTCCCATAATATTGTCTGGAGTGTTTGGCGACAATAAAAACGGGCATGGGCCAAAAAATCTGTCAATGTAAAATGTAAGGGGTTGTGACAATGGGCTAAGAGAGGGTGTTCCATCGAACCCTATCGATGTAATCATTTCGCCAGACAGGGGAGCCCTTGGAACCAAGTTTTTAGACAGAGCACTACGAGTAGCTCCTGTATCAACCAGGAACTGATCAGTAGAACCCAAAACGCCCACTGATACATATGGACCTCTTTGATCTACTGGTACTTCAACCGATTCCACACCCCATCCTACGCAATCCTATGCATGTACATAATCCTGACACTCTGCAATTTCACCCTCTGCTATCTGATACTGATTCAGTCGATCAAAAGTATTATTATCAGCCTGACCACGACCCCTCGGTTCAAACCTGCAATGATCACTCGGTCCACCCCTCGCTCCTGAATAACTATTCCGTGTCCTTCCACCTCCTCGACCACGCTGATTACGTTGTTCTCGAAGCACCGGACAGTCTGAGGCCCAATGTCCAAACTGCTTACAGTATGCACACTGATCCTCAGAAATGTCGGTACGAACGGAAGACGTACCATATGATCCACGCCTACCTCTATCATTCCCTCTCGGCTGTGTAGCATAAACCTGAGCCAACATCACTTTCGTCTTTAATTCCTTCGCTTTCTTATCAGTACTTTCTTTAGCCTCCAATTCCTGTCGTTCATAATACTGAGCCATAGTCAATAAAGAAGCAGGGGTCCGGTTTTTCAACTTCTCCACAGGCGTGACTTCAGCTCGCCCACTCTCAATTCAAACTTTTGGATTGCGTACACCACCATTTTCAAAAGTAAGAATCCCGCCGCATACTGCTGTCCTCACTAAATCATGCAGTTCGATCTAAGTCCTCGCACGTTTTTTCACAAAGTTTGTTTACAATTCGTGTTTTTCATTAAACAGATTCCATCTCCTCTGATAAATAGGCTGGTCTGAATGCGAATCCTGTGAGTACATTTGAATCATGTTTTTTATGGTTTGTAGCTATTTGATAGAAGCTGATATTAAGTATAGTTTGCATTTTGTCTCTTTGGTTTGCAGATTTTAAGAACAACGAGCACCTTTGAGGTAGGACTAGATTCCCCTTTACAATTTAAGTGACAGAGGGTGGTTCTTCTAGCAGAGTGACTCATTCCTTTTCTTTGCATTCACAGCTACGTGGTCCTGACGAGATTTCCCTAAAATAAAGGGTCATCGAAACGCGTAGACCTTCTTCCTACAGTATTAGGATTCTAAAAAAATAAATTTTTGTAAATGAAAAAATTGTTCCTTTAATGTATAATTTGAATTTTGAAATGCTGATTTGTATTAATTGATGTAATTTGTTGTTGTATGTTTTTTCTATTTATGTTGTATAGGTTGTATGTCGGAATGAATGACTGTGTCTTTGTATGAAAGAGATTTGAGTGGTATAGGCAATGTTCTTGAATTTTACGAAATCTTTTTGAAATATGTTCTTGCTGAAACTTTGAAAATTAAAAACAATTTATTCTGGATAAAAAAGTGTCCTGAGGTGTACTGTTGAAATCAGTAGACCGAGTGGGTACTAATAACCCCCCCCTATAAAATAAGTGCCAATATTGGTGCTTGTGTTTGGTTTTTCAGTTCATAGTCAATACAGAAGCAGGGGTCGCCGTGGTCCAGGAACTTTCACTAGTCTTTAACCGTTTTGCAATCTCCAGTAGGAGATTTGCTACATACTTATCAACAAACAAATGCCTACCCGTGTCCTCTGTTAGTAATTGCCCACTGTAATCATGAAATGCTTCCTCAAAACGTGAGAAGAAATCAGAAACCGACTCATCCGCCTTCTGCTTACAAGAGGCTAACATGGTCCAATCAATCTTCTTAGGGGGAATGAGCATTTTTAACTTATTCAAAATAGCCACTGGGAGATCTAAAATTAATTGACATGGCTTACATGCAGGCTCCCAATCCAAATCAGCTTTGGCTAAAGTTTTCCAATCCGCCCCCAGGATCGCGTGATCATCGAACTTA
This sequence comes from Lissotriton vulgaris, assembly GCF_964263255.1. Taxonomy (NCBI): domain Eukaryota; kingdom Metazoa; phylum Chordata; class Amphibia; order Caudata; family Salamandridae; genus Lissotriton; species Lissotriton vulgaris. The sequence goes on from NC_141685.1 coordinate 1,848,110,016, forward strand.
CGAATCGCCCTCCACATATCAGGAGGCAGTATTAACCCAAAGAAAAGGTCAATATCAACTAACGTCATAACACACGAAGAAATAGCCCCTTCCACTCCTTCATAGAAAGCTGCCAGATTCTTACGGGGTCAGGCAAAGCATTTTTAAGTGCCATAACATCTGCTCTGTTCCACGGTGTATAAACCCAATTATATATGAAATAACCCTTTGCATCCACAGACGTTTTGTCATTGTTTGTACCTTGCCCTTTAGGAGGGACATATAAAGGTGAAGCTTCATGCATAGGCATAACATGAACTGTAGAACTCTTATCTGCTCCAAAGATAGGACACTCTTTGGATTTCTCCGTCGATCCCGGCGCAGGCGCATCTGATGCCTTTCTCGCCTCCCGTAATCTCGACGCCTCATTCCGTAGCTGGACCAACCATTGGAAAAAACCATCCGCATCTTTACGCATATTCTCACGACCAACTGATACATCCTTAGGCTCCAAATCATTTGAATACTTTCTAAATCGTTCTACAACTTCATCTCCAAAATGGCTCAAGAAATACAACTGTTCTTGCTTGGACCACTTACGCATATGGTCATCAATCTCTGAAATAGTTATTGCCTTAAGATTAAGTTTACGAGCAAAAGTACGCAATTCAGCAGCTTCGCCAGCACTTAGCCTAGTACGACTACCCCCTTGATCGTCTCCGTCCGAATCCTCAGTTGGGGCCGTAGGAGGAACGTATGGAGGCGGGCAACGGTCTAATAATGAAAAATCATCAGATTCATTAGTAAGGACAGGATAAAGAGGACGTCGAATAGGGAATTGACCATTCATTTGCAAGTTACGTTCCCGTGCCTCCCTCTCTTTCTTTTCCTGTAACTCTTTTTCCTCCAGCTGTAAAGCTTTATCACGAGCAGCCTTCCGCTGCTCTTTGTCCGCCAAGGCTTGTTCACGCTTCATTCGCTCACGCACCGCTTTCTCCCACATACGTACACAATCATACATATCTTGTCTAGACCTGCGCTGAAACAAACATTGCTCTACATACTGAACCTTTCGTAAATCAAACGACCCATGTAGTGGCCATTGCAATTCGAGATCAGACTTAGTATACTTGTGCCACAATGTACTGTATATAATAGGGTGAATGCCAAATTTAACGTACATTTCACGATTAGGTGTCCCCTCTGGGGGAGCCGGCTGAGATTCATTTAATCGATAACTGGTACCTATCCCAAGACAGCATATTCCTCGGAGTGTGCTTAAAACAGGCATGTCAAAATATCACGGAAACGTGATATTACAAAAATGGCACTTAATATACTTCACACAAGGTGTGCCATTCAAACAAATACAAAATTAGAGAAATATCTCTACATTGCCTGCCTATGTGAAGTGCACTGCACATATAACTCAAATCATAGAACCAAATGTTAGCTAACTCAAAACAAATTCAAAGAGCCACAGTAAGCGTCCGTAGACTATCTTACCAATCACAAGCTTACCAAATTCTCAAATATCCAGGTTCCAACTGCCAAGTTCCTTAATCGAATCAGCCAAACCGGCACTGTACGACAACTCGAACGATCAGGATCTCAGTCGAGGACCGGCGCCACCTGGAAGGTCAGATCAGAAGGAAAGGAAAAAACACCGTGGGTGCCAAGTAAGCATGGGCGAATTTTGCGAATTCGCAATGTGCGATTTTGCGGATTTGCGAATTCGAGATCCACAAAATTCGCGAATTTGTGCGAATTTGCAGATTTTTGTTTTTTGCGTGTTCGCAGGGTTTTTTGCGTGTTCGCGGGGTTTTTTGCGTGTTCGCAGGGCTTTTTGCATCTTCGCGAGCCGCTTGCATAGCGAAGTTACCCATGCAGTCGTTTATGGGAGAGAGGGATAGATAGATAGGTAGATAGATAGATAGATAGATAGATAGATAGATAGATAGATAGATAGATAGATAGATAGATAGATAGATAGATAGATAGATAGATAGATAGATAGATAGATAGATAGAGAGAGAAAGAATAGGAAAGAGAGAGGGAGAGAGAGAACGAGAGAAAGAAAGAGAGGCCGGATCTCTGAAGGGCCAGATTCCTGAGTAGCCCCTACAGAACATACAGCTTTTTATTTTTAGCAAAATGCATATGAAAATTGTGCTGTAAAGGTCTCTTTTAGTTTAACCCCTCCTGACAACTCAAAATGGGTGTATTTGCCATCCTCTCCCTTCTTCCTGTTTTTTATATCTGCAAGTGCTTTCTGATGAGGTTTAATTCCTTGGACAGGTGCCTCGTTGCCTACTTGTAACTATTCTCTGACCCTGCTTCAAGGGTCAGAGCAGGGTCAGAGAATAGTTGCAAGTAGGCAACGAGGCGCCAGGAAGCAATTAGCAGCAGGTGTCCAAGTTGAAGTTAATTTGTTTGTAACCCTTTTGTAAAAGGTTACAAAGAAATTAGGTTCAACTTTTGCACCTGCTGCTGTAACCCTTGCTTGGCTGAAAATTCGTCCCTGCTGATTCGCGGTTTTTACCGCGATTTCGCGAGATTCGCGGATCGCAAAATCGCGGAAAATTCGCAAATTCGCCCGTGAAACGGATTTTACGCCTACCCTTAGTGCCAAGACTAGGGTCACTCAGTGGCAGCGTACGCGTCCATGGCGAGTTTCCAATCCTTCGCCACGACCTCTCCTTCGGGCATCCGAGTCGCCGATGAGTCCCTTCGTGGTCGCCACCAATTTGTGGTATCGGGTTCTCCAGGCCTACATATTCTGTAAAACCGCTTACACCATAAAACAGACGTTGGCACGGAGACTGGAAATGCAAAAGACAAGTTTATTAAGACCCCATGGGTGGTGGTACATTCCTACAGCACCCTTCGGTAATGCAAGAAGTATCACACTGAACATCGGTGCAAGACCTCTTTTATACAGTTTTACTGTAATAAAAGAGTAGGCGGAACACATTTGCTCAGTTTAGGTAGATATAAGGTCATTTTTGGAACACAGTCAGCTCATGGGAGGAGTTATAACACTACTGGTCAGTTTTAGAGAACATTCCTAAGTAATGACTGTCCACTAGTACAGAGGGTTTGACTACGCATGTGCAAGCTTGACCAGTACTAAAAATAGCCTGTTGCTGGGCAAGTTAGGTGGTCAGTGGTACAGAGAAAGGACAAAAGGGCATGCTGACCACGAGGCAGCGCGTTCATATAAAATGGACGCCAGTGTTCTCAAAATGGCCTCCGAAAACCATGGTCAAGTTAAGGGAAAAGTCGTGTAGCAAAGCTTAACGCTAACCCGATCACTGTCAAATTACGACAGACGACCCTCTTAGCGTTTAGCTGAAGCTACCTCATAATGGACATAATCAGGGTATTCATCATCAATATTGATTGACATAATATTCGTTATTTCTCTATTGAGCATTTGCTCATTCTTGACAATAGCTCGTTTGGATGGGATACAAGCAGAAAGGCACATAGAACATAGCATAGGGCCGCACTGAATACACAGACATAGAAAGAAGAGTATCCCAATTATTATACATAAAATCGTCAACAGTTTCCAACCCCAAGTACTGAGCAATGCCCAAAACCAACCCGAAAGTGTCCAAGTACCATGGTCAAGTTAAGGGAAAAGTTGTGTAGCAAAGCTTAACGCTAACCCGATCACTGTCAAATTACGACAACCTGGCGTTAGCAGCACGCATGCGAGGGCCTCTTGAAATCAATACGGATTCTGAAGGGGACTTGAAGCCCCGCCCCTTCTTTCTATTGGCTTGCGTCATAGCTTCTGCTAAACGCAGTCTTTCTATTGTGAAGGAGGCTTTTTAATCCCTCCTTGTTGCTGCTCTGTCTGCTTTTAGCCCTGCCCACCGGGATTGGATGATTTACTCGCGGCGTGAGACGGTCTCCTTCAATATTTTTCACAATGGCGACAGCTTGTTCCTAATGCAGGCACAACGTGTTTTCCTCACCATGCCTGCTTTCACTTTCCATTCACTTCACTTGGTGCTGAGCCCACTTAAAGGCTTCGTTGTGAAGTGAAACCTAGCACATAATAGTTATTAGTCTGTTTAGGAAGCACTGTTAAAGAAATGGAGAGCATCTGTTTCATTGTCCTTGGAAGGTAAAATGATTTAATCAACCCTGAAGAAGTTCCTGTTCTGTAACTTGAAAAGCTCGATACATCTCTACATTGGCATCGTAATTGGTTTCTCGGAGGCTGTTAGAAAGTTAGTGCTCCATTCACGTATATGTTAACTATCCAAGTTTTACTGCTGTGCACTATTTGAATGTTCGAATGCTTATACAATGCTGCAAGGTTTTCCAATGTGAGTGTAAAGCCTGTTTTTAACTTGCTCATATTTCTCGGCCCGCCCCTGCTAACCATCTTTAAGGTCCTGTGGTATTGGTGACAGGTGTAGGCTTACAGTTTCTAAGAACTGTTTTTCACTGTTGAACTTTGTTGACTTTCGCTTTTATCTTAGAAGCATAAATTCCACTACGCTTGGCTACTAAGCCTCTAGTACACGCAGCTGATTTCCGCGGGTGCATGTTCCCTGTACCACGCCCCTCCTTCTTGCTTTAATTAAACAAGCGTTTTCCTGGCTCAGCGTGGTGCCCACTTCATGGACACTGCGCTTTATCTTTCATTGACGCCCACTCTTCATTCACTCTCTTCTGCGGCCTCCTCCTCCCTCTTGTTTTTTTTAACTTTGAAACTGAGCGTGGCGCCGCTTCACGGACACCACGCTCGGTTTAGGTATATATTTCTTAACTCTCTCCATCTGTTTCCTGACAAGCGTTGTTTTTTTTGCAGGCCTGTCTGCTTGGCTTCCTTCTTCGCCGCGGCCTACCCGAGAAGCAACAAGCATTTACAATGCAATGGTCTCGTCCTTGTTAAAGTTAGAGCTATTGGCATTGCTCAGGACATTATTTTTGTTTTTAAAACAAATAAATAAATGGTATTGTTATTTACAATGCCAATAGCTTAATCTCTCGTAAATGCGAGACCTATTGCATTTGCACCCACACACACAGAGCCACACACAGAGCAACACGCATCCACACACACACACACAGAGCCACACGCACCCACACACACACACAGAGCCACACGCACCCACACACACAGAGCCACACACACACAGACAGAGCCACACACACACAAGCAGAGCCACACACACACAGACAGAGCAACACACACACAGACAGAGCCACACTCACACAGACAGAGCCACACACACAGACAGAGCCACACACACACAGAGAGAGCCACACACACAGACAGAGCCACACACACAGACAGAGCCACACACACAGCTCTCTGCCCAGTAACGCCCGAGGGAACAGAGGCACAAAAAAACCGGATCACAAGCAGGGAACAGAGGCACAAGCAGGGAACAGCGGCACAAGCATGGAACAGAGCCACAAGCAGAGCCCAGATGCACAAAAACCGGATCACAAGCAGGGCAGGGAACAGAGGCAGAAGCAGGGCATAGAGGCACAAAAACCGGATCACAAGCAAGGCAGAGAACAGAGGCACAAGCAGGGCACAGAGGGATAAAAACCGGATCACAAGCAGGGAACAGAGGCACGAACAGGGCACAGAGGCACAACAAGAAACAAGGGGGCAGGGTCAGGAGAGCAAGCACAAGCAACGAGGGGGCAGCAAGCAAAAGCAACGAGGGGGCAGAAGGGCACAGAGGCACAAAAACCGGATCACAAGCAGGGCACAGAGGCACAAAAACCGGATCACAAGCAGGGCACAGAGACACAAAAAACAGAACACAAGCAGGACACAGAGGCACAAAAACCGGATCACAAGTGGGGCACTGAGGTACAAAAAGAGGATCACAAGCAGGGCGCAGGAGTACAACAAGCAATGAGGGGGCAGGGGCAGGAGAGAAAGCACAAGCAACGAGGGGGCAGCAAGCACAAGCAACGAGGTGGCAGGGGGGCACAGAGGCACAAAAACCGTATCACAAGCAGGGCACAGAGGCACAAAAACCGGATCACAAGCAGGGCAAAAAGGCACAAAAACCGGATCACAAGCAGGGCACAGAGGCACAAAAACCGGATCACAAGCAGGGCACTGAGGCACAACAAGCAACGAGGGGGCAGGGGCAGGAGAACAAGCACAAGCAATGAGGGAGCAGCAAGCACAAGCAACGAGGGGGCAGGGGGGCACAGAGGCACAAAAACCCGATCACTAGCAGGGCACCGAGGCAAGATAAATAACCGGATCACAAGCAGGGTACAGAGGCACGAAAACCAGATCACAAGCAGGGCACAGAGGCACAACAAGCAACAAGGGGGCAGGAGAGCAAGCACAAGCAATGAGGGGGCAGCAAGCACAAGCAACGAGGGGGCAGGGGGGCACAGCGGCACAAAAACTGGATCACAAGCAGGGCACAGAGGCACAAAAACCGGATCACAAGCAGGGCACAGAGGCACAAAAACCAGATCACAAGCAGGGCACAGACGCACAACAAGCAACAAAGGGGCAGGGGCAGGAGAGCAAGCACAAGCAATGAGGGTGCAGCCAGCACAAGCAATGATGGGGAGAGGGGCACGGAGGCACAAAAACCGGATCACAAGCAGGGCACAGAGGCACAAAAACCAGATCACATGCAGGGCAGGGCACTGAGGCATGAACACCGGATCACAAGCAGGGCACAGAGGCACAACAAGCAACGAGGGGGCAGGGGCAAGAGAGCAAGCACAAGCAACGAGGGGGCAGGGGAGCAAGCACAGCGAGTGGGGGCCGGAAAGCAAGCACAACTAGGGGGCAGACACACAACAGAGGGGACAGAGGCAATAACATGGGCACAATCAGGGAAGAGAGGCAAGAAAACCGAGCACTCACCGGAGGACTCAACAGCTTCTCGACTTCTTCCGGCGGCGGTCGGGCAGAAATGGCGTCAGAAAAGCACCGCCATTTTCGCATTCGGGGACGTGGATTTTCCTGTTGAGTGACAGATGATGTCACGGAGTTAAAAACTGCAAAAAACACGCCCCCCAATCCGAAAAAGATGGGGCTTGAACGGAGTGACGCCCCTCTCCTCCAATGGCTGGCCTCTGTTTAGGAAGCCAGCCAATGGAGAAGAGGGGCGGGTTCAAGCCCCCATACTTGTAAACATAAAATCTCGGCTGCGCGACACTGCTGCGCAATGTACGCTAGGCAGAGACCTAAAAGAACTGTGAAGATTTATTGATAGGGCGGTGGATCTCAGAGGCTGGAAGGGCAAGGGCAAAGTCAGTCCCAGTCCGACAATCCTTTCTGTGAGTTTCCTCCTGCATCCATAATATGGACAGGCCGTGTTATGCGCTATGTGTTTGTTTTAAATGCCACTAGTGCCTACAGACGGCTGCTTCAAAGCTTTGAAAATCAGTTTTAACCGGGACATTGAGGGAGCGGAATATTTTATCGTTGACAAATGTGCGTGATAGGCAGACAGTCCTGCTTTCAGTCAGTCGGACACCTCGCACTGCTGCCGCGCGCATGTTCATTTTTGTTGTTTATCTGAGCAGCCACTAAATGTAACTGGCTCTGCTCAACCCAGCTGACCTTTAGGGGAACCTCCTGTCAGGAACAATCTTGATCTGCAGGCCGTGCTGTTCCCATCGCTTTATTATCCTGAATGATGCATGCACTATATTTTGAGGCAGGGCAGTGGGTAAGGGGGTGTCCGAAGGAACAGGGTTTGGACATGCAGAGGGGGTGTACTTGACTACAGTGATGCTGTAGAAAGCTCATTAGCAGTGTGTTTTAAATCCAAGACCTCTTCGAGGAAGTGCTGCCTGCCCCTCCTCCCCTTCACCCCCAACCTAAGCATATTCACATGTAAATTAAAAGCCAACTGACTCTGATGGTGGACAATATAACCATACCATATGACCGTAATTAAAATAATTGCGGTCTTCCTTTGAGATCAATCACTTTGTTTCACACATAGGCAGCATCTGCCTGTAAAAACAGGCAATGGGGGGGTGAGGGATGTGGGGGGATGTTCTCGTCTGCACAAACTCTGCCCAGTACCCAAACTCTAACTTGTTCTCCAAAAATCCCCCCTGCATACCTCCGATTCAGGTGCACAGTAAATAAATGTAAATGTAAATGTACATGTATTTATATAGCGCAAATCACCGACCCGGTATCTAAGCTCTTGCTTAGGGAACCAGTTATGGTATTCCCCTGTGAGATAGCCCCGGCAGGGTATCCGCAAGGTGAAAGCCAGGCATCCCGCCGCGAGGGGCAGTTGTGGAGATTAAGCAAGGTATTGCCCAGAGTCGCAGAGTGTGAACCCGTGAATCGAGTAGGCACCGGAGCGAGAAATGTCGAGTCCATGGACATTTTAGGACTCAAGACCCTGCCGAGCCGGGAATTGAACCCTGGTCCCGGGCTGACCTCTGCTTCTGTCAGGTTTCTTGCTACACTGGACTGTCTGTCCTTGCCTTTTAACCTATCTGGATCCTTGCTCTGCTTTTTGCAAACGTATGTGCACCTCTTAGACTCTGTAGACTGTTTGTACTCTGTTGCCAATGCTTGTTGTGCTTGTTGTTGAATCACTTTACCAATGCATCAAAACGCTTTGCCAATGCTTGTTGTTGAATCGCTTTGCCAATGCTTGTTCCCGTATGTCCTTTTGGCATGTTCTCCTTTGCCAGTGCTTGTTGCCTTGTGCCTTCAGGGGTTCCTATTTCGAGTTTTGCTGCCGAGGTCTTTTTTCCCTCTGCAGCCTCTGTACTTCAGTTTGGGACTATAAAAGCGGCCACGCCCAAAACACCGCGCAGATTATACCTTCCTGGTTCCTGTGATCGGAGGTCTCCTGCTTCTGATCTGGTCTTCGCTTCCAACGACGGAGGACTTCGCTGGAGTTCCAAGCAGCCAAGTCTCCTGTTCAAATGGTAGTAAACTACCACGAAAATCCGCTTGCAGAAAACGCAGGTAGGATTTAACCTATTTCTATTTGCCGGCTGGTGAAACTTTCAAGAGGCTCGTAAGAAGAAACGCGAGGGGCGTTTCCTTTGGTTGTTTTCCGGACTTGGTTTATCGGACTTGGTTTCTGGACCCTTGCTCCTAGTTGTGAGCTTTCCAAACACTTCTTCTGCCTCTGTTGGTTCTTTTTAAAACCGCTTAATCAATAGTCCTCGGCGGAGGGCTCAAGTCATTGATTCTGTTCTAATTTCTTTTGGGTCTCATCATGGCTCTGTTATATCTGAAACGTTTGTAACGAACAATGCTGTGAATTGAACAGTGGTTAGTTCTTGAGACCTATTCATGCTGTTGTGAATCAATCTGAGGTTAATGAAAGGAACCTTTATTTGCGTGTTTTGCTGTGAGACAAACTTCTATGCGTTGCGTATTGAATAACACTGTGCTAGTATTGAAACCTTTATGAGTCTTGACTAAACCTGTGATGCATGTTGTTATTTAATGTCTATGCCAATTTTACGCCAACTTGCTTACTGAATACAGCTTACTGAATATAAAGATTACATGGTGGAAACTTACTCTTGTTTTCCTTCTATAGAAAGTGTTATTTATTACGCCAAGGAAAACAGGGAAGTACCAGTGTTTCAGCACATAGTAGGTTTTAGGGTAATGCTCCTGAGAAACTCTAGGGGGGCTTAAGAAACCAAGGCCCTGACAGAATAATCCGCCCACGAATTTTTGTTTCCCCCGAGCAAAGCCAAATGAATGCCACCATGGATGATCTGTGTGCAATGATTGGGAATTTACAAACTGAATTAACAGTTAGTAGAACTGAAACAGCAGCTTCAGCTAATAAGATAATTCACTTGCAATCGCGTTTGGACTCAGCACCATCTTCAGGTCAACATCAAACAAATGCATCAAGTTCATCGCCCACTGTTTCAGTTACTGTTCCTACTACTGTTCCGTTGGCCCAGCCTGAGAGATTTGGTGGGGAACCGAACAAGTTCCAAACCTTTTTAACACAGGTTCAGTTGCATTTTATGGTTAAACCAGCTTCGTTCCCGAATCCTCAGTCACGAACTGCCTTTTTGATTTCCTTTTTGAGTGGTGACGCAGCTATGTGGGCGGTTCCCCTGGTTCAGTCTGATGATCCAATATTATATAACTGGGTGCAGTTTAAACGAGAGTTTGAGAGAATTTTCGATAGACGAACGATAACTGGATCAGCCGATAGAGAACTATTAGAATTAAGACAGGGAAACAAGGAACTAGTACACTACCTTACCCAATTCAACCGTCTTATTGCAGAGACTGACTGGCCAGAAGCTAAGAGGGCAGCTCTTTATTACCAAGGGTTAAAAGAAGAGCTGAAAGACCTTATTGCACCAATCGATCCTCAACCTCGAACATGTGCAGATCTTATAGCACTCAGTCTACATCTGGACCATCGAGTTGCTGACCGCAAAGGAGATAGAAAAAGAACTGATGTCAGAATCTTTTCTAGAGCTAAGGATAGATCACTCCCCAGTGCTCAGGATTCTACAGAGCCTATGGAAATAGGAAGTTTGAGGAAACCCTTAACTTCTGAAGAAAAAGAAACTCGGCGTAAGAATGGTCTATGTCTTTATTGTGGAAAAAAGGGACATTTCGTTAGAGAATGTTCACTCAAACCTAAGAACTCTTGGTCTAGAGACAAAAAGGAAACTAAGTCGGAAAACTAGAGAACTCGAAATTGGATCAGGAGACTTTTTCGAGTTGGCAATCCCCTCCTGAACAAACCATCGCAAACACCTTGCAGTTAACAGTGCCTCATCTCACTTTGAATGTTTCTTTTAGAATACTCAATTTAAACCAAATCTTGGTGGCAGCAATGATTGACTCTGGTGCCACCGGAAATTTCATAGATTCCAAGTTCATTGCAAAAACAAATATACCCATTATTGTGAAGGAGAAACCTGAAATAGTCTACGCAGTCGACGGAACCCAATTAACTTCAGGAATGATCACTCACTGTACCTCTCCCATAGTAATGGTTTGTGATGTGGGTTCCGAACAACACCAAGAAACAATATCTTTCGATGTAATTGATGCACCCCAATTCGGAGTTATCTTGGGCATCCCCTGGTTAACGATGCATAATCCTACTATCAATTGGGCTGAACGTACAATCAACTTCACTTCCTCTTGGTGTAAACAGGGATGCTGTGGGGGACCGGTAAAAGACTTTAAGAACTCCCCAAGTTCCTTTCTACACTCTGCATCTGCCCTTTATGTCTCCACAGCCGCTGAGCAAGACATAGTTCTACCTCCCATCTATGAAGAGTATAGAGATGTTTTCTGTGAACAAAAGGCTGAAACCCTACCACCACACAGGGACTATGATTGTGCCATAGATCTAGTGCCTGGAGCCAAGATACCCTGTAGTAGAATCTACGCCTTGACTGACCTAGAGAATAATCACCTTCGAGAATATCTTGATAAATTTTTGAAAAATGGTTTCATCCGGCCCTCCAAGTCTCCCGCAGCTTCTCCGCTCTTCTTTGTACCTAAAAGCAATGGAGAATTGGGCACCTGCATCGATTACAGAGCACTTAATAACATCACTATCAAGAATAGATATCCTCTACCATTGATTCCGGTGCTTCTTGATCAAGTGCGCTCAGCCACAATTTTTACGAAGCTTGACTTGCGAGGCGCCTACCACTTGGTCCGTATTAGACCAGGTGATGAGTGGAAAACCGCCTTTCGAACTCGCTTTGGCTTGTTTGAATATTGTGTAATGCCTTTTGGCCTATGCAACGCTCCGGCTGCCTTCCAATTTTTTATTAATGACGTCCTTCGGGACTTCTTAGATAGGTTCGTCATAGCCTATATTGACGATCTTTTAATTTTTTCATGTTCAATGGAGGAACACATTAGACATGTGAAGATCATCTTAAACACCTTAAGATCTCATGGTTTGTTCTGTAAATTGTCTAAGTGTGAGTTCCATACCACCAAGGTTGAATTTCTTGGCTTTATTCTTTCTCCATCTGGAATCACTATGGCCCCAAGAAAAATCCAAGCAATCCTAGATTGGCCTACCCCAACTTCTGTGAAAGACATTCAACGTTTTCTTGGGTTTGCTAACTTCTACCGCTGTTTTATCAAAAAATTTTCAACCTTGGCTACACCCTTAACCCAGCTGTTAAGGAAGAATGTTAAATTCACTTGGTCCTCTGACACTGACTCTTCCTTTCAAACCCTTAAAAGAACCTTTACGCAAGCACCTGTTTTGCGACATCCTGACTCGGACTTACCTTTCATCGTAGAAGCGGATGCTTCTGACTTTGCAGTAGGAGCAATTCTTTCACAAAAAGACCAAGGAACCAATGAACTGCATCCCATTGCCTTCTTGTCCAGAAAATTTTTGCCTGCAGAAACCAACTATACCATTGCAGAGAAAGAACTCCTGGCCATTCGTTATGCCTTCAAAGAATGGCGTCACTATTTACTAGGAGCTAGACACACAGTAACCGTATACACAGACCATCGGAATCTGCAATTCCTAAGATGTGCAAAAGCCTTAACTCCTAGACAACTCCGTTGGACATTGTTCTTTGCAGAATTTGACTTCATCATAACTTTTAGACCTGGAACAAAGAATAACAAAGCAGATTCTCTGTCACGATATGATCATAAGCCAGATGATATTCTTTCTAATCCCAGACCTACAAGTATGCTCTCCGAAAAACAAATCATAGGTGCCACGATGTCCGATGTTTTCTTTCAACAAATTAGACAAGCAATGCCTATACCTAAACTTTTGTCCTGGGTTTGGGATGGGCCTAATAGAACAATTCATCAGAATCTACCCTTCTTCTCCAATCTCTTATTTGTTCCAACAAAGAAATTACAAACGCAGGTTTTACAGTGGTGTCATGTTAGTCAATTGGCTGGTCATCCTGGAATCACGAAAACCAAAGAATTGCTACAGAGAAATTTCTGGTGGCCAACCTGGAATAAGGATGTTCAATCTTTCATACAAAACTGTGATGTTTGTGCCCAAGCTAAAACGGAACATGGTCGAAAGAAAGGTCTTCTTCTTCCGCTTCCCACCCCAACACAGATCTGGGAGGACATTGCTATGGACTTTATCACTGATTTGCCGGAAGAGAAAGATATGAACACTATTCTTGTGGTGGTGGATCGTTTATCTAAAATGGCCCACTTTATTCCTTGCTCTAGGCTTCCAACCTCGTCTCAGTTGGTCCAATTACTCCTGGAACATGTGGTTCGTCTTCACGGCCTTCCTAGATCCATTACTTCAGATCGTGGTTCACAGTTTATATCGCAGTTCTGGAAGGCCTGGTGTAAAGCTCTTCACATTACTTGTAACACCTCCACTAGCTTCCATCCGGAGTCAGACGGACAAACCGAACGAGTTAACCAGGTCCTAAAACAATATCTGAGGTGTTTCCTGTTCAAAAAGCAGGGTTCCTGGTTAACTCTCTTATGGGAAGCTGAGTTCGCTTACAATAACCTGCAGAATGCCTCCACGGGTCTGTCACCCTTTTTTGCTGTCTATGGCCGACATCCTCATTTCTCGCCCTTGCTACTAGCTCATCACAAAACCCATATACCATCTTTGGATTCACATTTCAGAGAAATGGAACGCATTACTAAAGCCTTACGAACAAATGTATTGAAAGCCAAAGCCACGTACAAAAAGTTTGCAGACAGGAAGCGACAAAAGGGTCCGGATCTTCATGTAGGAGATGTGGTTTGGCTTTCTACCAGGAACTTTCAGTTCAGGAAGCGTTACAAGTTCCATCCTAAGTTCATTGGTCCATATAAAATTGTTCAGTGTGTGAATCCTGTGACTTACAAGCTGCTCCTTCCTAAAAGCATGAAGATTTACCCTGTATTCCATGTTTCTCTGCTGAAGAAAGCAGCTGTCAAACGGCGGCCTCGCCCTCCTGCTCTTCTTGTGAAAGGTCAGGACGAGTACGAGGTGCGTTGTGTTAAGGACTGTAAACGTGTTCGGGGGAAGCTTTGGTACCTGCTCTCCTGGAAGGGCTATGGCCCTGAAGAGGACTCATGGGTCTCTGAGGCAAATGTTCATGCTCCCCGTTTGGTGCGATCTTTTCATGCCCGGCACCCGATCTCTCGGTTTTGAGGTCCTGGGGGGGGGGTGTCTCCATTTTTGTTGGGGGGCACTGTCAGGTTTCTTGCTACACTGGACTGTCTGTCCTTGCCTTTTAACCTATCTGGATCCTTGCTCTGCTTTTTGCAAACGTATGTGCACCTCTTAGACTCTGTAGACTGTTTGTACTCTGTTGCCAATGCTTGTTGTGCTTGTTGTTGAATCACTTTACCAATGCATCAAAACGCTTTGCCAATGCTTGTTGTTGAATCGCTTTGCCAATGCTTGTTCCCGTATGTCCTTTTGTCATGTTCTCCTTTGCCAGTGCTTGTTGCCTTGTGCCTTCAGGGGTTCCTATTTCGAGTTTTGCTGCCGAGGTCTTTTTTCCCTCTGCAGCCTCTGTACTTCAGTTTGGGACTATAAAAGCGGCCACGCCCAAAACACCGCGCGGATTATTCCTTCCTGGTTCCTTGTGGAAAAAGGTAGGGCTAGGACCTTTCTCAAGATTTGCCCGGCGCTAACCGCCCTTGTACCATTCAAATTACCAAGCAATGAGGCAGGCGCCGGAGACCAGAAGGCAGGAAAACAGAAGTTTATTCCGACGGAGCAGAACACATCAGATCAGACAACAAGGTATCGTCTCGAGGTGCTCTAACAGCCTCTCGGAGGCCTGGCCTCTTATACACTGGTTTATGGCATGTGACCTTTCTTTATTACAATCAGAACTTTGTAAAGCAAGGAAAAGACATCCCCGTAATCCTTGTGTCAATCCCACCCCCATATACCTTCACAATAGAGGTCCTCAACCTGCTGATAAGAGGAGGGGGTCATCACGCAGCTGAGTGTTCTGTCGAGTCTTAGGATGTGTGCGCCTGATCATATCACAGGGGGTGGGGAGGCCTGGATCAATAGAGGGTCCTTTGAGGGAGAGCGACCGCATACAATAAGGGGCAGTAAATGATATCTCCCGGCTTAGGCGATGGCCTCGGACCTGTGTGGACAGTCGGACACGGGGTGAGGGGCCATCAATGGAGTGGTATTCATGCTGCGTGGACAATCCAGTGCAGAGGGAAGGTTTATCAACAGAGGGGCATTCATGGGAGGAGAGGAGGTGTTGGTCAGGCGCTGGCGTGACTCCCAAGGACAGGGTCATGCAGAAGGGTCATGCTCATGAGGGGGAGGGAGGGGGAGCCAGGGTGCGCGGAGGATGCTTGCTGGGTCAGAGGGGCGCGCTGGTGATCGATCGTGGACAGGGAGACCATGATATCTAAAATGGCTGCCGTGCACGTAGTACATAGGTGACCTAAAATGGCTGCCGTGCACGTAGTACATAGGTGACAAGCTGGCGCAGACGATGTTCAGATCGCAAACTAAAATTCCACAGTCCTCCCTTTTAACATGTCTCGCCAACTTGTCAGTTTGGATTTATCCCCATAAGGCCACGTATTTCTACTTCATAGAGGGGGCTCATGTGCTCACTTCGGAAGTCCCAAGTCTTTGGGCACATACAGTTAGAAACAAGGCCGCACAAAGGTGGCAGACATTGGATACCTAAGCAACACCCACATAATATCACAACAGGTATCAGCACGAAGGAAAACAACTTCCAACCCCAATTCTTCAAAGTGTCCCAAAACCAGCTCCCAAGCGACCATCCTTCCTGTTCTTGGTGAACCTCTGAGGAAAGTCTGTGGAGGTGTTCAATGGCTTTGTAGACTGAAGGCGAGTTGTCTGGCACGTAGGTGCAGCAGCTGGATCCGATGATGCGGCATGCTCCTCCTCGGTCGGCTAGGACCACGTCTAGGACAAGACGATTTTGAAGGGTCACAAGGCGGACCGCCTGGAGTTCCGCAGTGTTGTTGGCGAGGATGCCAGCCGTGATGTTGATCGTTGTTTCCACTGCCTGGGTCAGGTGTCGGATAGCACGGCTGTTTGCCATTGGGCCCCACAGGGGAACAAGTCCCTTTGCTGCATCAAGGAACTGTGCTCCGGTGGAGTCGGCTTGTCCAATGTCGTCTGCACGCCTCTGCCGGTGGTGGTTGGCAGGGGCTACATACGTGGGTGGAAGAACGAAGGCAATGTAACAGGCGCCTTTCCAACCTCTCGGGAGCCAGGTGTAAGCTTTGGTGCCACACACAAAGTACATATTCGGAGAAGCAACAAAGGAAGGGGGGTCAACTGAGTCCAAAGTTCTGGTGATTCGGCAGGAGCTGTGACCCACCAGTTGCGTTCCCTGGCCTTCTAGGCACACAAGACCGGTGACATTGATAACAGACAGAGCCACAGTCGGGGTGGCGGTAGTTTGTTTTTGCAGAAGAGAGAAGGTGGTTCTGGCTGGATTGTGGAGTACCTGTACTTCGACTCGTTCTTTGGCTGGAATGTCTTTGAGGAAGGTGGCGCCTGCGAGCGCAGGACACAGGGCAGTAGGGGCCTTTCCGGTTCTGTTCAGCCAGAACCCAGAGTAAAAGTGCGACACTGTCCGGCTGGAGGTGGCGTTGTCCTTGTGGCTCTCTTGCATGAGGATCAACCAGGCGAGGCAGGAGCCGTGAACTGAGAAAGGAGAAGGGATGAAGGGGATGGAGTGTCCTGTGGCATGCGGGAGCAACCCGCAGATCCAGCAGTTCGTAGCATTTGCAGCAAGGTTGTGTTGGTGCAACAGTTGCACGAAGGAATTGTTCCAGAATTCCCTGCGCCTTTCTCGGAGCTGAGGCGACAGAGAGATTAGGTGATGCTCTTTCAGGGGTGTTGGTTGTGCAGTAGGTAGCAATGCCTCATGAGCCGGTGTGCTTTCCTCCAGAATCCAGAAGGAGGTCATGAGGAGGAGGCAGAAGAGGAAGACAATGAAGAGTGCGATTGTCTTTGATTTGTGCAAGTTGTCAGTCTTTGGATTTCTATACTGGGTATTTCCTGTTGCTTCCATCATCTTCTTATCTGGCGCTTCCATCATCTTCTTATCTGGCGCTTCCATCACCTTCAAGGGGCTCGGTAGTGGGCAGAACCACAGACTTCGTTTAGCTTCTCTCCCGGTAACCCTTGATTGTGTTTAGGTCACCGTTCTGAGATTTAACTTAGTCCGTGGCCTACTTAGCCGAAACTCCCTCCTTTCGACGCAGGAAATACCCTTCTCTGGATGGCACAGTGGGATCAGAGAATTTTGCAAGTTCGAGTGCCTCAGTATCGGGATAACAGTCCAATATCGGTCGGTCTTTGCTCAGGAGCTCTTCTTGGGCGCTGACGTTTTCTGTCGTGGCCAGGTTTGCAGAGACCTTCCGGCAATGATGTGCGTGCAGCCAGTGCTTCTTCCCCTCCACTCGAAGTGCCGTTCGGGTGGTGATCAGCACTTGCCAGGGGCCCATCCACCGAGGTTCCAGACTCTTGGTCCGCTGGAAATTTCGTATCAACACGAAATCTCCCGGTTGGATGTCATGGCCGGGGCCCCTGGAAGCATCGGGGATGGCCTGCTGCACCTGTTGATGAATGACAGACAACGTTTTAGTTAACTTGCACAAATAATCAGATAGTAGGACGTCTGGGACGTCATGAATGGAGGTCGGTTTGGGAGCAGTCCAGAGATTCATCGGTCGCCCAAACACGACCTCGTAGGGGGTCAAATGGTGCTTGGTGGGAGTGGAGCGCATCGATAACAAGGCCAGTGGGAGGGCATCCGGCCAGTTAAGTCCAGTGGTGGCCACTATTTTTGACAATTTCAGCTTCAGTGTGGCATTATGGCGTTCCACTAGACCGGCGGATTGGGGGTGGAAGACCGCATGAAACCTTTGCTTCACCCCCAACCCCTTTAGGATTAGTTGGATAACCTCAGCTATGAAGTGGGGGCCATTGTCGCTCCATAAAATTCGACAAAGGCCATAGCGAGGGAAGAATTCCTTCAGTAGTACTTTGGCAGTAGTCATGGCAGTGTTGTCACGGGTTGGATAGGCCTCTACCCATTTGCTGAAGGCACACACGATGGCTAGTACATACTTCAGGCTTTGGCATCTCTCTAGTTGGATGTAGTCCATCTGAAGGACCTCAAAGGGGTGATTGGGGGTCCCAAACCCTCCCCGGGGTACTACAGTTCCTTTCCCGGGGTTGTGTTGCAGACAGATAAGGCACTGCTGAACTAGGCGTCTGGCTGAGTCAGGGATTTTGTCGTTGTGCCAGACTTTGGAAATGAGTTCGATCATGGGTGCAGATCCTATGTGTGCGGGGGAGTGTGCCATTGTCAGTATGGGAATCAGGTATGAGTCGGGTAGCAACCATCTTTTTGCATCTTTTGTTCGCCAGCAGCCCTCTTCGTCCTTCAAACCCACCCTTGCCCACTTGGTCAGCTCGTGAGGGGTGCTGGCCGACTGTATGTCTCTGATCATTACCCTTGTGTCACTCCATGTTTCTGCTTGTGACCTGGTCACATACATGCGTGTCACCGTCCTATTCTCAGCAGTGGTTCGTGCAGTAACGTCGGCTAATGCATTCCCTTGTCCGACTAAGTCTGTCACCCTTTTGTGTGCCTGACATTTGATTACCGCTAATCGTTTGGGGAGGAGAACTGCTTCAATCAGAGCGGAGACTAGATCTCCGTGGAGGATCGGGGTGCCGTGGGACGTCAGGAATCCCCTCTCCCTCCACAGGAGTCCAAAATGATGGACCACTCCGAAGGCATACTGGCTGTCTGTATATACGTTCGCGGTGGTCCCTGTGGCGATGATGCATGCTCGTGTGAGGGCTATCAGCTCTGCTGCCTGGGCAGATCGTTGTGTGATGCAGGCTGTCTCGACTACTGTTCGGGCTGTCGTTACTGCATAGGCAGCTGAAGTGGTGCCGTCTGGGAGTTTGATGCATGAGCCGTCTACCCATAGCTCTCCATCGGGGTCAGGAAAAGCAGTGTCTCGGAGGTCAACCCTACTCCTAGTTTGTTCGTCCGTGAGGGTCACACAGTCGTGGATGGGAGGAATGTCGGGGTCATTTTCAGGCAGGGGTAACAATGTGGCAGGATTCAAAGTCGTGCATCTCTTTAGTGTGATGTGGGGTGCAAGCAGAGTCAACTCGTACCCTGTCAGTCGTGCGCTAGTCTGGTGTTGGGTCTTTGTCTGGTTCAAGAGGGTGTCGACTGCATGGGGTACTAGCACAGTGAGGGAGTTTGAAAGTACGATTCCTTCGCTCTGGCGGATAGAGACAGCAGCGGCAGCTACCGCTCGAAGGCAGGCAGGTAAGGCTCTGGCTACAGGATCAAGAGTGGCGGAGAAGTAGGCACAAGGGCGCTGCTTAGGACCAATTGATTGAGTTAGGACAGACAATGCACATCCCTCCCTTTCGTGGGTGAAGAGGGAGAAGGGTTTGGAGTAATCCGGCGTTCCGAGGACGGGTGCTGAGCAGAGTGCATCCCGTAATTCCTTAAAGGAGGCTTGACACTCAGTGGTCTAAGGAAGCGGGGAGGGGACATCTTTGGTCAGCAGGGCAAGTAATGGTTTCACAATGAGGCTGTAATTAGGCAACCACTGTCTGCAAAAAGAAGTTAGGCCAACCAAAGAGCGGACCTGCTTTTGTGTTTTTGGGATGGGGGTGTCTAGGATGGTTTGGATTCGGTCGGGTGTAAGTTTCCTCCCTTCTTTGGACAGAAGATGGCCTAGGTAAGTCACTTGTGGCTGGCAGAACTGTAACTTCTTTTTGGAGACTTTATGGCCATTTTCTGCAAGAAAGTGCAGGAGTTGGACAGTGGCTGTCGTGGCAAGTGGGGTGGTGTCGGCCGCCAAAAGGATATCATCGACATATTGGATCAACACCACCCCCTCTGGTAGCTGGAAGGCATCCAGCTGTCTTTTGAGGGCCTGGCTGTAAATGCTGGGACTTTCAGTGTACCCCTGGGGAGCTCTACAAAATCGGTACGAGCGGGATTTTAAAGTGAAGCCGAAGAGATAACGGCTGTCTGGATGAATGGGGATAGAGAAAAACGCGTTCTTAAGGTCGATAACAGTGAAGGTGGTGGCAGTGGACGGGATGAGGGTCAGAATGGTGGTGATATCAGAGACTACAGGATATTGGGGTACAACCACTTTGTTAATCTCTCGCAAGTCGATGATGAAGCGGTACGCTTTCTCATCTCCTTCACCTTGCTTCTTAACAATAGGTAGGATTGGGCTGTTACAGACGTTGCTAACCACCTCTTCAACCACTCCTGCATTTACCAGTGACTGAATGATCGCTACCAGTGCCTTCTCACCCTCTGGCGATATCCGATATTGCAGGAGTTTCGGGAGCATAGCGTCCTGTCGTACAGTTATGTGAATAGGATCAATCACCATTCGCCCCACATCAGAGTCATTTTTGGCCCATAGGTACGGAGGCAGGGTGTCAAGCAAGGACATGTCAGCGTCAGTTATGGAGCACATGTGTCGTGGGGGACGGGATCTAGGCAGGTCTGGGTTGTCGTACAGGAGGACTCGTATTCCATCTGGGGAACACCTAATGGTAGCTCGAAAATGTTTCAGTAAGTCAATGCCCATAATGGCGTCAGGGGAGTTGGAGGAAAGCAGAAATGTCGCGTCCGTGGTGTTGTTTTCTAGGTCAAAGGTAATAGGTACGGGCAGGGGGTTAGTGGAGGGCGTTCCATCGAAACCTATCGACGTTATGTGTGAGCCAGACAAGGGTGCCCTTGGAATCAGTCGTTTTGATAACACACTACGTGTCGCCCCAGTGTCTACCAAGACTGGAGACTCTGTACCCAGGACCTTAGCGGTGACATAAGGACCTTGCTGGTCAACACAGAGCTCGACTGGATCCCTCCCTTGCCCCTGGCAGTCCTATGCGAAATCGGGGGCATTTTCACCTTCGGATAGCTGATATTGGTTCCGTCGGGGACGGTCAAATGTGTTCAGTCTCCCTGATCTGTCATTGTTGGTGTCGTTGGGGTTCCCTCGTCCCTGTACTCTATTCCTCGGACCACCTGCCACATCCCTGGAATCCCTATTTCTATTCATCTCTAGCAGAACCGGACACTGGGATTTCCAATGGCCGAACCCTTTGCAGAAGGCGCATTGGTCATTGCTAATATCTCTACGTCCAGTGTGGGGTGCTGGGGTGTGATCTTTAGGAGGTAGATCTCTGGGGGTGGTTGATTGGTAGTTCCCCCTTTGGTGTTCCCGTCCTACCGCTATACCCTGTATCTGGGCTATCATTACCCTTTCCTTTAAATCTTTCTTCTTTTTCTCGGACGCCCTATCATTCTCATTCTTTTGGTGCTCGTAATACTGAGCCATCTGAAGGATAGCTGCGGGTTTGGAGGCCCCCCAACTACTCTCACTCGTCTGCAGTTTTTGGGAAACTTCTTGTGTTAGGCCCTTTACATAATTTTGTACAAACAGGTGCTGTCCGGTTGCGGTGGTCATGTCTTGGCCACTGTAGTCGGAGAACACTGTCTCGAATCGGGAGAAGTATTCTGACACATCTTCCTGGGGTTTCTGTCGACAGGCCGTGACTATTGACCAGTCTACCTTTCTTTCCGGGATCAGTGTTTTTAACTTCTGAACTAGTTTGTCTGGGAGTTCCAGTATGTCTTTTACTGGTTTCCTTCCAGGCTCTCTTTGTCCATCTAGTTTACCGAGTTGGTCCCAGGTATGTCCAAACAGATCCGTGTGGTCAGCCTTCCGGATTTGCTTCCACACGTCAGCTGGCAGGCATAACCCAAAGAACAAGTCAATGTCCGCTAAAGTCATTATTGTCGAACCCAAGGCTGTGCCTAATTCGGTATAAAATGCCGTCGGGTTCTTTCTTAAATCGGGCAGGGTTTGTTTGAAGGTTAGGATATCTTGTCGGTCCCATGGTTGGTAAACCCAATTGTACACAACCCTCCCTTTTGCATTTTCATTATTGACATCATCGCTTGTTCCCTGGCCCCGTGGCGGGATCCAGTAAGGGGCCGCTTCTCTGATAGGCATCATAGTATTGGCTACTTCTACCGAGGTCGTTTCAGGGACTGTAACCTTGGTTTCTTGTTTTTGTTCCGTGAGGTGGCGGAAGACCTCAAGTATCTGCATGAAGAGTTCCGTCGCCTCACGCTCAGTCCCATCTCCAACATCAATCTTCCTATACAGCGTTGTTAGTTTAGCGGGACCCTTACTTTGATACCTATCTTCATATGCGTTCAGGGTGTAGTAGCTGAATCGCAAGATGAAATGCCGTCTGTGGCTGTCGGCATGTGAATTATATACGCTCATTGTATAATCTTCGCTCTCCCTTCGTTCTACTAATGTCTTTGCTATTTTGTCGATCCCATCCCGCTCGTCTTTGCTCAACCTATTTAGTCTGGCTGGTGATTGTTTGCTAGCCTCGGGATCGCCTGACGAAGTTGTTAACGTGGCTGGTGCAGAGGCCGTGAGGGCTGGTGCACTAGCGCTAGGGTCACTTTCACTCACACTCGGGGCTTGCAGGCTTTGTTGGCTGGGAGCATATGGAGGGGGCATGTAGATGATTGGGGGACCTAGCAGTAACTCATCGTTTGCCCGTTATTTGGAGGGCAATTCAGGGTAGAGCGCAGAGGGGGTCCTAACAGGACATTGGCCTGTCGACCCTGATTCTTGGTTTTGTGTAGCTTCCTTTCTTTCTTTTATTTCCTCTTCTAGTTGCTTTGCGGCTAGGTGGGCTGCCTTTCGTAATTCTTTCCCTATTTTTGCTTCTTCTCTTTTCTTTCGTTGTTCCGTTTCTTTGCGCCACATGCCGATACTGTCGAGCATAGTGGGCGTAGTTTTATTTTTCTGGAGCGCTATTTCTAATGTTTTTATTTTATTTTCGTTAAAGGAACCTATCAGTGGCCACTGACTTTCAGGGTTCATTTTCGTATATTTATGCCATAGTTTAGTGTAAGCTATAGCGACTAGTCCATACTTAGTGAACATGTCCTTATTAGGGGTACCCTCCAGTGGAGCTGGATGGTTCATCTCTAATAAGCGGTCCGGGCTAAACAGGCTACCAACCAGTGGGGAGAAGATAGGCATGACGGATTACAACGGGGACAAAAGTCTGCACTACCTATCTTATCACGGCGGGTAAAGACTAGACAGAATATTTCTATTCTCCGTTGTTTGCCGGCGGTGAATACCTCAAACGAACCAATACCGAATAATCGGTCAATCAAAACAATTCAGTGGGGAGAATAAGTGGGCACGAAAAGTTATCGTTACCTACTCTTTCTCTCCCTGCAAAGAGAGACCTTGTTCTTCCCCGTTTGCAGAAAAAGAATCTCCAGACAATAATCCACGAACGACAGTTCGGGAAACAGTGGGGGAGGAAGATAGGCACGACGGATTACAACGGGGACAAAAGTCTGCGTTACCTATCCTTCACTGTTTGCAAAGAGAGAGCCTGTTGTTTTCTCCGTTTGCAGACAGCGAATCTCCAGAGGTTTCAACAAAGCGTAATACTAGTATTATCCAAACAAAACAATCTTTTCTCAATTCGTCGTGTTTACACGACCTTACCCGGACCGCATGGACGGTTTCCTGTCCTCTGGATCCAGCGCCCGATCGTCCTCTCTCCTTCGTGATGCCCGTGGCACTCCTGATGGTTCCCAGTCAGGACCGTAGATCACTCGAGAGAGGTCTGTTCAGAACTAGTGAAGGTCGGATGATCGGCTGTCAGACGAGGGTCTATCGGACACGAGCTCTTCCCGATCGTTGCAGTCGTTCACTCTGTCGTCGGGACCTCTCCCACTGGATCCACGCGTCGCTGATGGGCCCCACGCTTTGGGACGCCAATTGTGGAAAAAGGTAGGGCTAGGACCTTTCTCAAGATTTGCCCGGCGCTAACCGCCCTTGTACCATTCAAATTACCAAGCAATGAGGCAGGCGCCGGAGACCAGAAGGCAGGAAAACAGAAGTTTATTCCGACGGAGCAGAACACATCAGATCAGACAACAAGGTATCGTCTCGAGGTGCTCTAACAGCCTCTCGGAGGCCTGGCCTCTTATACACTGGTTTATGGCATGTGACCTTTCTTTATTACAATCAGAACTTTGTAAAGCAAGGAAAAGACATCCCCGTAATCCTTGTGTCAATCCCACCCCCATATACCTTCACAATAGAGGTCCTCAACCTGCTGATAAGAGGAGGGGTCATCACGCAGCTGAGTGTTCTGTCGAGTCTTAGGATGTGTGCGCCTGATCATATCACAGGGGGTGGGGAGGCCTGGATCAATAGAGGGTCCTTTGAGGGAGAGCGACCGCATACAATAAGGGGCAGTAAATGATATCTCCCGGCTTAGGCGATGGCCTCGGACCTGTGTGGACAGTCGGACACGGGGTGAGGGGCCATCAATGGAGTGGTATTCATGCTGCGTGGACAATCCAGTGCAGAGGGAAGGTTTATCAACAGAGGGGCATTCATGGGAGGAGAGGAGGTGTTGGTCAGGCGCTGGCGTGACTCCCAAGGACAGGGTCATGCAGAAGGGTCATGCTCATGAGGGGGAGGGAGGGGGAGCCAGGGTGCGCGGAGGATGCTTGCTGGGTCAGAGGGGCGCGCTGGTGATCGATCGTGGACAGGGAGACCATGATATCTAAAATGGCTGCCGTGCACGTAGTACATAGGTGACCTAAAATGGCTGCCGTGCACGTAGTACATAGGTGACAAGCTGGCGCAGACGATGTTCAGATCGCAAACTAAAATTCCACATCCTGTGATCGGAGGTCTCCTGCTTCTGATCTGGTCTTCGCTTCCAACGACGGAGGACTTCGCTGGAGTTCCAAGCAGCCAAGTCTCCTGTTCAAATGGTAGTAAACTACCACGAAAATCCGCTTGCAGAAAACGCAGGTAGGATTTAACCTATTTCTATTTGCCGGCTGGTGAAACTTTCAAGAGGCTCGTAAGAAGAAACGCGAGGGGCGTTTCCTTTGGTTGTTTTCCGGACTTGGTTTATCGGACTTGGTTTCTGGACCCTTGCTCCTAGTTGTGAGCTTTCCAAACACTTCTTCTGCCTCTGTTGGTTCTTTTTAAAACCGCTTAATCAATAGTCCTCGGCGGAGGGCTCAAGTCATTGATTCTGTTCTAATTTCTTTTGGGTCTCATCTTGGCTCTGTTATATCTGAAACGTTTGTAACGAACAATGCTGTGAATTGAACAGTGGTTAGTTCTTGAGACCTATTCATGCTGTTGTGAATCAATCTGAGGTTAATGAAAGGAACCTTTATTTGCGTGTTTTGCTGTGAGACAAACTTCTATGCGTTGCGTATTGAATAACACTGTGCTAGTATTGAAACCTTTATGAGTCTTGACTAAACCTGTGATGCATGTTGTTATTTAATGTCTATGCCAATTTTACGCCAACTTGCTTACTGAATACAGCTTACTGAATATAAAGATTACATGGTGGAAACTTACTCTTGTTTTCCTTCTATAGAAAGTGTTATTTATTACGCCAAGGAAAACAGGGAAGTACCAGTGTTTCAGCACATAGTAGGTTTTAGGGTAATGCTCCTGAGAAACTCTAGGGGGGCTTAAGAAACCAAGGCCCTGACAGCTTCCAGGTCTGCCTCCTCTAACCAGTGAGCCACAGTGAACTGCTACTATCCTAATCATGTGTTTTGCATCCACACTTTGACAGTCTTGCCCAGGTCTTTAAGTGGGGGAAGAAACCTGGGGGTGCTTTAAAAGTGGCGGGGCAAACCTCTTAACGGGGTGTGGCCTATTCAAGTAGGGGCGTGGTCTAAATCATGATAACTAGCATTGTGTGCTTAAGAAAATCAAAGTTGTATCCAGCAAAGGATATTCAGTAAGGGCATTGTCTAACCATCATAGATCATCTGCTCAGCAATACTCCTTGAGCTTTTTAACCCCTTCACTGCTAGGCCTCCACCCCCCCTGTGCTAAGCCTTTATTTGGCTATTTGAGGAAGTTTGTGCTTAGGCCCCTGTAACTTTTTGACCACATAAGGTATCCACACCAAATTTGAGTCCTTTTCTTCCAACGTTCTGTGGATTCCAAACGTACCCAGGATTTGTGGATTCCCCTGGAGGGGACCCAGAAATTAGCCAAAATACAGCAATATTTAGTTTTTTTAGGGAAAAATGGGAAAAAGAGCTGCAAATGAAAGCGTCTGGGTTTTTCCCTACAAATGGTATCAAAAAAGGGTTTGTGGTGCTGAAATCACCATTTTCTCAGCTTTTGGGAAATGACAGACTTTTGTCGGAAAACCAAACATTTTTACACAGTTTTGGCATGTTTCTGACACAAAGAATATTTTTGCAATAATGGATTCTGGAAAGCTATATATTTTTAAAAAGTAGACATAATTCTGAATTTAGCAAGGGGTCATTCGTGTAGATCCTTCAAGGTGTCTTTATAGATACTAACAGTTAAATAATAGGAAACATGGAAAATTAGTTTTAAAAAAACAGCCTTTTGGGTCAACGTTTTCACCTGTAACTTCTTCTAAATATGACAGCTTTTGAAAGCAATACACCGTTACATCCACTAGATCTTACTGGTTGTGTGGATATATAAGACTTGTAGGTTCACCAAGAACCCGACGAACCCAGAGCCAAAAACTGAGCAGTGACTTGCAATAGTTTTTTATTATGTACTGGGTATATAGCAATTATTCTGGGAAAATGTATACATGGAAAAATCGGTTTGAAAGACACGTATGTATTTCTGAAATGGGAAAAAAATATAGAGTTTAGAAACAGTAGACATTTGCACATTTCCGAAACTGGGAATACTCATGCTATCGATCATTTTTCAAAATTACTTCTTTTTTACACATTGTCTTTCATTTGGAAGGCAGAAATGCATTGAAAGTCAATAGTTAATAACAGTTGCTTTAAAAATCTGAATTACCCTAAGTCTCCCGATAAAAATGGTATCTCACTTTTGTGGGTAAACATAGTGCACACAACAGGAAAGGGCTCACAACGCAAAGTGAACACACAACATTTTCACAATAAAAAATTACCCTTTTATTGCAAAGTGCCTAGCTGTAGTTTTTTAACCCTAGCTCTGCAGGTGCCTAGCAAAACCTAGCAAACCTCTATGTTTTTTGAAAACTAGACATCCAGGGAAATCCAGTATGGGGTGACTTGACTGGTTCTCAACAGGTCCTGTTACCCAGAATCCTGTGCAAACCTAAAAAAAATGCAAAAAAAACACATTTTCCTCACATGTCTGTGGTGGAAAGTTCTGGAATCTGTGTGGATCCACAAATTTCCACCCATCCAGCGTTGCCCAAAGTCTTCCGAGAAAAATGGTAACTCACTTGCATGGGTAGGATTAGTGCCTGCAACAGAAAATGGCGCAAAACGCAAAGTGGACACACCACAATTTCACAGTGAAAAAAGACCCTTTTTTGGTAAAGTGCCTACCTGTAGTTTTTTAACACTAGCTCTGCCGCAAACTAGGGAAACCTAACAAACCTATATATTCTTTGAAACTAGACACCCAGTGAAATGCAGGATGGTGTGACTTGACTGCCTCTCACCAGGTTCTGTTACCCAGAATCCCTTGCAGACCTAAATAATTGTCCAAAAAAAAACACATTTTCCTCACATTTCTCTGGTGAAAAGTTCTGGAATCTGCGTGGATCCACAAATTTCCACTCCCCCGCGTTCCCCAAAGTCTTAGGAGAAAAATAGTACCTCACTTGCGTGGGTGGGTCAAGGACCCGTGACAGGCAAGGGCCCAAAACCTATTGAGGCAACATCAAAATTACCTATCCCAAAACAACCTGATTTTGCAAGCGGGGGGATCCTCTGAGTTTTTGGCCCCTGGCTCGGCGACCGTTTAGGGAAACCTACCAAGCCGACACATTTCTGAAAACTAGACACATGGGGGAGTCAGGGAGGTATGGCTTGCTTGGGTACCCTAATGTTTTCCTACCCAAAATCCACTGCAAACCTCAAATTTTTTCTCAAATGTCTGTGTGGGAAAGTTCTGGAATCTACATGGATCCACAAATTTCCTCCCACCCAGCGTTCCCCCAGGTCTCCAGATAAAAATTATACCTCACTCGTGTGGGTGGGTCAAGTACCTACAACAGGCAAGGGCCCAAAACTTATTGAGGCGACATCAAAATAACCTATCACAAAACAACCGGCTTTTGCAAGGGGGGTCATCTGGTTTTTTGTCCCGGGCTCGGCGGCCATCTTGGGAAACTCCCAAACCCAAACATTTCTGAAAACTAGACACATGGGGGAGTCCAGCGAGGTATGGCTTGCAGGGGTCCCCCTAACGTTTTCCTACCCAGAATCCCCTGCAAACCTCAAATTTCTCTGAAAAAATCACTTTTTCTCAAATTTCTGTGTGGGAAAGTTCTGGAAACTATGTGGATGCACAAATTTCCTCACACCCAGCTTTCCCCCTGGTCTCCCGATAAAAATAATACCTCACTTGTGTGGGTGGGTCAAGTACCCACAACAGGCAAGGGCCCAGAACTTATTGAGGCGACATCAAAATGACCTATCACAAAACAACCTGGTTTTGCAAGTGGGTTCATCTGGGTTTTTGTCCCCGGGCTCGGCGGCCATCTTGGGAAACTACCAAACCCAAGCATTTCTGAAAACTAGACACCCGGGGGAGTCCAGCGATGTATGGCTTGTGTGGGTCCCTCAATGTTTTCCTATCCAGAATCCCCTGCAAACCTCAAGTTTAGCTGAAGAAATCACCTTTTCCATACATTTTTGCATGGGAGTACCGTTCCGACACAAATGTCCTCCCACCCAGCGTTCCCTTTCTTCTCCCGAGTAAGACTATACCTCACTTGTGTTGGTGGGCCAAAGGCCTGTGACTAGGAAGAGCCCAAAACATAGGGATTTAGAGTATAGCACCGAGAATTGTGAGCGCTACATTTGAAAAAAAAAAGCATTTTTAGCCAGTTCTGCTTTGGACACCCACACAAGTGGACACCGTCCGCACCAATCACAACGCTGCCATTGCAGCGTTAAGATTGGCTTGGGGGGAGGGGGAAGAAGCCTGGTTCCAGACGTAGGATACGGCCAGGAGCAGCAGGAGCAGAGGCAGCAGTGCGTGACCCAGGGGCATAACACAGGCCCACGCATTCCCCGCAGTGTGGGGGGACCCCGAGCAGCAGGGGGGCCTTCAGCACTGTACTCACGCCAGAGAGATCTGTATTAAATCCGGAGTGGGGCTCCTCTATGTACCTTGCAGGGGTGGCGATTCAACTTTCGTTACGCCACAGGCGTGAACCGGGGGAAGGATGGAAGGAAGGATTTTTATTATTTTAAATACCGTCCCGGGCTTCTCTCCCCCCATGCCGGCCACGACTGAGACCCAGATACACAAAGACTTGAGGGACGGCGCAGTGGGAGCAGTTTGAGCTTCCAGCGTTTTCCGGGAGGAAGTTTGAAACAGGCGAAGTTTCTAGTTTTAAACTTTTCTCTTGAGTTTTCCAGACTAGATTCATGCCTTATGCTCCTTCTAATATAGAAAACAAGGTGGTCCTCGATATTGATTCAAACAGAAATATATAAGTATAAATTATGTCTTATTTGTGCGATTAAATCCAAGCACATTGATTCAAGCAAAGGGAGGGAGATATATTAGCATTGATATTATTTATAAACACATTGAATGCAATGAAAAACAGTACCCAAAAATAGCAATTTAAGCTAAACAGGAAAGATGGATTTTAGCCACACTCTGTATTCTTGTTATACCAAAATTTTGTATATTTATTTACATCATCATAAAACAAATTTATACGGCGCACAGGACTGTCAGAGTACAGTCAGAAAAAGAAAAAGGGGTGCTCTCGTGATTTTGAGAAGGAAAGAAAGGAGAGATAATAATTATAATGTACAATAATAGTATTTACACAAAAAAGGGGGGCGAAAGCTATCCGCTGTAATATACGCCTGTCCACATCAATTAAAAAGGGGATAAGATTAGGGTGGGGGAGGTACAGGCAAAATATGGTAAACCGTCGACGTTTCGACCCTAGTGCTCCAGGGGTGTTTGAGACCTCGGCTGCGTGTCTTCTTCAGGACAAAAACAGTGGGAATTGGGGGAGGAGGGGGGGGATTTGTTGATAGGCTTGGTATGGCTTCCAAGATGATCTAGGCCGTGGTCCAGCAGGTTGTCTGGATCGAACACCAATGGTGCTGTAAGAGGGAGACCTCCGTCTGAGCGTCTTAGAGGCAGGTCACCTGTCTAATGGATTGGTGGTGGGCTGGGATGTCACTACTAGGTTGTGGGCGCTGCGTGGTCGCGGCCTGTTGGACTGGATCAGGCCAAGAATGGGGTCAGGTGGGAAATCCTACCGGGGCCTCCACGGGCAGACCGGTGGTGGTGGCCCTTGAATTCGCCTTGAAACGGTCTAGTTCGATTTCCGGTAAGCAGAGGTAATATGAGGTACCGGGGTTACCTCTTAAGTTTGTATGTGAAGGTCTAAAGCTAGCGGATGATTTTGGGCAGCTAGTAGTAGACTCACAACCGCACACAGGCTAAGCACTTACTTCCGGTTTCAGGTAAGTGGAGGGAATGCGAGGTACCGGGGTTACCTCCTAAGCTTGTGTTTGAAGGTCTAAGGCTCGCGGACGATTTCTTGCAGCTTGTAGTCGGCTCGCAACCGGATAGAGGATGCCTTAAAAGCCACAGTCAAGGGAAAACTACTCTCCATTAAAGCAAGAATGAACAGGGAGAGAAATAAAAATGTCCTAGAACTTGAGAAACAGATCATGGAGCTTGAGAAGGGCCATATCTCCAACATAGAAGAAAGGAACACTGTCACAGTTCTAATGAAGACGAAATACGAACTCAACAAGATTCTGAGCGAGAGGGCGGGCACCTGGATAAACAAATACAAAGCAATAAACTTGTTACAGCTAATAGAGCGGGGAAAGCGCTGGCCTCATACCTTAAGAGCAAACAGAGGCAGCACGCTATCGCAGGAGTGACAGACTCCAAAAAGAAATCCCAAACTTCAAACAAAGAGATCCTCAGGGTCTTTAAAGAATTCTATGAGGACCTCTACACGGAAGATCAGAACCTCAGTGTGGACGGAGGTGCCAGTCTCTTGGACAGGATCACCCTGCCCAAACTGACGGAACAACAAAGGGGATCACCATAACAGGGCATAACAGGAGCTGAAATAGAAAAAGCTGTGGCGAGCTTTAAAGATAACAAAGCCCCGGGCCCGGACGGCTACACAGCAAGATTCTACAAACACTTCCTCCACCTAATCAAACCCACAATGGGAGAGGTCTTCTCGGACTGCATCCAAAAGGGGAAGATGACTAACTCAATGGCGGAGGCCAACATAATAGTCATTCCAAAGGAGGGCAAAGACCCACAGCACCCAAAAAACTATCGGCCCATCTCCCTAATTAACGTTGACTGCAAGATTTATGCAAAGATCCTAGCAGCAAGACTAAACACGCAGCTCCCCAACCGCATACACAACTCTCAAGTAGGCTTCCACAAGAATAGGATGTCCCATGACAACACGAGACTCCTATGCCACTTAATAAACCATGCCTCCACAAGCAGCAACCCAGCAGTCATGATTGCCCTTGACGCGGAGAAAGCCTTTGACAGAGTGCCGTGGCCCTTCCTCGACCGATGCATGCAAAAGTTCGGTCTGGGGGAAAACTACAGAAGGATGGTTATGGCACTCTATAACAAACCCAAAGCCCGCGTTGTAGTCAACGGGGGCACGTCTGAGCCGCTCACCTTGGAAAGAGGGACAAGACAAGGCTGCCCACTCTCCCCAGCCCTCTTTCTACTCGCCCTGGAGCCACTGCTTGCCATGGTCAGGAATAACAAGGATATAAGGGGAATCCCAATCGGGGGGCGGGGGGCACGGTAAAACTAGCGGCATATGCAGATGACATCCTCATTACTACAGAGAACCCGGGCCCGTCGATAGCCGCACTAATGACTATCATTGAGGAGTACGCACAAGTTTCGGGATACAAACGTAACAAAGACAAATCAGAATGCAAACCACTAAATGTTCACACAACTAGGGCAGTGCTAGGGAACTCAGGGCTGGCTTGGCAAAAGAAATTCCTGAAATACCTAGGCCTTCACTTTGGGAAAGACCTTAAAACTACGCTTGACCACAATGAGAAAATACTATTAAACAAGCTGAATGAAAAGTTAGAGGCATGGTCACCAAGATTCATTAGCTGGTGGGGTAGGGTGGAAACAATAAAAAATGATGCTAACACCCATGGTTAACTACCTGCTTAGCATGCTCCCACTTGTTACCACAGAGGACTTCCACAAGAGGCTAGACAAACTCATAAACAAATTCCTATGGAGGGAAAAAAAAAACCAGAATAAGTCTACAGAAACTAAGACTAAACAAATACCTGGGTGGTCTCAACCTAACCAACTTTAAAACATTCCAAACGGCATGCATAGCCACACAAGGAATACACTGGCTCGCCCCAGAGCAGGCGTATACACCGGTATGGCTCTCACTAGAGAGGAGAATCCTAAATGGCCTCGACCCCTTAGCTCTGCTCACAGCGAGCAAACACCCCGAGATCAACAACAACACCATACTGAAAAACACCAAGAACGCCCTCCTCAAAGTAGACAAAAGAATGGAGGCTAGCATCAAAAACACGAGATGAGAATCGATCTGGTTCAACCCTAAAATAAAATACAGGGACAAGACGCTTAACATGGACTCCTGGTATAAACAAGGTATCTCCACCCCCAACCAGCTAGAGCAGAACTAAACAAGGAGGCTCCCCCATTACTACAATACGTGATGGACCTAAACAAAGTCGGACACCAGACATCACACCTTTACAAACTCCTAAGCCCAGTCATAACACGACTTAACAACAAAACACTGGACTACTGGGAATCACTACACCCTAAACGACTCAGTGAGAAGGAGAAGTCTCGCCTTTGGTCATCAGCGTCCCAAAACAAAGTCACCACAACACTGGAACAAACTAAATACTTGCTCCTCCACAAAACATACTGGACTCCGTCCCGCCTAGCGGATATCGGGATGCGCGACAACGACTTATGCTGGAACTGTCACAAACAAAAAGGGGACTTGGCACACCTTATCCTTTACTGCTCTAAAGTCAAATCCTTCTGGGGTAAAATAAGTGACTTCATAAACAGCGTACTAGGCCTCTCACTACAATTAGATTTCCAAGGGTTAGCCTCCGCCTTTGTGGTATTGGGTCCTCTCAGATCTACATACTCTGCAAAAACTCCATGACACCGTAACATAGAAGTTGGCACGGAAACTGGAAATGCAAAAGACAAGTTTATTAGGACCCCATGGGGTGGTGATACAGTTCTACAGCACCCTTCGGCAATGCAAGAAGTATCACACCGAACATCGGTGCGCAACCTCTTTTATACAGCTTTACAGTAATAAAAAGAGTAGGTGGGATACATTTGCTCAGTTTAGGTACATATAAGGACATTTCTGGAACACAGCCAACTCATGGGAGGAGTTTTAGCACCACTGGTCAGTTTGAGGCACATTCCTAAGCGATGACCGTCCACTAATACAGAGGGTTTGACTACGCATGTGCAAGCTTGACCAGTACTAAAAATAGCCTGTTGCTGGGCAAGTTAGATGGTCATTGGTACAGAGAAAGGACAAGAGGGCATGCTGACCACGAGGCAGCATGTTCATGAAAATGGAAGCCATCAATACAAAATGTCCTCCGAAAACATGGTCAAGATACGGAGAAATTTGTGTAGCTGAGCTAAATGCTAACCCAATCATTGTCAAATTACGACACCTTCATGGCCCCCGAAATCCAATCCAAAAATGACAGAGATCTGATTGAACTCCTACTCACGGCGGTGGTTAAGACGATCCTAACAAACTGGAAAGACACAGGGAGGCATCCTTCAAAAGCTGGTTTAACTGGATCACCTTCCTACGGGGGGCGGACATTATAACTTCTAATCAAACACCCAACACCAACACCAAAGGTGAGATGTGGCTCTCCCTGGACAACCAACTGACCACACACAAGCCCCCTTAGGCAGACCTCCGGGGCCCGGTACCCCCGCACCCAAAAACACTTACAGCAAGATGCGACAACCTGGACGGCTTAACCGCCACCCAAACCACTCGGTCCTCCTTTTCTGTCCTCTCTCCCCTTTTTCTACCTCTGTTTTACCTTTCCATCCTAGGGGGCAAACACTAGCCCACTTACGACGCCGTACGCCAAAAGCGTGATTACCTAGAGACGCTGGTGCATGCCACAAATATGCTCTAAGAGATGCCGTATGTTACCCAACCGGCATACAATGTGACCAAGATTGCCCTCATGCTAACTCTAATGCATTCCTGTACCCTGTACTCTGTATATCAAACTCTCTTCCTAATAAAATCATTTGAAATAAAAAAAAAGTGTGTCACATGTTGAAATGATGAGATGCCTGATAACATAGTGCTCTGCAAGTAGTCATGAAAATAATGAGTTAGCAAGATTGTAGTTGGAAAGAGCTCTCCAACCCAGCGTCTTAAGCGTTGTTTGAAACCCGATTTATTTTAATTAGCAGCAGCATGTACAACGATCTCAAGGTGCCCCTCCCCCACCCCCTTTCTCTGCGTGCAAACACACTGGAATCTGTTCAAAGCCATGTGCGGGTGGACAGACCAAATGCTTCGTTGCTCATTACCAAGCTGACATCTCACAATGCAACCTATTACTGTTAGTGCAACTGGGAGTCTTAAAATTGAAATAATATGGTCATGTTTCAAAGTAAAACACTTTTCTAGCAAGAAAAATATTTTTCCAATCTTTTTGGTTGGTGGATGACAGCAAACCTTGTCATTCATATTTTGTCTGCTGGGTTCAAATATCTAGTTGTTATTTTCAGAAAGGTGTGTATTTAAACCTTATCCTTTTTGTTAAAGCAGTTCAGTGGATTACTGCCCCTGCTGCAAACATGATTATTTGAACACCAAAATTGGGCTTACTCTCCACATGGCACTCAGGACACGGATTTACGCCTCACCACTTTTAAATGGCACCAGATACCACTGCTTGCCAGTTTTACTTTCCATCCCACTCAAAGTGCTAGGTGGTCACGAACTGATTAATAAGGCAGCGCCGATAAGGAGTTACTGTTCAAAGCATCTTTAGCTATCGTAATGCACTGAGAATACTAAAGACATTTTGGTACGATTCTTAAAATAGTATATATTATGTAACATGCATAACACTTTTTCCTGTGGCTCGTAAGTAAATGAAAGAAGGAGGCCCCGGTCTAGCCGTGACACAGGTACCAAGTTCCAAGAATGACAGCTCTATGTAGATCATACGCATGCGTCATACGCAGCTGATCCCTCCCAGCTTCCATAGACTCCGGTGACGCGGCGCTAACATGGCGGCAGCTCCAAGGGAGGAATAAACTTTTTGAGAAGGAGTTGTGCGTTGTCTAAATAGCGAAATCCCAGATAAGCCTCGGATCCAGTGCCTGTTCCATGCTTCCGACATTGGCAGCCACAGGTAAGAGCCGAGAGAAAAGCGGGGATGAAACAAAGACGCGAACAGTTTGGGGGAACGTCAGACTGAGCTGTGGCGGTGTGGGGCTTTAATGAGGGGATGCCGAGAGAGATATTTTAATTGGAGATCATTTTGGACTGTATACCCGTTCCTTCATCCTCTATAGAAATTAGATGCCCATTAGTCCGTTTACTGTTTTTGGTGTCGTTTTGGACTTCCAGGTACACAGTATTCGCCTCACCTCTATCTAAAGTTGATGTGTGCGGCGCACCCACTCACGTAAACGTCTTACTCGACACACAGGAACTACCCGCGTTTATGACTTCAGTCCGCCTCGCTGTGGGCTCCGCTTCACCAGAACCCGCCCAACTCTGATTGCTTTGGTAACATCAACATTGAACCCTCCACTTCCTGCTGCAAGTGGAGTGACAGCAGGATTTTGCCTGTCCACAGACATTCCGAGTCTATCTTGACTCAGAAATTCGGACACTGATACTGGCATCAGTCCCTCAGGCGCCTATTGCATTTTGACCCATTCTTCAGGTAGTCAAAGTTACAGTTCTTTGTAGGATTGAGGCTTTCATGTTTCCCTATTAGGCGTTCCAGGTCAGTAGCATCGTCATTATACAATAATTTATAACCAATAAAAAACGATATCGTTGAAAGAGCGGTGTATTCCTAAGGTACTGGTAATCGATTGAAGCTTGTTCAGCTTTGGACATCTAAAACCCCCTTTTCTTTCATGCAAAGAGCACATTACTGAGCCCCAGCAATTTATAGTAATTGTATTTACACATAAGTGTTAAGCGTTTTCTTTTATCAATGATATTTTTTTTAACTTATTCTGTCTGTTTTGCAAATCGATATAATGACGTTAATGGGAGTTGAAAGCCAAGAGGTTGACAGTGACATTTATGTTTACTAGAATTTGTGAAAATGAAAGCGTTGTGACTTGTTCATTTACAATAACACAGGAGTAATATGCTGCTTACAAAAAAAAATAAGACAACATCCTAGAACTAGCATTTGCAATGGAATAGGTCTCGTGAGAGTTTGAACCAGGCTTCGAAAAATCATAAAACTGTTACTAAACCTGCAGGTCTAGTTACTTAAATAATTCACTCGACCTATTTGTAATGTTCTTGACCCATCAACTGGGTCTAGTTACTTAAATAATCCACTCGACCTATTTGTAATGCTCTTGACCCATAAAATGGTTTCAAATGATGTGAACGTCGGCAAATATTTTTATTCATTTGAGCCACCATTTTTTTCATCTTCACAAATAAGAGCACCTTCGAATGTGCGAGTTCAGCATCCCTGCTGTACAAAAATCCTTTTTGTTTTATTTAATGGACTGCATTTTTGTCCATATATAATACAAATCTAGCCACAGGATACACATGACCCCTGACTTGCCTCTTAGTTCATTAACAGCATTGCCATCAGGACGGCTGGAATGTTTATCAAATCATGTTTAAAAGTATCCCTTTTAATAAATACATAATTGAAGTATGCAGTGGTAGCACACTGTCATTTGCTGTTCAGAACATTGTGCATTGAAATAGCCACAAACTTTCCCACTGACGTGTGGTTTTACTGATAGAACGATATAGTGCACAAACAATAATGTTTGGAAATAGAGTTTCTGCAAATATGTGTCATTTGTATATCACCTAATAAAGGTTTCCGGTTTGGTTTTCTCATATTTAACTCTGTTTGCATCACACTTCTTAATTACAAAAAAATGTGATTTCATTATTCCTTACATAATTTGAAATATTTGTAATATTAATGATCAGGCTATTTAAAAGTTGTGTTAGTGAAAAATAATTGACATCTCCAGACAGCTCAGTTGATAAAAACCTCTAACTAGTAAGAGAGAGAAAAATAAACTTAGTTTTGCAAGCAGCAGTTAGTAAAAAGACAAATTGACATTTGACCTCTTTCCTTGAACAGTCAGCAAATGTGTGAAGATAAAAACAGATTTAATGGCATCTTTATTGCTCATTCACTTTCTGAATTAACAAAACACCTTCTCCTTTCCAGCCTAAATTCACTCTCCAGATGTGACTAGTAGGTGCTAAAAATAGCTCGAACGGATACAATTTTACTCGCAATTGCGAGTGGACGAGTAGATTTTTCGAGGCCTGTGAACTATTGGCATTGTAAATGACTATTCCTTTTAATTATGTGATTTGAAAACCTGCAAGCGGTGCGTAAACACGCACTTTGTACTTTATAGTCGTTGCTTTAGAGAGGCACAACTGGCAGTAAATTTGCCTCTTTTACTGGAAGCCTTGACTCTTCTAAGCAGTGACTATAAGTACAACATGCAGGTTTATGCACTGCTTGCAGATTTACAAAACGCATAAATATAAGGCATTGTCATTTACAATGCCAATAGCTCAGACGCAAGCAAATGCTAGACCTATTGCATTGTAAATGCTTGTTTAGCTCTGAGATTGAGGCAGCAGCAGCCATAGGAAGACAGTTACAATGATGCCAGGCCATGAATTTCAAAAGCAGGAGGCGGCAGCTGCAGCCAAAACAGACCTCGGTATTTGAATGCACAGCAAATGTGTCCCGTTAAGACCAAGATTTACAGCCCTGTTTATAACGGAGCTCTGTAAACCGCAAGCACTGGTCTCAACTGCTCCAGCTTAAAGAAAGAAATAGTGCTCACAAGCTCTGAGTAACATTGCATGTAACAGGGGCAGTCCTTGAAAATGGGTGGAGCTTTTAAATCCTGAACACTGCATGTCTTACAGAGACAGCGCAAGCGTTGAGTAAGCGAGATTTAAAAAAGCAAACACTCCTAGGGAATGCAAGATTAAGTAAAGCATGTGAAAAGTGGTTACCTTAACGCGTTTACACTCATTATTCATGAAATCCATGAGTATTTTGCCTGAAAAGTTAGGGCAATGGCTTCTGGGCCCAAAAGGGTCCAATTTCAATGTTCATTGCTTATATCCTTATAAAACATAAGCAGTATCAATCAGGGAATTCAATCAGTCAGGGAACTACTCACCCTTGAGGTTCTCAAGGTGCTGTGGGGGAGGGGTGGGAGCGAGCAGTTCCGTTCAGTCTAAAAAACTGGTCTTGAGCTTCTTCCTGAACGTGTTCAGGGAGGGGGCGCGTCTGAAGTCGATGGGGAGCTCGTTCCCGGTTTTGGCTGCGATGTAGGAGAGGACTCTTTTCCCTGTTCGGGCTTTACGGATGTGCAGGCTTTTGGCGAGGGCAAGGTTGGTGGATCGGAGGTTTCGTTTGGGTATGTGGAAGGTGATTCTCTTGTTAAGGTATTGAGGTCCTGTGTTGTGCAGACATTTGTAGGCAAGGGTGAGTATCTTTAATGTGACTTTCTTCTCGACGGGGAGCCAGTGGAGGTTCCGTAGGTTTTGGCTGATGTGCTTGTGTCGGGGGATGCTGAGGACGAGTCTTGCTACAGTGCTCTGCATGGTCTGGAGCTTGCGGGGTAGCGACTTGTTGATGCTGGCGTAGAGGGCGTTTCCGTAGTCCAATCTGCTGGTTATGAGAGCGTAGGTGACTGTCTTCCTTGACACCGAGGGGGGGGGGATCCATTTGAAGGTCTTTCGAAGGATGCGGAGGGTGTTGAAGCAGCTGGACGTGACGGCGTTGACCTGCTTGTTCATGGAGAGAGAAGTGTTCAGTATGATGCGAGGTTTCTGGCGTGGTTCGTAAGGGTCGTGGGGCTGCCGAGAGCAGTGGCCCACCAGGTGTTACATTCTGATGGGGTGGTTTCGAGTGCAAGGACTTCTGTCTTCTCTGAGTTGAGCTTTAAGCAGCTGTTGCTAATCCAGGATGCAACGTCCTGCATTCCTTCCTGAGTCTGTTGGTGTCCTTGGTGAAGGAGAGGATGAGCTGGGTGCCATTGGCGTTGGATACTATGCTGAAGCTGTGTTGTCTGACGATGGCGGCAAGGGGGGCCATGTAGATGTTGAGGAGGGTAGGGCTGAGTGAAGATCCCTGGGGTACTGCGCAGTTGATTTCCCTGGGTTGGGAGTGGAAGGGTGGCAGTCTGATTCTTTGAATTCTGCCTGTGAGGAATGAGCAGATCCAGTTGAGGGTGGTTCCTTGTATGCCGGCAGCGTGCAGTCTGGCGGCGAGTGTGCGGTGTGAGACAGTATCAACAACAAATAGAACCGGGAGTCTAAAATCAGCAATGTCGCCTACTGGCTCCACCTGCTCCAAACAGTGAGTCAGGGAGGAAGTCTCACAAAAGCGAGAGAGAGAAGCAAAGAGCTAAAACGGAGTAATCAACAGTGAGATCTTGGAGCAAATAATTGGATTCCCACCAATTTATCGCTGTGATCAATCTTATCATTTGGTAATCCTCCCATGTGGATGGTATGTCTCTTGATCATAGAGTCTATCTTACATCCAGAGGAAATTCGCTCAATTGGATCAAACCAAAATCACAAGAAGAGAAAGAACCAATAGTGCGTTTCTAAATTACAGACCACAATGGAATTTCGTGCATTGCAAGTCAGAAAAATGTGGTGATTAGAATAGAGTAATGAGGAGAAAAACAAAGACATTTTTAATTTAAATGTCACCTCACCCCCTAGTCTAAAAACAGAACAGTGCAAGGGGCAGTTTCAACAAATAACTGGAATAAATAAGGCCAACATGTTTCAGCCAATAGGGAAGCAATGCCCCGGGCTTTCTTCAGGGCCTCTGTTCTCAAACTTTGCTACTGCAAAACAATGTGTACAAAAAATATCTATAGTGAAAAAACTTGCATTATCTGAGGTTGGAACAAATACAACCTACTTTTACCGATCCTCCGCTTCAAGGGATGCAGATGGCATCTAGGAAAAACATATCAAACATTACTCCTGTTTAGTTGGTCAAACTTATTGCTTCTCAAAACTATGATAATTATAATGACATCTTTATTTCTCACCCGTCTTGACCGGGGACTGGACCTCCGCTCACCTGGACCTAGCTCAGGATATAGAGGCCCGCTCTGTAATGTAAAACAAAGGGAAACCATAGAATCGAAAAATTGGTCTAACCACTTTGTCCTTATCTTCCTCATTCTCTAGAACCCCTCCTCTTGATAATCCTTCCCAACTTAACCCTTTCAAAATAGCCCAAAAATTAGCGTCCCACAACCCCCTCTTCACAACATCTTAGCTCACATCGCTACACTGACGTACCCCAAGGTACCACCAGGCTCTCAGATTGCCCAAATGTGCCCCAAGGTGCCACTGGACTCTTAACTAGCCCAAGTGTTCTCATCGGGATCATATACTGAGATCTCACATAGGTATGCCCTTCAATGACTGAGTAAAACCATCCTCACCCTCACTTGCTGAGTACAGCAATGGAAACTATAACTTTAACATCTTTACAGCAGAGACTTATGTTGTTATCAAAACGTTTTTAACCACATCGCTGCTGTGGTTATTTTTCCCCTGTGCTGAAAATTGCCATTTTGCTGGTGTCATGACGAGCTCAGCTCGTCATCAGCACAGCTCAACTGTGCCTCATGATGAGCAGAGCTCGTCATGAGCATGGAAGGGGTTAAAAAACATAAGTCAGAGTTTACAGTTTTGGGAGTGTCCCCTACAGTCTACAATCCTCGAGGAGACTACTAACTCTGTATAGCATACCCTTATGTGACATTTCCAGCATAAGCCACAATCACCGCACCCTACCTGTCCGTCGTTGCCTTGGACATGTACTGAGTCAAGGGGGAGGCAACGACCTACACAGGCAGGGTGCTTTCATTGGCCTGTTTCCATGTGCCTCTAATCATCTGAGACGTCGCACTCCGATCACTTCATGATGGGGGTGTGCTCTTGGCCTTTTGCCTGCTCTCACTCCCTTTGATTAGGCTACTGACTCTGCCATATACATGATAGAATGAAAGATTAAAAGTAAAGTTGGAAGGAGTACCTTTATTGGTCTCGCCGATCTGTAACCAAAGTCCGCTCAAGCTCGCGCGGCCTCTCCTGCAATAACAAGCGGGACTCCAAAATGACGTCACAAAAATTAGGTTTGTAGTTCTAAAACACGGGAGAGCCCCCATTTGGTCCGCTATATCGTAAAGCCGCGAATTTGAATTGCCGTCCACCTTGGGATTTATTATATGTGGCTCCAAAGGTCATCATAGCCATGATGTGTGCTCTACTCGCCCACATACGTATTACTATGTCTTGATCTTTCGTTATGTATAATTTCTTCTTTGTGCTCATCTTTCGTGAAAGGATGATATTTCGGATACTATAAATCCTAGCTCCTGTCTGTCTCATTCATCCCACAGTTTGCTCATTGCTCATCAATTTTTATTGTCTGATCTTCTCCTAGGTAAAGCTCACTACAACGGATTGCAATTACCACTAAATGGGGGATTTTATATAAATCTGAAAGCTGCGTCACAGCTGCGAATTCTGCAATATATACCCACCGGTGTAGTAATTTGTGAGTGTATTCAAGTCTGCAAGACAGAAATAGAGAATAATAATTATGCCTTGTCTTGTTTATCTCATTTATAACTTAATATAGCCATTACTCATTGGTTGTGTATTGTTACAGGAATTCATGAGAAGTGTATCACTACCTCCAGAAAAAGATGTGCCTGTAACTATCAATTTAAACTCTTTGTGGCCTTTCACTGAGAATTCATGGTCGCATACCTAATATTCAGTGTCTACAAACTGGTCCACAGTATATCGTCATTAAGGCCATGTGTCTCTCTATGGAGCCGAAATACCCATTTCTGCTCCCCCATGACCAAGTATTTTGAGATGTCACTGATATGTGAAGGTATGAATGGTTTTTCTAGCACCGTCCACTGGAAATCTTCTTCTCCATGATTCTTTTTGACAAAATGCTTAGTGAGTCTTGTCATCGTCTTTTTACATCTGAAAGAGCTTTTATGTTCATCCATGTTCTCACTTTTCATGTGGTCATGCCGACATATCTGGTCTGACATGGGCAGGTCAATGGATAAATCAGTTGGGCACTATTACAGTTCGGAAAATTTGCCTGGACCCAGGGTCGATCAGTGCCTAGGTCTATTGTCGTTGAGTGCTTAGTCTGGGGGCAAATGGAGCATCCACCACATGGGTGGTGTCCCACAACTGCTGGTAAATCCCACAGTGTTCCTACAAGTCTCTTGGGTGTAGATTTAGGACGTGTATGTACCAAACGGTCCCATATGCTGCCTGATCTCTTAAAGGCAAACAATGGGGAAGCAATTTTCTCACTACGGCAGTTCAAGATACGCCAGTGTCGGCGGACAACCTTCTGTATATTATTTGCCCTCGTACTGAAAGTGCTCACGAAGGTAAAGAGATCCAGGGGGGGTTCCGCACAGGAGGTTCCAACAGGGCTTCACGATGATTATTCTTCGCCCGTTTGAGTGAAAGGTTGATCAATTTGCGTGGATAGTGCCTCGATAATAGTTCCGACAGGCCCTTAGCGTGAACCTGAAAGGTATTGTATGATAAGCAGTTTCTCTGTACTCGCAGGAATTGCCCATAGGGCAACTTATCCCTAAGGTCCTTGGGATGTTGATTCTCATACTGTAATAGTGAGTTGTGGCTGTGCTAAGGAGTAAAATAAGCCAGTCGCGCGTGCAGCGCCAAGCTATTAGGGACCAATCTTTAAGAAAAGCCTTATACTGCAGGAACCACAAACGAGAGGGGCAT
This sequence comes from Lissotriton vulgaris, assembly GCF_964263255.1. Classification (NCBI taxonomy): domain Eukaryota; kingdom Metazoa; phylum Chordata; class Amphibia; order Caudata; family Salamandridae; genus Lissotriton; species Lissotriton vulgaris. Next base: position 1,848,153,197 of record NC_141685.1, read on the forward strand.
TGGTTACTATCAAAACTGGTGGAGCACATCAGGCCCGTAGATATTCTGCCAGTGTCAAAAGCTGCTGACAAGTGGAGTAGGATCAGGGCTGTGGTGTGGCCTTGGTCGAGGTGGACGCGAATGTCATCTGTGGTGGTAGGTAGGGCGGTCACGGTGCTGTGGTTGCTGCAGAATCAGGATTGGGAGGGGTCGAGGTTGGAGTTGTCTTCGCTGAACTTTGTGAGCTGTGCGATGACAGTCTTCTCCGAGACTTTTCCAGTGAAGAGGAGGAGAGAGATGTGCCAGTAGTTTTTGAGGTTGTGGGATCTGCTGTGGGTTTCTTGAGCAGAGGACGGACTTCTGCATGTTTCCAGTCGTTGGGGAAGGTGCCTATCATGAAGGTGGTGTTGATGGTGCGTCGTAACTCCGGTGCGATGGTGGAAGCGGCTCTGTGGTAGATGTGTGGTGGGCAGGCGTCCGAGGGGGCCCCTGACTGGAAGCCTTTCATGGTGGAAGCGGTTTCTTCGATGGTGACTGGTGTCCAGGAGGCGATGGTGGGCTGGCTGGTGTTGCTGGGAGACAGGGTGGTTGCGGAAACAGGTCGTTGAAATTGTCATAGAGGTCCTTAATTTTCAGGTGGAAGTATGATCCGAGCCTGTCACAGAGGTCCTGGGAGGGGTGATGTCTGCTGTTTCGCAGGGGATTTAGTGAATTGCTGGATGACGATGAAGAACTCCTTGGAGTTGCTGGCATTGGTGAGGATTTTGTTGTGGATGAAGGTTCTTATGGTGGTTCTGATGTGTTGGTGGCATTAGATCAAGGCGTCTTTGTAGGTGTTGTGGTTTTCCGGCTTGTTATCTTTTCACCAGTTCTTCTCAAGGTGTCTGCAGGTGCTTTGTGCTTCTTGGAGGTTGGCGGTGAACCAGGTGGCTCTTCTGTTGCGCTGTTTGTCGGAGTTGCGTAGCAGGGCGACCTTGTCTGTGCAGCTGGAGATCCAAGTGTGGAGTTCCTTGGCTGCTAGGTTGGCGTCGGTTGTGGCGGTGGGGGTATCGCGGTTGAGGGTGGAGTTGAGCTGCTCCTCGGTGACCCTGTTCCAGTTTCTTTGCGGCGGGTGTGGAGTAGGCTCGGTTGGCTTAGGTTTGTTGACGAAGAAGTGTACGCAGTGGTGGTCTGTCCATGGGTGTTGCGCGGTGTAGCTGAAGTGGGTTCTGTTTCCTTCTGCGAAGATGGGGTAGAGAGTGTGTCCTGCCTTGTGGGTGAGCGTGGTGATGAGTTTTTTTCAGTCCGAAGTTGTCTAGGCGAGTGGTGGAGTTGTGCCGCTTGGGTTGTCGAGGTGGAAGTTCAGGTCTCCGATGAGTATGTAGTCCGTTGAGACGATGGCGTATGGTTTAAGAAGACCACATCCCTGAACACAAAGCAGCAGTACACATTTTCCAAATTAAAATAAGGAAATAGCTGATAAGGATCACATTTTGCATTTCTTGCATCATCCAGGTATTGCAGTACCTCCAGGAATGGTGTACTTTCCCACCTGGGGAAAGCAATGATGTTGAAAAAGGATGAGAAAATGAAAGTAGCGCTACGCTGGCAGACTTTGTAAAGTGGCGCTAATGTGTTTGGGTGTGAATAAAACTATTCTGGCCAATCTGTGACCACTCTGGCTAGCTTTTATTTATATTTCGTTTTGAAAACTTTTTTTCCCATCTCTGTTTCAAGGCTTCTCTTTGGAATAGAAAAATGTCAGGAAAAGACGAAATTTCTAGCAAAAGTGTCTTTTTTTCCCCGTCCAATTGCACAGGGGAACGAATGAAGGAAAGAGAGGGTAGGAGATGTTTCTTGAAATCGCGTTTTTCATTCAGCGAGTGAGGAGGAGCGTGACAAAGACTGAAAGAAAGGGAAGAGGAAGAAAGAGAGGGGAGCAGCTGACAGCGGCAGAGCAGAAGTGGACCCTGTCCTTTGCTCTCTGAACAAGAAGGAAAAGGCAGAGTCCCTGAACTCCTCAAATGACTGGCTGTAGGAAGCCATCTGCCACCAGACATGTTTCTGGACCCCGGAGTAGAGAGCCCCTGCTCCCTGAGACCAGAAACAATGCACATCCTGAGCAGAGGTGTCACTCCTTCTCCCAGAGGATGGGCCAGTGCTCGAAGAGGGATGCTTCTAAGGCATGCCGCCTTTGTAATGTGATCCTCAGCCTTTGCTGCAAGCATCAGATGGCAGCTCCTGGTTTACACCCCCACTTTGGGGGAGCAAAAATGAGCAAAATAGGTGTGCTCACCTCTACCAACTACACCCCTAAGGCGGAGGAGGAGAAGTGAAGTACATCTTTCAGTCCCTGAGCCATCTTGAAGATGCGGAGACCCCCTCCAATCAGATCAAGGTCTATGCCCCCTCTCACAGGAGGGTGGCATAATAGAGGGTGTCTCACCCCAGGTAAGGTTCCCATTGGCCCTACCTACTACTGCATCAAATGCAGTATTTAGGTGGCTCCCCCAAGCTTGGAAACTGGATGTGCAACAACCTAAGAAGACAGCCCTGCAGAGACGACTAAAGACGATGACTACCTTGGCCGCAGCCCTACCGGCCTGTCTCCAGATTCTGCAAACCTATGGCCAGTCTTGCAGCCAGCAACTTTTGAAAACCTAGAGAGGACTGCTGCCTTCTAAAAGATTCCAATCTCCTGTTGACAGCGGATCTGTCCAAGAAGAAAAAAGCTCCAAGGACCCCCTTATCCAGTTTCCTGGCCACTCTGCACCCAACGCCCACGGCCCGAGTCTGAGTGGATCACCTGTTCAGGGCAGTCTTCCAGCAATCCTAACCTCGCGTCCAGCGTTGGCTGACTACCCTTTCCTCAGCGGCGCCTGCAGTGTGAATCCAGAGGCTGCCCCTGACCGTCTCTGGTAAGGAGACAATGATGTCGAAAGGCACTCCTGCACCCAGAGCCCTTCGGCCTTGGTGAGCAGAACCAATGGTGCCCCTAAAGCCCCCTACATCTCTACTTAACTTGGCTGCCGTTGATCTCCCTCCTGCGATCTCCGGTGCCAAGATTGAAGCCTGTTTGCCAAAATAAAAATCTCCATCGAAAAGCATCGAGCTCCCAATGCTGATTTTGCACCCTGCACGCAGCTGCCACTATGCTGCTGGTGGTGTATGTCCGGTGCTGCTTTGTGGTCTCTGTGTTGGTGCTATCCCCTAAAGGCTGGCTATATATGGCCAGTTTCCTGCAGACAAATTCAGCATATTTCCCTGGGGCCAGCCTGGATCCAGCAAATTAATAGTTGCCGGGTTCAAAATCCAGCTGGACCACCCTCATTTACTGCGTTTTTAAAGCTCCCGCTGGGTGGTAGCAGACATGCCTTTTCCGTTCCTAAGAATGTGGTCAGGAAAGACAGGTCTGCTCTCACTTGGATCCCGCTTACTGGGAGCAGCTTTCTGTTTCCCTGCACGCTCTCATGTGGGCAGGGAAACACCTATTGTTCCTGCTGGACGGGAGCAAGCACAAACAGTTGCACCCACCAGGTGGTCAGAATGCAAGCTCCCGCAGCATGCAACAGGTGTGTGCCTCGGAAGGGCACCGGGACACCACCACTTAGAAGAAAGATAGGCCTCGGGCAATGGGGTCCCCAGGGGCCAAGTAAGGCTCAAGACAAGGGGCAACGTGCCCCCTCTCCTATAAAAATATCTTTTGGCCCGAGGGTATAAGTTTCCGGGTGCCACAATTGGCTCTGGGAGGGGGATGGTATGTCTCAGGGGATGGGTCCCTGGGGTCCGAAGTGGCTTGGGGAGCGGTGCTGCACTAATGGGGTTGGATGCAGGGTCTTGACTTGCAGACCTGGTCCTGCGGCCAACCCCCTTTAAGTTAAGTTCAACCTTAGGGGATAGGGTCTCCGCTACCTATCCAGGCTGGGACAGAGGGGCTGCATGGCCCCCTTTTCCTTAGGGATTCGGCTCCGGTGGATGAGGTCCCAGGGGCCACTGTTGGTTCAGGAAGCGGGACCGTGCAATCTCCCCCCCCCCCCCCCACCCCCCACCCCCACCCCCATCTTTATAAAAAAGGTCTTTAGAGGATAGGGTCCCTGTGGTCCGAAGTTGCTTGGGGAAGGGAGGCTGCATTTATGGGTGGATGCAGGCAGCCTACCCCACAGGTGTGTGCAGCATGGGGTTTGATGGCTGCAGTGGCCCTGCGTGGCAGGGGGATTGGCTTAACCTATGGTAATAAAATATTACTTTATGTTTAAAGAAAACAACTTAGGAATTCACTGAAGAAAACAAAGGTTAAAGTTAAAGTGAGGTAAAAATGTCAGTGACTCGTAACTTTTTAACTCATGCCTTAAGTAACTGTAACTTGCGCCCTCGCCATGCGTTGCTAATTACCCCACATATTACATCAGTCATTAAGTCTTCTGTGACATCACTCATAATATTACTACAACCGTTGCAATTAAATGATTGATGAGAAAACTGTGCATGGCGGGGGATACAGTTACCTTAGGGAACATGTTATACTTCTCTTAGGGCACGAGTAATAGTTACCTTAGTGCATGAACTTTAGTTACTTGAGAACTATAACTAGTGAATTGGTTTTGTACTTTTAAAATGTTACGTTGTCACTGAAATCTTCACCTAACTGTAAAGTTATTTAAACCCCCTATTTTTTCACTGAATTTCTATTTTTTATATTTTTATGGATGGAATCCTTGAATGGCTGAGATTATTTCAAGCATTACATCCATCAATGCTTTGTATACTTCTTCAGTTGCACTAAGTGGGACAGGTATTCCCAGACGTGGGTGTTATGCACACTATGCCACTGGAACCAAGCTCTACCGGGCTGATGCTACAGCGAAGACCGGTCCTAGGTTGCTAGTATTCCAGTTAAGGGAGGATCTGGCTTGGCAGCTTGGGCTGGACCGTTCCTATTGGAGCAGGGTCAAGACTGAGTTGCCTGTAGCTGGGTCCAAACTGAAGTGGAGTATTGTGCAAAATAACGATGTATTGGAATGCGGCCTAGGTGATTACCAGTGGCTGAGATTAATTCAAGCATTCCATCCATCGCTGTTTTGTATACATACTACTTAGAAAATCAGCAGTCACATTATTTGCTCCAGGTACATACTGAACCTCCTAACTAAAATCCTTTATGCGCATAGACAACCTGCTATTCTCTCAGAGGCTCTAAATATCCCGTCAGTAGTTCATAATTTGGTTGATGGTTTCTGATCACGTCTCAAAGTAAATTTCCTTCCCTACAAAAAATGTTTGTAAAAGTTCCAACGCACACACACAGGCTAAAGTTTCACTTTCTATGACGGAGTGCCTTTCTTTTGTGGATGATAACTAATGAGATGCAAAGGCAATAACTTCTCTTTCCTGATCATCAACTTGAGTGAGAACCCTACCTAAACCTTTACTACTGCAATCTGTAGTTACGGCCACAGTTGCTGTGGGATCAAATCCTTGTAAGTTGAGAGAGTTACTAACGGCACACTTTCGTAAAAATAATTTTTACACTCACTAGACAAAACAAAGTCAGTGTATGACTTTAATAAAGCTCGCATAGCATATCTTTTCTATGAGAAGTAGTCCACAAATTTCTAATAGAACTCAGTCCGACCCAAATATGACCTGAAATCATCCTTGGATTGTGGCAGTAGTGCATTAACATTGCTTCCAAAAGTTTTTTGTTGGGTTAATCCCCCTGTCATGAATCTCATGACCGGAGTATGTTACTTTCTTTTCTGCAATCCTGCATTCAGAAATTCTAGCAGTTAAGTATTCTCCTTTTAAAATGTGCCAAACCTTTTTTAACCCCTCATTATGTTCTTTCTTGTCCATCCAAAATTAAAATATCACCTTGGAAGAACACTGCCCCTGGTACATCACCAAATAGTTCTGTCCTAAGTCTTTTGGAACACCGCAACTCGGAAGCAAGCCCAAACTATATTTGATTATAGAACTAAAAACAGCCAAATGGAGTACAAAATGCTTGATGAATGTAAGGAATTCTGGTGATATGCAGAAGAATGGGTCATTTGGCAAACTGTGGTAAATATTTGATTTACCGTCTTAATTTCTATGCAGGTAAGTACTTAATTAATAATAACTCAATCGGAAAGAAAAAAACAGAGTCCGTGGTGCTAGAGTTCTTAGGGGTTTTATTCCTCAAAAAGGAATCGTTCTAGAACTGGATATCATGTTCCTGCAACCACGAGGGTTCAGGAAGGGATAGAGCAGCATTTTATTGACAATACATAGCTTATATACTTAAGTTACATTATAGAAACCAATACAGTAGGCGTAACAGCTGAGAGAAGACAAGATAACAGCATCCACGTGTTAGTAATACGTAATCAGAAGGCGTGAACTAGGCGTGAACTAGAGGTGTGTGCTAGAAACGTCACAGATAGGTGTCATAAGTGGGTGGCAACAAAACAGAAATCTTGTAATGTCAGCAGAAATCTGAGGCTGGGATGCGCGCGCAGCTGCATGACGTGTGATTGACGTGTAACCAGAGGGTGCAGGGGGACTTGACATTTGCACTGGCGGAAAGAGACAGAAGTCTGGCATGTCAGATCAACTCGTACTTCTATCATATCTGATGTTTGGGAACCATATTATCTAAACGGAAAAGGTCTCTGGAGCAGAAGCTATTCTATACTGACTGTGAGTGCGTGTATAAGCGCCTAAGTGTCTGCATGAGAAGCGTGGGGGCATGGGCCTTCCATGAGAGCATGGTAACAGAGGCTATGAATTACTTGCACAGAGACAGTGAGGCCGGGCCCTTTTGCTCTGCAGCTGGGGGGATGTTTACTTAAACTAGTAGGCAGGAATGCATTTTCGAGGAGCGGAACAGATAATTCGAAGGTTGAATTCAGTCTTGGCAGGCAGCAGGCTGAGCTAAGCGCCGGGAGCCGCGCAGAAAGTAAGTCAGAGGTCACGGGTACAGAGGCAGCCTGGGCTGAGGCTTTCAGAGTCAGAAGGCAGGAAAAAGGCTCGATGGCAGAATTCAGGGCCTACTTTACCAGAGCTGAGAAACGTGTAAAGTACACCACAAAAAGACGTTGGCATAGCATACTTAGGAACGGACTATTCAACCCATTCAGGGTGGGTCTGAAAGAGGACATGTTAACGTTGGACGCAAATGTATTTGCGTCTTCATAGCTGGCACAGGAGGGAAGTTACATGCACTTTAAGCTGGTACATGGAGACGGTGGGGTACACGATAGGGAACATAACTTGACCAAAAATTTATATTTCCTCATTCCCTCCTTGTTCCCTACGGACCCTTCATGATATATCGATCCTCATGAATCGATCAGTTTGTTCTTGTAACATCATTTGCTCGTCTTTCTTCCTTTGGCGGTTTGAAAGAAAACTGGAATGTTTAATGCATGATGTGGCACACAGTCCACAAATCGCTGGCCCACACTGTAGGCACAGGCAACAACTGAATACTAGGACTAGGCCAATGCCTAGGAAGGATAGGATCTTCCATCCCCAAGTGGTTAACGTTGTCCAGAACCAACCGGACCAAGTCCAGGTGCCTGGATTCTGATGTATCAAACTGGCAATCTTATGAAGACGTGTAATAGCTTTGTATACGGTTGGCGCGTTTTCTGGGATGAAAACACAGCAACTTGACCCGATGACCTTACAGGCTCCACCTCTATCTGCCAAGATGACGTCAATAACAAGACGATTCTGAAGAACAACAACCCGCATGGCGGACTGCTCTTCTGTTAAGTTACCTAAGGCGGAGGCAGTTTCATTCACTACTGCTTCAAGTGTTCTAGTTAATCTGCGTATTAGTTTACTATTTTGGACGGGGCCTGTGAAGAAAAAGAATCCTTTATTGAAATCTGTGTACTGTTCCCATGCCGTTTCAGTGTAGTCGACAATCGGGAGATCTCTTCGTAGTCTATTCTTTACTAGATTTGTATTTCTGTGATAATCAGGAGGGGCTAGAAAAACAGGTGGCAGAAGGAATGCTATGTAACAGGTACCATCCCAATCAGGAGGTAAGCGTATGTATGCGGTATGACCACAAACAAAATAGGAATGACGGGTAGCTCTAAAGGAAGATTTGCCTTGATCACTGAATTCGACCACAGTAGTACATTTACTATGACCTAAGTGTACTGAACCTTTCTTACTGATACATAATTCACCAGTGACTGGTAATACTGACATAGCGGGGAGAACTGGTGCAGCTTCGGATTCAACAGTAAGAATCATAAGGTTAATTGTATAATTACCTAATCCATATACTTCATTTTCTAGATCAGTTCCTATTCTCGTGGGGAGTCCCTTCTTATCAGGGTAACAGACATTAAGCAGAACTAAGTTCAAGTTTCCCCAAACCCAGCTCCCTTTGAAAACAGCAATATCAGGATCTAAGGAATTAATTATTCTAAACCATGCACCACAGGAGCCATTGTGAGTGAACCGGTACGGAAAGAGGGGCAGAGCTCCCTTGTATTTCTGGTAGGGAGGGAGTCGGCCACATATCCAGCAGTTCGTAGCATTGTTAGTCTGATGGGAGTGATGTAACATACTAATGAATGTGTTGTTGCGCAGCGCGAGTCTGTAAGAAAGTTCGTGTGGAGGTAATTCATTGAAAGAATGTTCAGCAGAAACATTGTAAGCAGATTGTTCACGCTTGAAAATAGGGTAGTAGATAGGAAGCAGTATACTGGCAACAATAATCAGAAGACTTAGAAAAAACATAATCAATAATGTCACTATACAGTGACTACGGAGTGATTTGCAATATGTACGTTTCTTGAGTTGTCTCTCTCTCTCTCTATCTCGATCTAGGGGATACATGTCAGAAACTATTTAACCGATTCACCTAGGGGAGGACTTAAACAATTAAACTGTCTGACTTGCTAGATCGGAGTTTCAGTTTATACTCCTCTTGGGGAGTTTTCTCTCGTTCGGGAACTTTAAAGTCACTAGGCTCAATACAGTCTTTGGAGGGGGTGGACGAGTCTGGGTCTGGTTTCAGTTCATTGCACCTTTTAATATGACTCGTATGTATCCACCCCTTTCTGCCTTCCACCTTTATCGCGGTCCTCGTAGTAAGAAGGACGGTCTTCGGCTCCCTCCAGCGGGGCTCCAGCGGACTTTTCCTGTCAAAGTTCCTAATCAAGACCAGATCCCCAGGACGGACATCATGCGGCTTTACATCAGTGTTGTCAGGGAAGGCTGCGGCAACCTGTGAACGACATGATTGGAGTGCAGACATCAAGGAGGCAAGGTAATCTGTCAACATGTTACAATCAACATCAGTAATTTTCTTAGGAATGGGCGTCCCCCACATATTCGGTGGTCTGCCAAAGACCACTTCGTACGGGGATAGTCCTGATCTCGAGTGGGCGACCATCCTCATATAGAACAATGCAACTGGCAGGGCGACTATCCAGTCGACCCCTTTCTCTTTACATATTTTAGCAAGGCGGGTCTTTAGTGTCTGATTATGCCTCTCTACAAGGCCAGCGGCTTCGGGATGTCGGACACAATGGAATTTCCACTGATATCCTAGCAGCAAGGAAACTTGTTTCATTAATTCGGATGAGAATGGCTGTCCGTTATCTGAGTACACAACACGAGGCAAGCCGTATCGTGGGAAGAATTCTCGAACCAGCTGTCTGGCAGTGGTCGGAGCAGTGTAATCTGGGACTGGATATGCTTCGGTCCAACGGGAAAGTGCACAAACAATTACGAGGACATATTTGAATCCTCGACAACGGTCCATCTGGATATAATCCATCTGGAGGACTTCAAAAGGGTGATCGGGAGGATGGAATCCACCTTGCTCTACAGGGACGCTTTTACCTGGATTGAACTGACAACAGATCATGCAAGTACGCACTTTCTGTTTTGCTGCTGCTCGTAAGTGTTTGTTGTGCCAGAGATTCTGTAAACTGTCTAACATCGCTTTTTCTCCTAGATGTGCAGGACTATGTGCTGTATTGATTATGACTTGAACCATAGAGTCAGGGAGAAACCATGTAGATTTTCCCTTCGTCATCCAACCTTGATCTGTCTGGATCCCTCCTAGTTCAGTCCATTTCTTTATTTCATCTGGGGTAGCATGTGTCTGAATATCGATTACATCTAGTGCGGGATCCCTGACTGTCATACAATATGTCGGTACTATTGTCTTTGTCACGTCAGTTGTCTGGGTGTGAGTCAATGCTGTATGTTTTGCTGTCTGGTCTGCCAGGTCGTTACCCTGGGAAACGGAATCTGTAACTTTAGTATGTGCTTTACACTTCATGACGGATATGCCTGAAGGCAGATGTATTGCTTCTAACAGTGCTTGAATGAGGGGACCGTGTTAAATCTTGGCACCATGAGAGGTCAAGAAACCTCTTTCTTGCCATAACATTCCGAAGTCGTGTACAACTCCGAACGCATAACGGGAATCAGTGTATATGTTAACATTTCTGTTTTTGGCTAGTATACAGGCTCGGGTCAGAGCAATAAGCTCTGCCGCTTGAGCGGACAGTGTGTCAATACGATATGTTTCTTTAACTTCAGTTTCAGTGGTCACTGCATATGCGGCCACTAATTCTCCTGTACTTGTTCTCATGCATGAACCATCCACATAAAGTGTCAGGTCTGGATTTGTCAGTGGGACATCTGTTAAGTCTCGTCGAGGCTTTGTTACTGCATTAATGATCTCTATACAATCATGCGGGGCTGGATCTGTCATAATTGTAGGTAACAATGTTGCGGGGTTCAGAATGCTACAGCGTCTGATTTCTATGTGTGGCTGGAAGAGCGTCAATTCATAACCTGTCAGTCTTGCTATAGTCAAGTGCTGAGTCTGGGTTCTGTTTAAAAGAACCTCTACAGAATGTGGAACTTGTACTGTTAACTGATGTCCTAAAACAATTGAGTCGCTCTGTCTAATTGCTAAAGCTGTTGCTGCTACTGACTTTAAGCACGCAGGGAGTGCCTGGGCTACTGAATCCAATGTACTTGAAAAATAAGCGCAAGGCTTATGTGAACCTGCTTGATCTTGGGTGAGGACAGACAATGCTGTACCATCACGTTCTGTAACAAAAAGTGTAAAAGGTTTGCTGTAACATGGTGTCGCTAAAACTGGTGCTTGGCATAAAGCTTTCTTTAATTCTTCAAAAGCTTGCGTGTGTTCCTGAGTCCAAGGGAGGGCAGTCGAAGTCGCTGCCTCCTGCGTTGTTAACTGAATGAGTGGTTTAGCTAGAAATGCATATTGGGGAATCCATTGTCTGCAGTACGAGGTGAGGCCTATAAAGGCCCGCACTTCCTTTTGTGTCTGGAGTTGTGGCATATTTACAATTAACTGAATGCGATCTGGAGTGAGCTGTCTCCCCACTTTGGACAGCAAGTGACCCAAGTACACAACTTGCTGAACACAGAATTGTAGCTTCGAAGGAGACACCTTGTGTCCCTTGTCGGCCAGAAAATGTAAAACTGTCAGTGATGCTTGTTCACATTCGGGCTCACTTCGTGCGGTGATCAGCAGATCATCGACGTATTGCAGTAAAGCGGTGTTAACTGGCATTTGGATACAATCTAGTTGTCTTTTCAGTGCTTGGCTATAGATGCTGGGGCTTTCTGTGAATCCTTGAGGTGCGCGGGAAAATTTGAAACTTCGTCCATTTAAACTGAATCCGAAGAGGTATTGGCTCTCTGGATCAATCGGTACACTAAAGAAGGCGTTCTTGAGGTCAATTACAGTAAAGAACGTTGCTTCAGAATCAATAGCAGTCAATAGGGAAGAGATATCGGGGACCACAGGGTACTGTGGTACGATGCATTTATTCAGTTCTCTTAAATCAATCACCAGCCGATATACTGGCGGTGCATTGGGATCAGTACGTTTAAGAATCGGAATGATGGGTGAATTACAGATATTGGAGTCGGTCTCTACGACCACTCCTTGGGCAATGAGCTCTTCAATGATTTCCAGTAAAGCCACTACAGCCTCGGGTGGTAACTTGTATTGTCTTATTCTGGGTAGAACAACACCTGGTTTGAGTGTAACACGGTACGGTGTGATATGCATGCAACCTACATCAGTTGGGCCTTTTGCCCACAAGTGATCTGGTACATTTTTCAATCTGACATCAAACTCTCGTAATACATAGTGACCCTTGAAATCCCGCAGAAAGAGTCTAACTCCCTCCGGGGAACAACATATAACAGCTCCTAGAGCCTTCAATGTCTTTATTCCTAACAGATTTTCTGGACATGATTTCGTCAGTAACAGGTCTGTAACTCGTGATAATGGACCCACAGCCAGGGGGACTGGTTCTGATACCTCATTTACAATGGGCTGTCCTGAAAAACCAAGGGAAACATTCTGTGAGCCTGAGAGGGGTGCCCCTGGGACTTCGTCATGGCTGATTGTTGTGCGGCTTGCCCCTGTGTCAATTAAAAACTTTCTGTCTTTTCCCAATACTTGACTGTGTACATAAGGACCCTCTTGATCTACAGGAATTTCAATAAGAGGCAAGCCAAACTCCCTCTCTAGGCTGTTTCATGTGTATGGTTGATAATCGGGGTAAGCGGATTGGGCATACTGGTACATCTGTTGGGATATTTGTTGAGTCGCGGCAATGGGTTGTGGCTGTGATACCGCTACTGTCTGTGCTGCATGTGGTGAAGCATGCATAGGCTGTGTATTCTGTGAAGTCTGTTGCTGGGCCTGATCTTGTCTTGGTGGATGCGGTCACTCTTTAGTTTTACCTGTTGCTATGTTATGTTTCAGAACTGGACATTCATGTACGTAGTGGCCTGGCTGCTTGCAATAGTTGCATGTCCCTTTAACGGGAGCTGCGGCGTGACCTGTCTGGGTCGTACCCTTTCTCTGGCCATCGGCTGGAACTGATTGAGCCACTAACATTTTCATTTTCGTGTCTTTCATACGTTTCTGTTCATGATCCTGTTCTTCTCTAATTCTGTTCTGATGGTATTGTAACATTTGTAACATCTGTGATGGCGTATTTGCTTGCCATGTACTCTCAACCTTGTATACACGGTTTTTAACTGCTAACAGGGAATTCTCCACTAATTTTGATACAAAAAGATGCGGGTACGACTCGCTACTTGGTTTAAGACCACTATTAATAATAAAACATTTCTCGAATCTTGAATAGAAGTCACTAGTATCTTCATCCGGTTTCTGTTTACATGCTGAGATTGCGTCCCAATCTTCCTTTCTAGTTGTCAGTAATCTTGGCAGAACCTGTACTATCAAACCTGGTAATGCTTTAGTTTTCTCCCCAAGGCCTAGCCCTGGGACACGTTTTTCCTCCTCGTCTTCTATTTCTGCCCATACAATCTTTTTCTCTCCCACCTCCCATTCTTTTTCCTTGAGTTTCTCGTAGATGCCCGTGGGCAGCAGTACCTTTAACATTTTCATGATATCTTCATATGTGTAATCCCCCATCAGTAACATGTCTTTAAGTTCTCTGTGAAAACCTGCAGGGTCTTTATCATGACACGGTACTAGTTTCTTCATTTCTAACAGCTCTAACTTGGTCAGAGGCGTGTGTACATACACACGTTTCAAGGTATGATCGGCACCCATAACTGGATGTACTTCTCGTAAGGGGTTCTGACTTTCAATGCCATGCAGACGTTCCATATGATACATTTTTCTTTCTGGGGGCGGAGCGGGAACATATTCGGAGCTTACGAAGGTTTTATATCTATGTCGTTGTTCTAGAATTATTTGTATTAACTTGGTACTTAGACCTCTCCATCTATCCATGAGTAGTGCTTCTAATGTATCGTGTAAGGGACCTGGATCAGAATGTTGGTTTCTGTATAACGTGAGGAGGTGCTGAATCATGTATACACCTGCTAATTTCTGCTCGTCTGGGGAAAGGTTCAGAAATGTCTGCGCTACTGTGTCATCATTGTATATGTTCGGATTGTCAGCCCATAATACTGCTGACCGGGCTAGTTCTTGTTCATCCATAGAATTGAGTACATGGTACCCGATTCGGTCTCGAAGCCTTTTATCAGTCTCTTGGAACTGATGTTCAGGAGAATTCGGTTTTGTTATGCCAGAGAGAAAAACTCTCTTGCTTTCTGGACGAATGCCTTTCCTAAGGTAAGTTCCCTTACCTACATACGCTATCGTATCTGTAGTCCTTTCTGGTTCTTCAGGTTCTTCTTCCTCCTCGGAGGAAGCTTTTTCTTTCTCTTTTTCGTGTATTTCTATCACTGCTTTTCTTATTCTCTTGTATATACTGGCTATGCAACTCCCTTTATCATGCTTTCCTTCAGATATATTTTGACCCCATTTGTTGAGTGCATCTAATTCATCCTGTTCTGTCCCAGGCCTGTCTCGTTCTCTGATTAGGCATTTTATAAAAAAACGTAATATATATGCTTGAATGTCAACTTTCTGATGCGCCATGGCATCCTTAATACTTTCAGGGTCTTGCCCAGTCTGGACAAAGTGATATATTCTATCTAGGTGCTCTTTCATTCCTGATAATAACAATAGGTAATCTGCAGCATGTCGTAAGCGTAGTGATGCTAAAACATCCTATCATCTTTACCGGGTACTGGATCGTATCTGCAAACTTGGAGCGGTTCTTTGAGTATGTCGAGACGGGGTGATTGGAGTATAAAAGGATTCTGCATATCCCTAAGGTGTAGTCTGTGTGTTGGGGGCGGGGTCTGGTGACCCCCGGTCGCACCTCCTGAAGCGGAAGCTTGGACATTATTTCTCTGCGGAGTCTGTATCTGTACTTGAATTTGTCTTTTAGTAGGATCAGGTCGAAGCGGTTTTGGTAGATCAATTTTAAGTGCGGGAAGTGGTGGAGGTGGAGGAATGATGGGCTGTCGAACGGGGAAACCTGATTGCAGTAACGGTGGGATATGGTCTGGAGGCGGGTTGCCACCCCCGTCACCGTCAGTAGGCGGAACGCGGACAGGCAGATTGGTGTAAGCGGGTGCTACATCCTCTAGATAGGAATTCAGAAATATGTCTTTAGTAGTTCTGTGATTTACTTTAGTTGGAACCAATGGTGGCGGCAGATTTTTCGGTATTTCTGAAGTGGCCTCAGGCGAACCCTCGGCCACAAGATACATGCCATTTACAAGATTGTTTCGTGCGCGGTCTATTTGTTCTGATTTTACTCGGATCCCTTCAGTAACTAATTCGTTTTCTTGGGCTTTATCTGATTCTTTAAGTCTGTCTTCTCTACGTAGTGCTTTTTCAGCACGCTTATGTGATTCCTTACGCCAAAACTCTATGGCGTCTTTCTGAGATTGTCTGGCTTTCTTTTTCCATAGTGCTTCCTCTACCTTCATGATGCACTCGGCATCCCATGTTCCGGTAACAGGCCATCTGTGTCTTTCGTCTAGATGCTTAGTATAATCGGCCCATAAATCTAGATACAATATGGCATCTAAGCCATGCTTGTGGTACATAAAATTTCCAGGAGTGTCCCTAGGGGGGATAGGAATTTCTTCCTCTAGTATCCCTTTCCTAGTTCCTATCTGCTTTAACTTGTTGAAAAACGGCATCTTGTTTACTTAATACTGAATGCTCAATCCTTGCTACTTAATACTGAATACAGCTAGTTGCACAAAAACACAATAATGCACATTAAAAACAGTCACACTCATACCACGACATTAATCACATGAAAGACATTTGAGACATATATAACTACCCCCTATACCGGATGTACTGCTAAACAGCACAGATACACTGCTAAGAACAGTGCAAAAACTTGAAATAACTGATATACTGCTAAACAGTACAGATACACTGTCTAAAACAGTGCAGACCGGACTTGTGTACCCAAACCCGTCTAGATACGTCCCAGCAATGGTACTCACCGGGAAGCACGGAAAACAGAAGGCCTCGGAAAACTCGACTGGACTGGACCGGACTCGACTCGACTCGACTCGACACGTGGATACTTCGGAAACTGGTGGGCCTCTTGACACCTCGGACCTTGCTTCTTTCGGCTAGGCTCTGGTCGGGATCCTCCGCACTCCTCACCGCCTCGTCTGGGTGCTGATTGCAGTCTTCGTCACCTCCGTGGGCCAGAGGGAGATACAGGAAATCCTGCCGGTACGCGTAGTTTCCGTCTAACTGATGGCAGGGGACAGAGTTTGCAACGCACCAACCGGCGCGTGGGGTGGGGGAGGGGTCCCTGTTCGGGCGCCAAAATATTGTGGTAAATATTTGATTTACCGTCTTAATTTCTATGCAGGTAAGTACTTAATTAATAATAACTCAATCGGAAAGAAAAAAACAGAGTCCGTGGTGCTAGAGTTCTTAGGGGTTTTATTCCTCAAAAAGGAATCGTTCTAGAACTGGATATCATGTTCCTGCAACCACGAGGGTTCAGGAAGGGATAGAGCAGCATTTTATTGACAATACATAGCTTATATACTTAAGTTACATTATAGAAACCAATACAGTAGGCGTAACAGCTGAGAGAAGACAAGATAACAGCATCCACGTGTTAGTAATACGTAATCAGAAGGCGTGAACTAGGCGTGAACTAGAGGTGTGTGCTAGAAACGTCACAGATAGGTGTCATAAGTGGGTGGCAACAAAACAGAAATCTTGTAATGTCAGCAGAAATCTGAGGCTGGGATGCGCGCGCAGCTGCATGACGTGTGATTGACGTGTAACCAGAGGGTGCAGGGGGACTTGACATTTGCACTGGCGGAAAGAGACAGAAGTCTGGCATGTCAGATCAACTCGTACTTCTATCATATCTGATATCTGATGTTTGGGAACCATATTATCTAAACGGAAAAGGTCTCTGGAGCAGAAGCTATTCTATACTGACTGTGAGTGCGTGTATAAGCGCCTAAGTGTCTGCATGAGAAGCGTGGGGGCATGGGCCTTCCATGAGAGCATGGTAACAGAGGCTATGAATTACTTGCACAGAGACAGTGAGGCCGGGCCCTTTTGCTCTGCAGCTGGGGGGATGTTTACTTAAACTAGTAGGCAGGAATGCATTTTCGAGGAGCGGAACAGATAATTCGAAGGTTGAATTCAGTCTTGGCAGGCAGCAGGCTGAGCTAAGCGCCGGGAGCCGCGCAGAAAGTAAGTCAGAGGTCACGGGTACAGAGGCAGCCTGGGCTGAGGCTTTCAGAGTCAGAAGGCAGGAAAAAGGCTCGATGGCAGAATTCAGGGCCTACTTTACCAGAGCTGAAAAACGTGTAAAGTACACCACAAAAAGACGTTGGCATAGCATACTTAGGAACGGACTATTCAACCCATTCAGGGTGGGTCTGAAAGAGGACATGTTAACGTTGGACGCAAATGTATTTGCGTCTTCATAGCTGGCACAGGAGGGAAGTTACATGCACTTTAAGCTGGTACATGGAGACGGTGGGGTACACGATAGGGCACATAACTTGACCAAAAATTTATATTTTCTCAAAACTTGTATCGATAATGGAAATTGATCAACAACAGTATTGTCATTTAGGCATATAAAATCTGCACACAAACTACTTTTTTGTTTTTAAGTTCAAATCTTTTTTATTGAGCAATAACAAAAATGAAAACGGCAATAAAGCATCAGTAGAATTACAATCTTATTGGAGTGATGCCGCAATCAAGCATGGATCAGTACATATAAAACAATACATACATATAGTAAAGGAAAGTAAAGTATATTGAAAACAAGAAATTAAACATCAGTCCGGATCTTTAAAAGAGATGAGATGAATGAATAAACAAAATAATATACCATCATTGCATTCTTACGGTTGTACACAGTTCCGTAGAGCCCTCCATACAAATCTAGCCATTTAATACCATGTATACTTTGTCGTCCCTGCACAGTGTATCTAAGGCTGTTAAGCCCATGGGTACAGGTCATATCCAGTACAGTACATGCAGCGGGCACCCCACACTTTACTAAGTATTAACCTCAAACTACTTTTACCGTTGTTCGTCCAGCTACGATAATTGGTGATATCCATTTAGATGGTTCAGTTGGCTCACTAATAACAGCCTGTTTTTCTGCAACTCTAGCTTGACTTCCTTCCTCACAATGATGGGAATATTCGGTGTCTTATGTATTTTGGGTACAGCAGAAGTGTTAACTCTAAACTGATGTGTGAAGCCTTTAAGCTTTACAACTTTACTAGTGCACACTTCTTGAAATTCCTTCATACTCTAGTTTTTAGGGTCTTCTCCACCACACGCAAGTATCCTTATTCTGGGCTGTTAGGACCCCAGACAGTTTTTAATGCTCTTCAGTCCTCAAACCCAACACAGATGGACCATCCACTGCCACATACATCTTGCATGCGACTTGTCTGTTTTTGAAATTGAAAACCAGAAGCCTGCATCTAGAAAAAATGGTACAGCGACAGTTAGCTAATTTTATTGAGGTCCATGACATTTTACATGATACACAGTCTGGTTTTCGGACTGGCTTTACTACTGAAACCGCACTTTAGGAAGTGGCAGAGTCAGGAAGAATGACTTGGGATGCTGGAGCATCAGTTATACTGGTGCTTTGGACCTACCTGCAGCGTTCGACATGGTGGACCACTTAATCCTGGTACAGAGACTCCAAGCAGCAGGAATTGGAGGTGTGGTACTCACCGGGCTGAAGTCCTGTTTAAAAAATCGCATGCAGAAGGTCGCCCTTTAACTCTACCAGTCTGAACCCAAACAACTATGGTGTGGGGTACCACAGGGGTCAGCCTTGAGCCCGCTTCTTTTGAACCTTTATCTGGCCCTTCTGTTCGTGCTCATAGCTATCTAGGGTGTGAAGGCGATATCATACGCCAACAACACCCGGCTGGTGTTTTCTTTTAAGGACCAGTCTCTGAACTCCTTCACTAGGTTTAAGGGATGCCTGAGAGACATCGCCCAGTGATGAATAATAATAAACTTAAACTTAATGCAGAGAAGACTGAAGTGTTGTTCTTCGGCAAGGTTCTTCCGCCAGCAGCCAGCATCTGGTGGCCGGCAGAAATGGGCCTGCCACCTAGGCGGGCAACCACGTCAAAAAACTTAGGCATGAAATGGTAAGTCGATCTCTCTTTCACAGCTCAAATTCGGCAGGTGACGGCCTCATGCTTCAGTAAATTAAGAAGCCTGAGGAAATCTTTACATCTACTGCCGGAGGACTGTCGCAGAGTCATTGTCCATGCTACAGTGACATTTAGGCTGAACTATGCTAACTGCCTGTACCTGGGTCTGCCCGCCTGTCTCGTCAGGAGACTGCAAATGGTACAGAATGCGGCTGCGAGATTGATTAGACAAGTGCAGTTTTGACATCACATCTCTCCGGTGGCAAAAAGGATTGAGTTTAAGGCCTTAACACTGGCCTTTCGAGCAATACATGGCAAATGTCCTAGTTAACTTAAACATCGGCTATGCCGCTACCAACAACACTGCTCCGTGAGGTCTAACTCTCAGAACCTGCTTTGCACTTATCGTTTTGCTAAAACTAGCGTAGGAGGCAGATCCTTTACAGTGATGGCGGCTAAGCTCTGGAACTCTTTGCCGAATAATATCCGCCTAATCCAATCGGAGCCGATATTCAGAAAGTCCTTTAAGACCTGGCTCTTTAGCACAGGTTAGATCTCTTTGGCCTTTTGTCGCATGCATCCTACCGCCATAGCGCCAGGATTCCTCTGTTTGATGTTTCTGTTGCGCTTTATAAATGTCTGTATTATTATTATTATTATTATTATTATTATTATTATTATTATCATCATCATCATCCCAACATGTCAGTTTTACCTCCTGCAAAACATTCTGAGTTAAGGTCCGTAGGTTGTAAATGAGGACCAATAATTTGATTGTATTATCTACCAAACAGAACAAACAATATTAGTAAATGAGAATCCAGAATCTGCCACTTGAATTTCAAAACCACCAAAAGTAACACAAAGGCTTGCTATGATCATTGCCATTAATGTTCAAGCCTACTAAGATGTCTTCTTTGATCTCATTCTCTAATGAATCTGACATACTATCAGCCACACATGTAAAAAATTCCTTCTTAGTTTTTTTTTTCTGCAAACTTTCAGAGTGGCAAAAGTTGCCACGTTCTAAGCAACTAACTGTTTTAGCTGTTCTAACAAATCTTGCTAAATGTGTGTTGCTTTCACATTGATAGCACATAAAGTTTACTACCCCGTGTCCATTATTGATCTCTTTGTGAAACTCTTTCCTATTATTTTCGCAATCACTACACTATTGCTTTCGTGGTTATTCCCTTTTTTATCCATGTTAACAGATAAATTAAGTTCATGAGGCATGGTAGCATTTGCACATCTTTCTGATAGCTCTGCTTTTTTTTTATTACTAAGGCAATATGATCATTCAAACTTGAATTCCTCTTCAATCCTCAACCTTTGTCGTATAATTTCCACCCTACGGGAAAAACTGTACGTTTGTGGGCAATATAACCGTTGGAATGGTGCCAGACCGATTCTATGCACCCCCTCAGGATATGTTGTCCTATAGGCCAGCTAGCTGACATTGCCATGTCAGTACCTCTAAACCTAGGCAAGCAACAAATGGTTCTGGCGACCACTGAACATGACAACCTAGCTCCCTCAGGGATTGTGGAAACAGATCTGGAACCCTTTTGCCCAGTCACTTGTTCTCTCGCACTCTCAGAGAAACATACATGGCATACACAGTGGGACATTTTCAATGTCTATTGAATAAACATGATTCTTGTATAGAGTGGTGGTGGTGGTGGTTTGAGAAATCTCGCCAATGACATCAAAGCCCTAACTAAACTCAGAAATTATTATTTATTTATAATTAAAAGCATCTGTGGATGGAAAATAGAACAACATTTGCACAATGCATGTCAAGGTATTGTACATGGTGTTGAAGGAGTCGTGAAAATAGTCCTGCATAATGGACTCTGTAATTGAAGCAGATCCAAAGAAACAAATCCAGCATTGTTACACACGCAAATGTGTGTAAAAGGTTATTGGGTGAAAGGGAAGGCAACCTAAGAAACGTAGGAGTAAGAGTATATGTTCCTTCCTGTTAGAACTGGGGGTCTCTAGTTGGCAGTGGTAGGTACCACTGACCAAATAGGGACCCTTGCTTCTAGTCAGGGTAAGGAGGAAACCCTCTAAGATAACCCCTTGGCACGAGCAGTCAAGGTTTATCAAAAGCAATGTGTAAAGTATTTGTACCAACACTCACAGTAACACAGTGAAAACACCACACACTGACTCCACAACAGGTTAGAAAAATAAAGGTATTTAATCTTAACTACACAAGACCAAAACCACAAAAAATCCAACATACAGTTCAAGAATATGGTTTCAAAAGAGTTCTTAAGGTTGCGATAAAATAATCCACAGTTGCGTGAAAAGTTCACAGTTGCGTCACGTTTAGCCAACAGTACCTTTAAATGCGACAAAGTTCCAAAACAGAAATTGGTGCGGTGGAAAACAAGCGATGCATCACTCCTGAGACCCTGGGGAGGCAATGCGACCGCCCCGCTGGATGCAGCAGGTGACTCCGGTCTGTATGGGGAGGAATGAGATACCTTGTATGGATTCCGGTGCTGAGGTTCCGTAGTGAAAGAAGCTTGCAAAGGCACGATGCGATTATCTTTGGAGTTGCGACGATCTCTGGGGCGACGATCCGCGGACCAGCGGTGTTTTTCCTCTCGCAGCTCCTCGATGCGATGGCTCTGCGATGACACTCACAGCGACGTGATGCGGTCCGCATGCAAGCGGTGCGACGATAGGCTCTGCGACAACACTCGTAGCGGCAGGAATTTCCTCGCACTGTCGGGGATGCACTCCGCAAGCAAGTGATGCGACAAAACTTGCAGAAAGTCTTTAAAAGCTTGGTTTCCAGCTTCCCAGCACAGGTACAACTTCCAGATGCACCACAACTGGCCCAAACACTCTAGGAAGGACAGAACTCTCTCAGCAGAGTTCAGGGAAGCTGGGGGTGAAGTCCTCTTGTTCCTGGGACTTCTAAACAGGGAGCCAGCTCTTCCCAGGCCCTTGGAGATTCCTTCAAGCAAGGGGACAGAGCACCAAAAGCAAAGTCCTTCCCCTCTCCTTGGCAGTAAAGCAACAGCAGGTCAGTCCAGCAGAGCAACAGCAGGACAGTCTTCCTTCTTCAGTTTCAGCTTTCTCCTTGGCAGAGGTTCCTTCTTGATTCCAGCATGATCTGATTTTCTGTAGTCAGCAGGGGTGTGGAATTTAATAAAATATCTAGTTGTCCATGGGGCAAGTAGCTTCATAAATCTGCTTGTCCTTTAACAAAACCCACTTGTCCCTTTAGTGCCATAAAGTGCACCGTCAAATAATGGCAGCAGTCTCGTCATAAAAGAGCTTTGGCAATTGCCACTCTGGTTATGTCAGGCTCATAGTATAGACGGATTTGAATACTAGCAAATCCCTTATTTTGCATCCTTTCTGCAAGTCTACATGCTGGGTTTGGAGGTAGCAGTAAGCAATATTTACAGGGTTAGAATGCTCTTTCGAGTCTATGCAAACCTACTAACGCGCATATTTTTTGAGGGCTTTCATCAGCTCTCTTTAATCCTTTCCAATACTGAGAAGGGTTGGAAATGTACTCCTGACAGTAGTAACATTTCTTTGAGGGCTGGTGAAAAATGTGGTTTGAAGAAAAGTGAACTTGTAAACATTCATCAGATTTTCGCAGTGGCAAAACTACACATTCATAGCTCATGTGAAAGTGCAATTCACAAATATTTCCTAGAGTATGGTTTCCTGGCCTACTTAAGGAAATTCATGTGAATTCATGAAAGATGTAAATCTGCATTAATGCAAGGACATCCATCATTGTGCACTTTTGTGGCTTTCTTTAACAATTGAGCTTTAACCAAGAACTTTTGTTTTAATTAAAATGCTATCTCTATCTATCGGCTGACTTCACTGTGTGTAACAGCATTCTGCTCTTTTACAAGAAGAATATCTTCACAAAAAGTAGTTTTGTTCAGTTCCAGGAACTACTGTGGCAATGTGGGCTTTTTGAGAACAAAAATAGTTGGCTGTCTAGGAAGAACGTGCTGGCAAACAGCACCACGCTGACCTGATAAGCCGAGATAGAGTAAGGAGCATAGTGCAGGCCAAGTGCGTGAGCAGAAAATTAAAATACACCCCACTTTGAACCAAAGTTCTTATGCTACCAAGCAAGTGAAGAAAGCCATTGCAACCCTCTCTAGAAAAGCTCTCATCTTTCCCATCCAAGTAGCTACCCATTCATCTTTTCATTTGCCCACTGATATCCACCCTTTTACCTTTACATTGTCATCCATTCATTCTTTCATCCAATAGCCTTTAACCATTGTTTTTCCAACCATCCACCCACCCATATCTAAACCTACCCAACCATCTCCAAACCTATACATCCATCTATTGCAGCCACCCACCCATCCTTTTTCTCACCCATCCACCACCCTTTCACTCCTTCCATCCACTCTCCTTTTTATTCATCCATCCATTTATCCATCCTTCCGCCCATCCATTTATCCATCCTTCCGCCCACCCATCCATCCATCCTTCCGCCCACCCATCCATCCATCCTTCCACTCATCCATCTTTTCTCTCACTAATCCATCCACCCTATAACCCATGCATCCACTCTTTCCTTCATCACATCAGTCGTCCATCCACCATAACTGTCACTCATTCATCCTTGAACCTATCCTTTCACTCATTCATCCATCAATCTAGCCAGACACACTTACACTCACTCATCCAACCACCCTTTCACCCACACATCCATCCATCCTTTCACTCAATCACCTGCTCTTTCACATTACTTATCAGCCTTTGTCTGCTGAGTTGTAGACCGAAGAGGCACAATAAGGGCTGCACCCCCACTGTAGCTGCTACAATGGGGGGGTTCGTGACATCTTCTCCAACCCTATCCTTCCATCTCCAAATCTATCCATCAAACTCATCCATTCCTCCTTCCATTCATTCATCCCTCCCTCCATCCATCCTTTCACTCATACATCCACGCTTTAACCCCATCATCCTCTTTTTAACTCAGATATCCATACACAGTTGCACTCATCTTCAATCCATTCTTTCACTCATCCATCCATCCTTTCACCCCATCCATCCTCCTTTCAGCTCCTATATCCAGCCTCCCCTTCAGCCATCCCACCAT
The DNA here is from genome assembly GCF_964263255.1 of Lissotriton vulgaris. NCBI lineage: Eukaryota > Metazoa > Chordata > Amphibia > Caudata > Salamandridae > Lissotriton > Lissotriton vulgaris. The sequence goes on from NC_141685.1 coordinate 1,848,177,318, forward strand.
CAATCTGTCCTTTTGCTCATCCATCCACCCTTTCAATCCCCTCCATCTACCCTTTCACTCATCAGGGTTTTCACTCCACTATTCACCCATCAATCTATCTATCCATCCATCCATCCGCTTATCCATCCGCTTATCCATCCAGCAACCTTTCCACCGAGCCACCCACTTATCCATCCATCCACTCACCTATCCACCTATCCTCCACCCGCCCACCTATCCACTTATCCTCCATCCACCCACTTATCCATCCATACACACACCTATCCACATATCCTCCATCCACCCACCTATCCACCTATCAACCACCCAACCATCCACCCATCCATCTTCTTTCTTTCAGCCGTCAATCCACCATTTCATTCAGCCATCCATCCTTTCACTCATCCATCCTCGTTCACCCCATCCATTCATTTACCCTTGCGTTAATCCTTCTATCCTTTCACTCACCCATTCTTACATCAATCCTTGCATCTATCCATCTACCCTTTAACCCACTCACCCACCCTTTCACATTAATTAGCCTTTGTCTGTGAACCTGCAGATGAAAGACGCCTATCAAGAACCTCACAACTGCAGTAGCTGCTACAACTGTGTGTTTACGGTGCACCCTGGAGAAGGCAAAAAGTGAGACAAAGTGCACGTACAGAAATAGGTGTGGGCCTGAGGTCTGCATGAAAGCCCCATGGGGAAAGTAAGGAGATGTAATGTACGCGTAAGATATGAGAGGCCAAGAGAAGGGGGTCAGGCTGTCAGAGATGGCGGCGGAGGGGGGTTAGCAGGTATAGTCACTGGGTAAAACATGAGATGTATAGGAAATAAAAAGAGGAGGGTGGGCACGAGCTTAATGAGAAGGGAAAACAAGGTGCTTTACAGTAGTTCCTGGAGGTGAGGATGTGGAGGAATCTTGGGGCCGTTAGAGGCACAAGGGTGAAGCACAGAATGAAAGGCAGGGATCACAAGTTCAAGTCAGAGCGGGGGCCAAGAGGCAGAAAAGGCAGTCTCTTACATGCCAGTGCTGCGGGTGTTCTGGAGCTGCAGAAGCTCGATGTTTGTCTCAGGCACAAAGTAAATGAAAGGACCAGGAGGGGGCCCACAAGCCTGATACTGCTGTGGATGTACATGCTGGGGTCGGAGGTAGCTGCAACTTTGACCTTCGCTCCATCATGTTCTTCTGCTCAGGGGAAAGTGAAAGTGCAACCCCCAGCTTTTGTTTTTGCATTCGTCCTTTCAGTGCTAATAAACTGCTCTGAGCGACTTATTAACTGGATGTGAACAACAGAGTTCAACAGCTGTGTATCAAATTACTCTAGGACTTTCTACTTGTCCTTCGGACAAAACAGAAATTAAAACCTCTTGCCCTTGTAGAAAATCTAGATGTCTCGGGCGTCGGGAGATATGAATTCCCCACCCCTGAGTCAGGGGTCCTGTACTTTATACCCCTAAAAGTCTTTGATCCCTTTGTGCAGGAGATCTCTGAGCCTGGTCTGAACTAGTTCTGGGTGTTCCTTGAGCACTTTGTTTTCCTGGCCTCTCCTTTCCTTTCATAGAGAGGGGCAGGGTCGTGAGCCGCCTAGCAGGAGGGGGAGCCAGCATTGTGGAAGGCAGGCACAGCCCTATTCAGGCCCAGGTGCTACCCCCTCCCACCACTCTGGATGCAGATGGAGCTATTCATCCCAGGGATGGCCCACTCAGACTCTGGGAGCCACCCAACCCCTGTCACTCACAAACCAGACAGTCAATTCACAAACAGGCCAAGGCACACAAAAAAGGTCAGACAAGAGAACAGCAACTTTCTAAAAGTGCTGTTCTCAAACAATTTAAAAACAACCTTTCCTAAAAGATGTGTTATTAAATTCTGAGTTCAGGGATTCCAGACTTTTATGTCCTATCTTGCTCCTATGGGATGATATTCTGGTAGCCACTGTAGCCAGCTTTCCCCATGATAGCCTATGAGGCAAGATAACCTTACAATAGTGAAAAACGAAAATGGCTGGAATTCACTACCAGAGAATGTCACCTGCACCAGAACATGCTCTACCTTTCACATACACTGCACCTTGCCCAAGGGGATAAGTTGGGCCTTCCATAGGGGTGACCAATGTGTACAGAAAGGGAAGGGTTAGGCCTGGCCAGTGGGGACACTGACCAGGAGGACATGGCAGTTCACAGACTGCACACAGGCACTATGGTGGCAGGCCTGAGACACCATTTTAGGGCTACTCATGGGGGTGGCAGAATCAGTACTGGATGCCCACTAGTAGCATTTGTTATCACCAGCCCTGGCACACTCAGTGCACTTTACTGGGGACTTCTTGGTGACACAAATATGCCAATAATGGATAACCAATCGTAATAAGAATATACACAGGGAGCACGTGCACTTTGACACTGAACAGCAGTGGCAAAGTGCACAAAGCATCTAAACCAGCAAAAAATGAAACCCAGCACAGCATCAAAAATACAGGAGGTAGAGGCAAAAAGATAGGGGGAAACCACGCCAAAGATGCCAGGTCTAACACTCCCTTTCAACCGGTCTGTTTTAGCCGATAGGATGATTCCTTTTCTTTGACACATCACAGTAGTCCAAGTTGGCTTGAGTAAAGGTACTTATTTTATTTGCATACACCGCATTACGAATATATTTCACTCTTTTTTAGCTTATTTTGTGGAAAGTATTTGAGGAAGGGAACAGCTCTTCCCGGTTGAAAGGGAGGAACATACGCCTACACCCTTACCCCCACTTGTTAATATGAGGCTAGAAAGGTCCAGACCCTCAAGCGAAGTTTCTCCAGCAGCTCAGGAATTCATATCTAGAACCAGTATCTCTGGACCGTTCATTTCCCATTGAACATAAGGAACATGTTCATGGTGAAAGATGGCATAGTTTCTACATGGACCTAACTAAGACACATGACCTCTCTCTTGTATTCCTTTATTTTTAGAATACATAACTACTTGGTCGCAAATACGGTCATCATATAAATTGCATGCTACTGCTAATTTTTTAAGGAAAGATACATAGAAGCCAATTACGATGTCGGTTGGACTGACACCAACATGCTGCCAGTCTCGCCGACAACTTTAGCCGCGGTCAGACCGCCACATTACGATGCGATCAGTTGTACCGTGTTGCCCCAGGGACCGAGCAACAGCTTCCGACGTGCTCATGGAGCCCGTCGCAAAGTTGGTCAGATCATATTCTTAATAATGTAGGCAGTGCCTTCTCAGGCACCACTGTGGGAATTGCTATCCACCTTTTCGCCAGTCATTGCACATTGGTTCTTCCGATGTGGAAAAAGCTGGCAGAAAGCCATTTTGGGGACCAAAATAGGGCCCCTGACCCCTCCAGTCCTCCCCTATGAGCCCTGGAGGGCACATCTGATGCCCCCTAAACATCCTTGCATCATGTGACAGGCAGCGCATGGTGGTGTCACAGGGATGTTTAAAAACATGCCTTTTGGCATTGGGGCTTGTTCTGCGCCCCTTTTCCGGGCCGCAGCACAAGCCTCCATGCTAAGAGACATGTTTCGGACTGCCTCCACAGTCGTCGCCTAATATTTTGGGGGACGGGACCATCGACTATCTGCCGGTCCCGTTCCTGCAATAATGACGGTCGAACGCTCGTCTGACCGCCATCATTGTCAGCCCCATAGTCTACAACACTGTCACGCAGTGAAACACAGCAACACATAAAGTAGGAGTGAAATTTTCTTCTAAATCGAAAAAGGCATGTTTCAATACATCAATATATCCACTTCTGGCAATTTTGTGCATTTGACCATCAATACAAAGAGCTTCCGGACCCAAACAGTGCATAAGGATACGTTTTTTCCAGGTGAGTACACGATTATCCTCTACAGTGAGAATATAGTTCAGGAAATACTCCTTAAAATCTATCTGCTTGCTTCACCAGTAATGGGCAAAAACACCTTGGAGTCCTCCAAAATATTTTTAACAGGAGTGGAAGTAGTGATCGTGAAGTAAAATGAAAATTAGTGTTACAAATTAAATCGTACCTTCAAATGTCTAAATAAAGTGAAAACACCCCCCTCAACCATATTTTACTTGCAGAGATAGGTAAAAATTCTAGAGACTCTGAAGTGCAAGACAAGAAAATGATTGCATGTGTATTACATCACTTGACCTTGGTGAAAGTAAAACACTAGATTAATGCCTATCCTCGCAGTAGAATATTTTAACCCTGTCATAAATGCTATGACATAACACACAACAAATAACACAGCAGACTTGTGTTTGCATGTGAAGGTGCAAGCGGCTTCGCTTTTAAACGTACACAGAGACCGCCTTAGCCAGCCAGCCACCAATGAGCAACCCTCACAATGCCAAATTGACCATGCGAGTAAGTCTTAAATAATGTTGACTACCTTTCTATGGTGCCAGATAGTTCTTTTGGCCAAGAACCACAGAGTAACTCACATACGTTAAAGTTAAAATTAACTTCTGCTGATGAGTAATTTTCTCTGACGATTCCGGGAGACTGTGGGAATTGGGGTTGATTGGCGCCTATCCTCGCTGCCAAATTCTAGACTAATGATTCTCTGAGACAATACGGTAGAGGTAAGATCGATTTTAGTCCAATCAACCCTGAACATGCCCAAGAAAAACGCTCCTGTGCCTCCACCCAAGCTAGCTTCCTGTAACATTCTGAAGCCTACTATAAAAACCCCTGAATATAGAATACAGAATGTGAGAAAGTACAATCATTCTGTCAGCTCCATCAACCCCAATACTACAGAAAGGTTCTAGTTGAAATCTCTTCAGGCGTCGTCTCAAATTATGTTATTATCCCGGTTCCTGTTTGGGGGATGCTCAAGGAAGAGGGAAAGGCACTTTGATTCTGTTCTCAGATCACACAATTCTGGCACAGGGAGCTATCTCCATCCGTACCTTGCTCACAAGATAATTGTGAATCAGCTGGTAAGCCCATTATTATTGATCCACCGCGACACCAATAATTGATCAGGGATCAATACTCAATAACATCATAATTAAAATGGGCCATACACATTCACCCAGAATCCCTGATACGCTGGGCTCAATTTATATACGTTCAAATCTTTTTACTTCTAAAAATCCATGTGTAACATTACAAGAAATACTTACTTATTTAACTTATTCATCAACTTTCCTTCCACTTGGTCGATGAACCAATTAGTTGAATAGTTTATGGTAATGACAATAGTAACTAACCATCTATTCTTCCTTTAAAAGATCGCAGACTCTCAATAAGGTTAATAAAGTTTATCTCAAATTATTTTAATTGCTCAGTAAATTCGGTCACAATGCAAACAATGAAACATATATAAATGCAACAAAAGTAAACCTTTTGTCATTTCAATACATGGTAATTCATGAGGGAGTGGATAGATTAAGAGACATCAGTTTCAGCAAAAATAAATGCGAAACAATAATACATTAACAGAGGAGATAGATGAAGAGACTATAGATTCATCTAGATAATACGAGTCAATGTGACCATAATAGAGTGGATAGCAGACAAAAGATTCAGAGACAAAATACTTTTGCAAATATTTATGCAAAGTACCAGTCAGAGTACTAATACAAACCTAACTAATCATGTAGAAAGCCATGCCTCTGGCCAATGTGATGGTGGGGGTCCCAGATATAGAATCTAGGAACAAAGATTACAATGACGGGAACGGAACGGGACAGGACAGGAACAGCTAGGCCTCTCTGAAAACCGACGATCAGCGATGCATTCACTAGCCTATACTTCCTCCCAGCAAGTCTAAACCACACCCCTAAAGGCACCCTAGTTATACCCTAAAACATACATTTCAAACCCACATTTGTTGCCACATTTCTCGTAAATTGACAGGGGATTGGTGGGTTTGGGAGGTGGTGTTGTCACACCATAGTGACTTCATTATAACTTATAGGCACATTCATTGTTCTACACCGTTCCCACGAATTATTATAGTTCAGTTCACACATTTTATTACATGTTTCAAATACACATAACTTAAAATAGTGCCTGCGGAAGAGTTCTTCTTGTCCCGCGGTCCGGCACATCTCTTGGCAAATGATCATCACATTGGCTTTCAACTTGTGCTCGTTTCTTTGCAGGACTCAGCACTTCTGACTGTGCTATCATGACATTTTCACTCCTCTTTCTGACCCCTCCCTTGTGTGGCCTACTTAAGAAAAATGGCTTTTCATCCAGTTCACTATAGTAAGTATATTATGAACATTCATTAATTATATGACAGTGCACCTTTCACTGTTTACCACCCACCTTGCATTATTCCTCACTAGAGTTACCTAACATAAGCTTTAAACAGAAAGCTGTATTATTTGTTACTCCAAAGCAAGATGCAACACACAAACTAAGAAATGTACATGCAGCCTATTCGTGCATTATTTTCGTTTCTATCAAAGCATATTGCAAAATACATTTTAGTTCTTTCATATATTATTTCATATTAATAAATACATGTGCAAAGCTATTTCCCACGTGTTTCTGTGTAAGGTGCATGTTAGTTTGTATTACTACTTACTGTTAGTATGTATTATGGGGGTATAAATTCGAGCAGGTTTATTTTTATTTTTTTATGAACCCCTGCTCCATCATTGTTGGACCCGGCCCATTAGGCAGGTTCACCCCTAGACTTTTTGCGTTTTCCTAGCCTATTTATGGAACCTGGTGTTGGTGATTTTAGGCCTCTGCGCACTTTTTCACTGTGGTACAGTGTAAAGTGCTTGAGCTCTCTGTGAATGAATGGTGAGTGACCTGCCCTCCCATAGGAATGAATGGGGAGTATGTATGCCCATGGTAGTTCCTGATGTGTGGGGAGTGCAGGGGCGAGTTTGGTATGAGAGAACTCGTGAGAATGAATGCTGCAAAATGATGTATGCAGCATGGCTGTGTCTAGTCTAGAAGTCCTACTTTTGGAAGTTGGCATATTTGTGCACGTTGGTGCTAGCGTGTGATTGGCTGGTGAGCCTGGCCCAGAGTGCATGGGCCTGCTTGTGGATTGACTGTCTGGTTTGAGGATGACAGGGGCTGGAGAGCCCAGGAGGTTGTCTGAGTCAGCCCATGGATGAAAGGCAGCATCTGCTGCCAGGGAAGTGGGAGGAGATGGCACCTGATAGTGAAGGGCTGTTCCTGTGTAACTACAAAGCTGGCTCCACCTCCCGCTGGGCGACTGACACCTCTGTCCCTGATACTGAAGGGGACTTCCCTCTAAACCAGTCCAGCTGGTTCTCACACTGCCTGCTTCAAAGGACTTCAAAGGTTTTGCACTGTATAAAAAGGGGTTGTATCCCCTTCCAAATTGTTCTTGTTTTCTAACTCGAATCTGCCAGGGGCATGCTGCTGGGGCTTAGGGGGATCCCTGGGCCCTGCCCAGCTCTTGGACTTCTGATGGACTGCTGGGGGACTCTTCCTGGCTGTCCCCCTGCCTGGCTGCACCTTTGAGGACTTTTTGCTGGACTTTATTTTGGCCCTGGAAGCCTTAACCTGTAATGCCCTGCAGCTGCTGGGACCCTCCTTGCTGTGGGGGTTCTTTCTGGGGCGTTTTGGCGCTTTCTGGGCTCCCCAGCGCCTCGTGGGCGCTTTCTTAACCGGATTGCTGGCAGAGCGCTGTGGTTATCCCGTGGGGGAAAGCACTCCTGCCCTGTGGCTGCCCGAGTGCTTCGTGTGCACTCTTATCGGATTTGCGGGTGCCACCCCGACTATGGCGCCCTTTGCGAGTGCCTACCTCGCCTATCTATTTTATTCTAGTCTCGAGGGTGTCCACCCCTCGGTTTGCCCTTCTTAATCACCGCCGCGGCCCCTTCGCGCCGCCATCAGGAGGCCAGGCATCGTTCTGCCTGACACGGGGCGGGACTTCCGGTTTTCGGAGGAAGTCCCGCGCACCGATTGGCTGCCGGATCCCGTGGTGTATGGAGGAGCCCCGGGTCCCAGGAGGGGGCCCGGGTGAAGCACCGCAGCAGTGAAGGACCCGAGGCGGCCCCCGCTGCTGGCGAGAGAGAGACGGAATGCCTTGGAGCCACGAAGGCTCCACGTAGAGTCCCGGTCCCGAGATGGGGGACCGGGGGAAGGGCGAAGCGGAGAACCGGCGAGCGCTTGACCGCCGGTGAGTGGGGCTCTGATCGAGGCGGTTGGGGGGGTGTGTCGGGCATGCTTTCGGTGCCGCCCCCGTGACCTGGGCCCTGTCCTCCCTCTCTGCTGCCCGAGCAGGGCAGCGCGCTTGGTGTTCAGAGTCCCCTGAGAGGGACTCCAACAGAGTTGGTGCTTGGGCGGCCCCGGTTGGCAGTGGGCCGCCCCAACGTGGTGAAGAGCCTGTCGAAGCTCTTGCGACATCGGGGGCAGTTTGATAATTTCGCCCTGAGAGGTCCCTGGCCACATTCGTGAGATAGGGCGGCCCCGGATGGCAATGGGCCGCCCCAACGTTGTCCCGAGCCCCAGAGGGGGGCTCCAAAGACCCCACAGTTGTTTAAGAGCCTGCTAGGCTCAGGGGGGGCATTTCTGTTGAGAGGGGATTTGTTGCAGAGCCTGTGTGGCTCCACCATTTGTGGCGCAATTCGCTAGAAGGGCTACTGAAGGCCCTGCCACAGTTTTGATGACTCTTCAGGTGCCCAGCACTTTGTGGGCACCTGCCACGTTTAGGCCTTTCTGTGATGTACACAGTTGCCCAGCACTTTGTGGGCAACTGCCACGTTTAGGCTTTTTGTACTCTGTGACTGGCGCTGCATGGCAGCGCGCCCTGACTTTGGACCCAGGGCATCCTTGCCCCAACAAGGCCAGTTGGCCTAGGGACTGCCACGGGTAGTGGCTTATGTAGTGTAGGCGCAATGTGATTTCTATGCTTCTAAATAGTAATTGCCTACTGTGTGTTTTTGCGCTATTGATTTATTAGGCACCTCTGAATGTTTATGCATTATGTGTCTTCCTTTCCATGCGCTGCACCTCTGAATGTTTAGTCATCATGTGTCTTCTTGCGCTGCACCCCTGAATGTATTTTATTGCATCATGTGCCCTATTCTTAACACCTCTGAATGTGTTACTGCATCATGTGTCTTCCTTTCCATGCGCTGCACCTCTGAATGTTTATGCATCATGTGTCTTCTTGCGCTGCACCCCTGAATGTAGTTTATTGCATCATGTGCTCTATTCTTACTCCTCTGAATGTAGGTTATTGCATCATGGGTAATGTGTCCTTTTCCTAGACCCCTAAATGCTGAGTGATACTTAGGTGGTTGTCTTTTCTACTCCTCTGAATGTAGGTTTATTGCATCATGAGTAATGTATTCTTTCTTAGACCCCTAATGCTGTGTGATACTTAGGTGGTTCTTCTTTCTTAGTACAGGTGGTCCTAGTAAGGTCCTGGTTCCTGTTACCAGTGGTTACTGGTTGTTATCTTTGTGATTACCATTTTATGTTTTACTATTTCATTCTAGAAGTGATTTTATATTCTACATTTTATCTAGAAGTGCTATATCTGAATATGACAGTGGCCCTTGTGGCCCTGTCTTGTGTACATAATCCCTGTGAATATTGCCTGTGCCAGTTGGCACAATGTATATGTGTGATTTTATCTGATGTGTTTTTACAATACAAAAGTTATTTTTATAATAACCTTGTGTGGAGTCTCTTTTGTGGTGTGCCTAGTATGTTGTTGCTGTTGTGCGCTGGCGCAAATGCTTTACACATTGCCTCCGAGTTTAGCCTTACTGCTTGTGCCAAGCTACCAAGGGGGTGAGCAGAGGTTATCTTGGCGTGTGACTTCCTTGCCCTGACTAGAATGGTGGTTTCTGCCTGGCTTTGGCGTCAGCCTTAGCCTACCAGAAATAGCCAGTTCTAACAATCATTATAATCTTGTTGTTTTTCACTCTGTGTTCTTTACTTAGCCTTCTCACCGCAAGAGTTTGACCCACCCACTTGCACTAACTCCAAACTCCTCCATTAAGATCACAAACCATTTCAGGTAAAGTTATTTGCTAATTTAGAATGGGAAAACTGCTGTAGAGTCTTCTCTAGCTGATGGCTACATAGATCTTAACACCTTCGACGCTCATGACGAGCTCAGCTCGTCATGATGTACACCTCTCATAAACTCATGACGAGCTGAGCTCGTCATGGAGCATGGGTTTCTGAATATTTCAGCACCCAGCGGGAATTGCTCTAGCAGCCATGGAGTTAATGTACCTAAGCAGGTATTAATTCAAAATTCATACATTCCCCAGCTTTGTAACTAGTCCACTTGGGAGTCAAGCTTGCATGACTTTCCGATCAAGACAGTTGGTGCCTCACGCTGGCAGCTTAATTTAGAAGTAGGGACAGTATGGCTTTTTTGTAAATAGGTCTACACCGTTCTCGAGAGTGGAAATCCTGACAGTCACAGTTCGAATTATTTAGATATTTGTTCACTCTTTAGATTTTCTCCAGTGTTCCTAAGGCTCTTGGCCATGAACATTTTTAAATAGATCTTCAAGGGTGTTGACGAGGATACCTTCCTGCTATTCCTCAACATTCTACCTTCCATGCACCTTTTTAAAATACATTTTATTTGGGAAAGTTTTTCGATCTGGGGACTAACTTTAATTCCTTAACATAAGTCCCTCACAGGTATTTTCTTTCTCATTATGCCTCTGTCCCTTAAGGTGAATGAATGCATACAGTTCAGTTAATAAAAAACAGTTTTCACTCCTGGATCTGATTATGAACGTCCACATTGGTGAAACAGAATGACGCGGTCTGGCTCTCAAGCTAGCGGCCATGATGGTGACTCCCACTACAAGTGCATGTGTGGCATCTTTGGTGTGGTTTCCCCCTATCTTTTTACCTCTACCTCCTGTATTTTTGATGCTTTGCTGGATTTCGTTTTGCTGGTTTAGATGCTTTGGACACTCTGCCACTGCTGATCAGTGCCAGAGTGTAAGTGCTCCCTATGTAAATTGTTATCATGATTGGATATACACGATTGGCATTTGTATCACCACAAAGTCCCTAGTAAAGTGCACTGGGTGTGCCAGGGCTGGTGATGACAAATGCTACTAGTGGGCCTGCAGCACTGATTGTGCCACCCACATGAGTAGCTCTAAAATGGTGTCTCGGGCCTGCCACTGCAGTGCCTGTGTGCAGTCTAGGAACTGCCGTGTCCTCCTGGTCAGTGTCCCCACTGATCAGGCCTAACCCATGCCTTTTTGTGCACATTACTCACTCCTATGGAAAGCCCAAGGTACCCCCCTGGGCAGGGTGCAGTGTATGTGAAAGGTAGAGCATGTACTGGTGCAGGTGACATGCTCTGGTAGTGAAAGGCAGCCATTTTCGTTTTTCACTATTGTAAGGCTATCTTGCTCCATAGGTTAACATGGGGGATGCCGGCTACAGTGGCTACCAGCATTTCTTCCCATAGGAACAAGATAGGACATAAGAGTCTAGTATCCCTGAACTCAGAATTTAATAACACATCTTTTAGGAAAGGTTGTTTTTAAATCCTGTGTTTGAGAACAGCACTTTTAGAAAGTTGCTGTTCTCTTGTCTGACCCTTCTGTGTGCCTTGGCCTATTTCTGTATCTACTGTCTGGTTTGAGAGTGACAGGGGCTGGGGATTCCCCGGGAGGCTGGCTGAGTCAGCCATAGGCTGAATGACTGCATTTGCAACCTGAGTGGTGGGAGGAGTTAGCACCTGGGCCTGAATAGGGCTGTGCCTGCCTGCCACAATGCTGGCTCCACCTCCTGATGGGCGTCTGACGACCCTGCCCCTCCCTCTGAAAGGAAAGGAGAAGCCAGGAAAACAAAGTACTCAAGAAACACCCAGAACTGGTTCAGACCGGGCTCAGGACCCACATGCACAAAGAGAACAAAGACTTTAAGGGGTATAAGTACAGGACCCCTGACCACAGAAAATTAGATCATCCTGGAATCAAGAAGGAACCTCTGCCAAGGATAAAGCTGAATCTGGAGAAGGAAGACTGTCCTGCTGTTGCTCGGCTGGACTGACCTGTTGCTTTGCTGCCAAGTAGAGGGGAAGGACTTTGCTGTACTGCTGTGTCCCCTGTCTTGAAGGAATCTCCAAGGGCCTGGGAAGAGCTGGCTCCCTGTTCTGAAGTCCCAGGAACAAAAGGACTTCACCCCCAACTTCCCTGAACTCTGCTGAGAGAGTTCTGTCCTTCCTAGAGTGCTTGATCCAGTTGTGGGGCCTCTGAAAGTTGTACCTGTGCTGGGAAGCTTGAAACTAAGCTTGAGAGACTTTTTGCAATTGAAAAGTTATCGCATCGCTCGCTGCAGAGGGCATCCCTGACAGTGCAAGAAGTTTCCCGCAGCTTCGAAGGTCGAGATCGTCGCAGCACCTGTTGCCGCTGTCAGAGCCATCGCATCCTTCATTTGCGGGACTCACCCGATCGGTGCGGGAAGCCTATCATCGCTGCGAGTGTCGTCGCAGAGCCTGTCGTCGCTCTGTGAGATCGCTGCACTGCTTGCTTGCGGACCGCATCACGTTGCTGCGAGTGTCGTCGCAGAAACCATCGCATCGAAGAGCTACGAGAGAGAAGATCGCCGCTGGTTCGCGCATAGTCGCGCCGTAGATCGTCGCAACTCCAGAGATCGCCGCATCGTGCCTTTGCGAGAACAAACTTCCTACGGAACCTATGCACCGGAATCCATACAAGTGGCCTTCCTCCCCATACAGACCGGATTAGTCGCAACATGCCCGCTGCTGCAGCGGGGCTGTCTCATCGCCTCCCCAGGGCCTCAGGAGCAACGCATCGCTTGTTTTGCACCGCACCAGCTTCTGCTTTTGGAACTTTGTCGCAACTAAAGGTACTGTCTGAAACGTGACGCAACTGTGAACCTTTCACGCAACTGTGGAACTTTCTATTACAACCTTAAGAACTCTTTTGAAACCATATTCTTGAACTGTGTATGTTGGTTTTTTGTCGTTTTGGTCTTGTGTAGTTTAGAATAAATACCTTTATTTTTCTAACCTGTTGTGGAGTCAGTTTGTGGTGTTTTCACTGTGTTACTGTGAGTGTTGGTACAAATACTTTACACATTGCCTCCTGAATAGCCTTGACTGCTCGTGCCAAGCTACCTAGAGGGTGATCAGGGGTTATCTCAGAGGGTTTCCTCCTTACCCTGACTAGAATCAAGGGTCCCTATTTGGACAGTGGTACCTACCTCTGCCAACTAGACCCCCAGTTTTAACAGCATGTGGCTGAAATTTAAACGTGCTGGGAGTCATTCACCTTCTGGTGTGCTCTGCCATTTCTCCAACTCTATCCTGTCATCACCCCAATTTTATCTAGTAGAGAGTGAATGCCTATGAAAAAGACTTTGGGTTGACGGGGAGCTGGAATACTGGTGAAGTGCTAATCCTCTGGCTCTCCAACTGATTATAGTCGCACTGCTTCATGTGACTGAAATTTGAATGTGCAGTGAACCAATCAGCTTGTGGTTTCCTGTGCTGCACTTCTTGTTTTATCCTGTCTTCTCTGCTACGTTTATGCCTAGTGGAAAACTGTCTTACCTGACTAAGAAGCTGTTAGAGCTGCCATACCAGTAAAGTACTAATGTTCTGTCTTTTCCCCAATAACGATATTGAGTATTTCACATCATATGTTCTACAAGTTTGAGAGTGCAAGCTGGTTTTGGTCTGGCTTGTTTGAAAGGCTAGGTTATAATAAGAGAATGTAAACTACAGAGTTTTTTTCCTCTTTTACTCTGTTAGATTCATTATTTACCTGATTTGCTACTTGGTCTACATCAGTGTCTTGTAAAACAAATAGAAAGTATTCAAAATGTGGACATTTCGCTTGCTGCCTTGTGCAGATGATTAAGTTGTCAATGTTTCTATTGTGATAGTTAAGAAATCAGGCTTATACAGACCCTCAAAAGCAAATTATTACATAATTCACACAGCGTTTTATTAAGAGTGTTTTTCACTATTCATTGATTTATCCTTTTTCTCCATTCTGCATTAAAGTCAATTTAACTCCTTTTGTAATTTTCGAATAACAGTTCCAACATTAGAGGTTATGTTAACCGAGGATGCTCATTAAGACATTTTCACATTTATGTCCTCATAATATACTCTGATTTTTCTCTATTTCCTAAAAATAAAACCTCGAATTTTTCACCTCGGTTTCATTACTGTTTGAAGATGTAACAGCTTATTCAGAGTAGACAGAAATACATTAATTGCTTTTTCTTTATCACTTTCTAATTTACCTCTTTAACGTTAGGAGCGATTTTATGTTGAGTGCTGAAGCATTAAAGGGTAAATCACTAAGATTTCTACAGAAAAGGATCCAATAAGTCTTAAACGAATTCTAAACTGCCCTCTGGAACACTGTCCAGCCTAATAGCTTAAACTGTGGGCCCTTTAAAATACTGTTCATTAACCCCTTCGCTGCGGGGGGTAATTCCCCCGCGGGGGGGGGCGCGCATAGCGCCCCCTTGCCCTTGACGAGCTCAGCTCGTCATGAGGCACAGTGCTCCTGTGCTCATAACGAGCTGAGCTAGTCACACCTGCACCCGTTCCCACGGAACGCTCAGCACAGCAGGGGAATTATCCCCGCGTGTGAGCTTTCCTCGGCTCATGATGAGCTGAGCTTATCATGAGCACCGCGGCACCGTGCCTCATGACGACCTCAGCTCGTCATGAGCATGGAAGGTGTTAATCTTACAACCATTCCGAACAGGTGTTCTTACTTCAGGCATGTTTCCTACTTTGTAGAAACTTGCGCTGGTGATACCACGCTTAAAAACAAAAAATATATACTTACCAATTACAAGCCTTTTTCTATCCTTCCACTAACTCCATGATTTTGGAATCGTTTGTAAATGAACAACTGAGTTTCTAGAGCTTCATAACTATTTCGACTTGCACGAATCTAGTTTCATGGCCAACTTCTGCACAGAGTACCTGCTAATCTCACTTCTCAATGAAATTCCTGTGTGTCAGGAAGCAGGCCCCTTAGCACTGTTCATCCTCTTAAATCTTTCTGCCTCCTTTGCATGGTCGGGCACCTCATCCTATAGTGCATCTTAGGAACGGACGTGAAGGTGAGAGACAATGCCCTTGCTTGGTTTAACTCATTTCTGACCAACAGGTCATAGGCTATTTCACTTCCTCATTCAACGATCTGGAATTCGGTTTTCGTCAGGGCTGAGCACTGACTCCTGCAAAGCTCTTGCATTGTGCTTGCAAAATCTCTTGTAATACAAAAAAACAAGCATTGGCATAGCCAATAGGTGACGCCTTTGGAACCTTATACGTGTTTAGCCAGAGATATTGACTTTGCCTATGTCTTAAAGCTGTGCTGTACAGAAGACTGCAGCATGCTGAAAAGTTATAATAAATAAGTGTCGGAGGCATTTTTGTTACCTTATATTCGACCCAGAAAGCATTATGTACATGTGAACGACCAAAGAACAACAGCTACTATAAAATGTAAACTAAACATTAAATATCACCAGGTTTCAATAATATGCTTGCTATCAGACCTGCAGCTTCATAACACCACAAAAACCAAGGATTATCAGTTACCACCTCAATAGTGACCGTTTATTAGAATGAACAAATTATGACAGAAACATGCTGTGAATTAAACATCTAGCCTGCAAAAAACAAAGACTTCCTGTCCATCTCATTCCTTGATCCAAAACAGAATTGCAAGCTTCAACTCTCCTTAATGATGCAATCACTGTACAACACTTCTGTCCTATGCTCATGTAGGGAATTACAGACATCCGCTCCTGTGCAATAAAATGCCGTCACGCTCTAAACCTTTATTACGCTTAAAGCTGTAAAGAGAGAGTGCAGATGCTAAGACCGCATTTGAACGTTATCTGAAGTGTATAAATTGAAAAGAAGGGGTTCTACCTGGCTATGATTCTGAACTGAGGGCACTGCAAATGAGGGCACGAGCAGGCTGATCAGACAGAGAGGCAAAGCAAATAACTGATTAATGAGGGCAGTGGACTAAAGGGGGCTGACTGGGCAATGCGAGCAGACTACTGCAAGGGAGGACCATTTAAACTGGCAGAGGCAGGCGGTGGGTATCACTGGTGGTATACTCATTTATATAGTGCGTTTTTTTTTCACAGTCAGTATATAAGTCGTAATATATACATACATATGGTAGGGAGAAGGGGGGTTGATGATGAGAAAGGTCGCCGGAGATAGGAAAAGAATGAGGAGTCAGGTTGCTGGATAACATAGTGTCAGCTAGACGTCTTGTCAGGGGTAATAAGCGCTATATAAATACAATTACAATACAATGTTTCTGGGGCTTGGATATCATTCAGAGTGTTTTGATAGCTGTAGTCTTTAAAATATCAAACTAACAAGACGGAAAATATCTATTTACAAAGGGAAAATCGGGAATTAGGGACGTGTTGTCCATACGAGATGGTGTGATATGGAATCTCTTAGGGGTAGTACGGTGGACAGTGCAAACACTGATTTGCAGCAGCACAGCGAACACTAAAAATGCAGACTATTGGAGCGGAGCAGAGTGACAGCGATTAAAATCCCATGGCGCACTATAGGGGGCACCTTCTCTGAAATGAACAAGTTACGCCTGCCTCTCCACCAACTCTGCGAGTCCTGCCTCCTGCCCGTGCAAGTGACATGTACAGTTCTAGACCCCAATCTCCTACTTTTACCTTCCCATGTTATATCGTACTTGTCTGAAACCTTTGCCATCTGTCCAAGGCTTGCCAAAGCGCAGTGCGTGATGACGAATGAGCCTACGAACGCGTTGACACGCCCAGGGTCTGTTCAGTTGCATGTAGTAATAGTAGTCCGAATGGGACAGCAGTATTAGCGGCGTGACCGGAGTCACTGGACGTCTGTGGACTAGAACTGAGACTTTGCCTGCACCAGACGCTTTTTTAGCGCATAGACTGACACTCATCCGTTAATTTAATTGTCATTGGTGGAAAACCAAGCGGCTACGCGTGGAGAAGCGTGGCTCAATGGTAAGAGCGGCAGACCCTGATGCAGAGGTCTGGCCCGGGACCAGGGTTCAATTCCCGCCTCCGCGGCTCTTGGACTCCATCTCCCTGGACCTGATAATTCTCGCCTCTGTGCCTAGTCTAATCATGGGCCCCACTCTGTGACAGCGCTTGGATGCCTGGCTTCACCTTGGGGGTGCCCAGGAATGAACATCTCACAGGAAAGCCAGGAAGGGTTCCACAGCGATATGAATACAGCGCTACTAGACCTCTGGGTAGAAGGCGCTATATAAATACAAACACACACACACACAATCTGCAGTCTATTGTCTGCAACGCTTGCTCAAACCGCGCACCATAGGCACATCCCCCGAATCCAGAACAAGCCCGCGAGTTGTGCACGTGCGCCACAGCCAGAGATCTGTTTTCAATTATCGCGCCCGTCGCTGGGCATGATTATTGAAAACAGATGTCGCCGTTGCGGGTAACCGCAAGCAATAGGCCGTGGACGGAGCAAAGGCGAGACATGCACGCTCCTTTGCCCAATTGTGTGCTGCCTTTCTAAGAAAGACGCATGCAAAGCCTAATAGCCTGTGAGGAAAGTGAGGAAAACAAAACCACAAGCACAAGTGTGTGGTGAGCTTTCTGAAGCCCCCTTACCAAAAGTCTCTCACAGTAGCGCATGCGCACTGCTCTAGGCTCGACCTAAAAATCTTTATTGGCATACAGCCTGCCCATCATTAACCATTGGTTTGCTGCGCTGTCACTCCTATTTTCTTGCTGCTCATTTGCCAACAGCATCAAGGTAACACCCTCAAGTTTCACTTCCTTTCTTCTTCCTGACATTTGGCTGTTACCAGGAGCTTGGACCTAGTAGAGTTTCCGGTTGGTGGCCAGTGCCCTTCCACTGGCCACATGCTTTTTGAGAGACTTATTTTTGCTTAGCTTCTAGCACTTCATAAGAGTGCACGTTTTCTTACTATCTTCCCTCCTCCGAACGCACTCCTGCTGCGCCGTTCCTTACACCTAGAGCGTCCTCCCCTACGTCGTTGCTTGCACCAACCCCTAAGCACGCTAGTAAGCACTTAAATAAACATTGACAAACCTGGAGAGCATGTGGGGCCTGTGAGTTAATAGTAGGCAGGAAAGGAATGTTGTGTTACACGTTGTACAGCGATATGGCCTAAAGGGTTAAAAAATGAATGCTATGACTTAGTCAGTGCTGACCACGGCATAGTGCTTTTTAGGTCTCGCCTATTAATCCCGCAAGGGATAATAGACGAGAGTATAGTGGGCAAACCAAGGTCCTAAACCATCGCGGATATCGTACAGTTCGTGTGGTGCACTCGTGCGGAAAGCGCGTCCACATCAAAGCCATCAGCCTCCCTCCCACAGGCATCTGAAGCTTCCCCCAGCGTGCGCGCGGCCTCAGGCATTTCTCCTCCCCCCTAATTATTCACCCCTGCTGTTGCTGCCCACGGCCGTACTTTCACTTTCACGGCCGCCAGGCCGTGTCTCCTTCAACATCCTCCCCCCCCCCCCTCCCGGTGTACTTTTTTTTTTTTTTTTTTTTTTTGATCCTCCTTACTATTCTTCTCATCATCCTTATGGCTGCAGCCTCTACACTTGTCTATTGCGTACTCATGTAATGTCATTAATACATTCTTTTTTTTCCTAGGTGCTCCTACGTATATTGACATATTTGATACACAAGCTTACTTTTTATTCTTGGATGCATTTTATTTGCATGCACAATATCATTGATTCATTTATGTCGTACCCACTATGACTGTTTCTCTCAACCTTTTTGCCTTGTACACCTCCACACATCCATGTAAGTTTGATTCTCATGCTGTTTTTATACATCTCTAAATTATTCACCCACCACATATTCACGTCACTAACTTTACACATCAACCCACTTCAAAATGGCCACCGCTCTAGCTGGGCGGAAGTATCCTTTTCACAATTATGGGTAAATATGGAGTCAGGCCGTCGGTGTCTTTGTTACATTCCAGTCGTCGCGAGTTCCGTAATCGGCATGAGCAGCATCTGAAAGCATTAAGGTATTCTTTTCACACTTTTTAAGCTCGAAATTGGCAAGCAACAATTTGGGCATTTGTATAATTCGACACTTGTAGCACGCCATAGTTATTTTAATTTTTTGTTTTTAACTTCTCGTATGGTGTTTCACATCTCCGCGTTTATCATGATTTCAATACCATGTTTAGATGTGGCAGAATTCCGTTCACAACAGATGTTTTCATCTAGTTTGTACCCGCATTTCTCCCCATTGTTCACCTGACAAAAATTGTTTTGTCACAATAATTGGTTTCATCTAGTCACACGGTTACTTGTTGTGCCTTTCTGCCCTCTGTTAGACTCGTTTTTTGTGCCTTTCTGCCCTCGGTTAGACTCGTTTTTTGTGCCTTTCTGCCCTCTGTTAGACTCGTTTTTCCCTTGTTTTTCTGCCCTCTGTTAGATTCGTTTTTTGTGCCTTTCTGCCCCCTGTTAGACTCGTTTTTTGTGCCTTTCTGCCATCTGCACCACCACGTCATCACTCAGCACCACAACGTTATCACTCAGCACCACCACAGCACTACTCAGCACCACCACAGCACCACCACAGCACCACCACAGCACCACCACAACATCACTCAGCACCACCACAGCATCACTGGTTCAAATGTGTTCTCTCAATGTATCAAGCTTCATTACAAATGTCACAAAAAGATGTTAATATTTCACTTCTGTTCTTGGATTTTCGTCACAATAAAATACACTGAACATAATCTTCACAAAAGTTATTTACAAAAGTTTAAGCTATTGCCATTATAAATTACAATAACTTATTTGAATATTAATTATTAAAAAAAATTAAAAGCCATTGTTATTTGTAATAGCAATACATGTAAGCCACGTAAATACAACACATATTGCATTACAAATGCTATGGTGTCACATTTGCGAAAGTTATAACTAATGGCATTGTAAATGACAAAGCTATTAATTTCGCAATTTTCAAAACCAACACATAAATGAAAAAAATGTGTCATTTACAATACCAATAGCTCAAACTTTCCTAATAGGAGACCTATTGCATTGCTAATGCTTGTTTTTTTAACTTTTTTTTGTACACAGCAACTGTGTTCGGTGGATTCAATACGGCCAAGGTCTTTGCTGCAACCTACAAAATGACCTTTAGTCCGCTGCTGCTGAGCAACACAATACAGCCTTGGTGTTCTTCGCTCTGGGGTAAATGCTTTAAAACAAATGCAGTGGAAATTAGTGCATTAAGCGCTACAGACTTTCAAATGGCTGTCTACCTAGAGGCACTGCAGATCCATACCGAGCTTCTTTTTTGGTAGACTTATATAATGCAAACTTGGCAAAGCAGGATTAGTGCACATAAATGTTTCTATTCATTGGTTATGCGTCACTGTTAACAAAACGAAAATAAATTCCAAAGCCAATAGATTATGCATAGGTGAAACCTATTGGCTTTGCCAGTGCTTTTTTAGTCAGTGTCTTTAGTCTGCTTCTTCTGTGGGGGGTGAATGTAGACTGGTTTGGATCATTGCAAACAAGTATATGCAGAGACAACTTTTCATGTGCACAAAATTGCTATATGTGCACAATCTAGTTTATCCTGAATGTAAATGGATAATATTGTGTACAATTTTGGGGACGTGACCAAACTATATAGTATATAGTGTGAAAACAAATTGTAGAATTTAGCCAGTTTGCATTGTGCTCTCAATCTATATGTGTGCACATTGATTTACAAAATAAAAAGGGCAGATAAATACAATTAAGTTGTGCCACATCTCTACCCATTCATTCAGTCTCCGGTCGCTGACTACAGTTACCTGGGCCCTCAGTTAACCAGACTGGATGCATGATCTAAAGTTCTGTTGAGGGCTTGAACGCTCCTTCAAATCCAAAAGTTTAGTTCCGTTGCATTTTCATTAAAAACATTTTGCAGTACCGACTTTTGATGGGCGTTAAAGGTAGTCGTAAGTTTTTGTTAAGTGTTTGCAGTTTGGCTCTTGACATTTTGAGGTGCATTACACCTGTTCGTGCCTAGTGGCTTACGGGAGCGATTCTCATGCATATGCATGCTGTTGCTAAAATCAGTGTCTGAGGAGATTACTATAACGTGCACTGGCAAATCATAGACAGGGTTTTGTACCAATGTGTTTCTCCCACTTGATGGTGGTTTACTTGATCTGGAGCATACTTAGCCAAAGGGTTTGTTTTTGTTGGGTAGCTGAGTTTTTTTAAAGTGTGAATCTTCTACCGCGTGGGATTTCTTGAAAGTTGCTCTTGGCAATCATTAACCTTCCCCCTCGAGTGTAAGACTGTCTACCTCTCCTTACATTAGTTGTACTTTTTACATCTTTTTATTGTTTTAAACTTTTAGTGTTAGTGATGTGTTGATAACATAGATTGATGAAGAGAGGTGTCTTCATCTAGACAATGAATTAAATATGCAGTTATTTTTATTGATAACACTGACTGTAGGCAGACGTGCAGCCTGGGCCACCAGATCGGCCTATGTCCAATTCCTTCCTATAAGAGCCCTGTATGTTAGCTGTGCAAGGCTAGAGTTGGGGTGGGTGTCCCACTTGTATGGTAATGCATTGTGTCGTTCCATTTCATGTTAGACACTGCTATGGTTCTGTTTAATGAAAGCACATTATTTTGCAGTTCCCTGTCTTGCTAGACCTCGATGATGGAATACAAAAGGACCAAATAATTCTGTTGATTGAGCAATGCACTTGTAACAAACGACTTGCGACTGAGACCCAACTAGACCATCGACCTGCACTTTTAAGTTTCGCCTCGTACAGCACATGTACTGTCAACAAAATCGCTTATGGAATAAAAAGAAAAAAAGCTTAAAGTGGGTTTAGAGCAGCACATTATTTATCAATACTTACTATTGTTTGGCTTTCACACCTCTCTTGTTTGCTTGCTTCTTATTGATCACACCTCTTGCATCTTCCCCACTGTTCAGCCACCTGCTTTCTGTCCCTTAAGCAGAGCATTAGCCTAGCCCAGCTTCCTGTTTCCTGATATTGTCCTTCCACTAGCCACGCCCTCATCCAGGTACTTTATTTTTATTTTCCCTTTTTGCTATGCATTCTATAATAGTTCATGGGACTCGGATGTCTCCTCCACTCCTCCCTCCTCTTGCTGTCTGTTGTTGCTTCTCCCACGCCGTTAACCTCTCCCACGCCGCTCCTTTGTGTTGCTTCCACCTACGCCTTCCTCCTGCTGTCCCTTGCTGCTCCCCCCTCTTGCTCCCTCCAACTCTTTCCCTCCTCCTACACCCCTCCCTGGTGTTGCTTCACTCAACTGTCTGTTCGTTCTTTCTGTTCACACCCTCCTCTTCCCTCACATCTCTTGTGTTGCTTGCCCGGGTGTTATTTTAAACATATTGCACTGGTGTCTCGGCTAATGTGCAACATCGCCTAAAGAAAAAAAAAAATCTCGAAGATGCAGTCAACACTTGCCACATTATAGCACTTTTTAAAATGCACTTTTGTCATGTTGTGCAGCAGCTTTTGCTGCTGTGCAATAACCCACCGACAAAGCCAATACATCTTGCATAGACAAAAGTAATTGACTTTGCTAATGTTTGATAATGTTTGCTACCCCAGTAAAGAATCTAAAATATTCTTTCGGCTTTGCGTATTATTGTTATGCAGATGACACACAACTCATCATTAAATTGGAAGGCGACACCTCAGACATTCAGCTGTTCTTCAAACAATGTATACTTGCGATATCCCCATGAATGAATTAATGGTTGCTCCTTGAGACTTAATTCCTCCAAAACAGAGCTCCTATTCTCCTAGGATCCTAGTCCATCTCCCATTGCAAAAAAAAGGCATCTTTTTTGATAGCCGCCTGAAATTTAAAACGTATATATTAAAAACAATTCTATTCACCCCCCTTGATAATAAGATTTAAAATGTGTCTGCCCAATTTATCTTGGGCATCAATACATTTGATGCTATCTTGCTCCATCTTAGAAGGATGCACTGACTTCACATTGAGAAGAGATGTCCGTTCAAATTGATTTGCTTATGTCACCAACATTTCACTTCTGGTCCTACTTACCTGGAAAGTGTTTTCCAAATTATCTTCCATCCTCCGGTCATCCTGTGCCAAACGCAGTAGGAAGGTTGGATTCAGGGATTTTTCCTTTATTTTCCTGAGCCTATCAGCCGGAAATGCCCTCCCTGCATTCCTTTACAGTACCGTCCTCTACCTAAATTTCAGAAAACATCTCAAAAGCTTGCTCTTACATCTCTAACTTTCTAATGTACTCCCTTATGACCATGTGTTTCTTGCTAGCATTCGGACATCTATGTGGGGCTCTATGAAAGAAAAATCAAGTTTTAAAACTACTTCCAGGTTTTACAGTATGATATTTGCATTTCCAACTCTGCATGTCCCTCCAGCAGATTCCTGAGATTTACTTTGTTTCCCTCTTTCTTTAGAGTCAGAACGAACATCAACCATGCCACGGCACCATCTATTAGTAAAAGCAAAATCACTACCATACAGGACTATTAGTACAGCCTTTCTGTTTTATGCTTTTACACAAGTTTACTTGATAATTGTCCATTAAACCCTTTCAGACTATTTCAGATATAACTGCATTAGTTATTTGTTTCCTATGCTATTTCAGTGTTAAGGACCGAGGAAAGACAAACACAGAGTATTTATAAGAGCACAGTACCTTCTTTTTTTTTCTTCTGTAAGTCATGAAATTGAACACATTTTCCTCATCCCAGAAAGACAACACTTAAGTTTGTATTTATTTTCGATCTGCTCGTATTGCACTTTTTAGGTCTTGACTATTCTATCCCGTAGGGATAGATAGGCGAGATTATAGCAGGCAGTTCAAAAACCATTTGTCTGTGCCTCGCATCAGACCTCAAATGCTGCCGCTCACCCGCCCACCCCAGATATTGTCTTACACTTGTTAGGGTATATATGTTTTGTAGATATTGTACATGTGATGTGTATATATTGTGTAATTTGTATTGTATATAGAGATGAATGCTAACTAGGTTGTTTCATTGTAGTATATATTTGTGTTTTGATATTTCCTTTGTGCCCCACCTTGTCGTTTGATACGCATATATGTTTTTGTGACCTGTGAATATAACTTGTTCTAAAAATAATTTTTGAAACATCAGGGTTATTGGTTGACCCCGGATTGAAAATAAATATTGAATCGATCCCTCTGTACTTTCTCTTAATTTTCCACATCTTCTGATGTATTTTGCTCATGTAGAGGAGGGTCATTTCTGCATAACCCCTGTTTTTTCCTAGCACCACCCCGCCACAGCAATGCAGAGAGCTTGTTTTCCGCTGTCCCTTTGTCCCCCACCTCTCACGTTCTTCTCTTCCTTGTTTCACTCTCCCCTTCCCTCACTCGCTTTTTATTGAATACATGAACTTATTTCCCTCCTGGTGTGCCACGGCCTTCATAGCTCCACCTTTCTCTTTTTCCCGTCTTTTCTGCTGCAGTTTCTCTTCCATTTGTCTCTCCTCTCCCCCTATTTCACATCTTTATCTCCCCCTCCCCCCTGCCTTGGCATCTTTTTCTTTCTCTCTTGATTCCACCATTTCTCCTACTTTACCCTGCCTCACTCTTTTCACTCTACTTTCCGTCTCACTGTTTTCTTTCCCCCGTTTATCTATTTTTGTCATTTCCATTCTCTTTTTCTCTCTGTCCCTTACCTCTGTCCTATTCTCTTTCTCCCGAGTTATCCGGTCTCCCCTCCTCTCACCGCCCTTCACTCTTCTGTTCTCTCCGTGTCTCCCCGGTTTCTCTACTTTTGCTCCTGGTGGTCTCTTTGTAAGGTCTCCCCTGGACGTCCTTCCTCCGGAGAGGCTCAGCCCGTACCCCATCACGCCTCTCTCATTGCCACCCTGCAGAACTGCTGCCCCCCTGGGCCACAGAGCTCTGCCTGCCCTGCCCCCCCCCCCCCCATCCCAAGGGCCTGCATTAACGCTCCTGACACTGGTAACTCTTGCCATTAGGCGTACACGTGCAGCCTTTTAGCTTTGTAAAGCAATTCGGTGTCAGAAGAGCATCGCTTTTACAGGACCCTTTCATCCTTTAGTTAGTTACAGTTAAAATAGTGTATGAAACGTTACATCTGGCTATTACTTCTTGTCTATTTTTGTATAGCGTCTAGTGGAATGCCAAGCCCCAAATGAGCCGCTTGGCGAGGAGCCGCCAGTATTTGCATGTTTGTATAGTGCCACGTACAGCTTATAACTTTCTCTCCCCCTGCCTTGGCATCTTTTTTTCTCTCTCAGTTCCACCATTTCTCCTACTTTACCCTGCCTCACTCTTTTCACTCTACTTTCCGTCTCACTGTTTTCTTTCTCGCGTTTATCTATATTCGCCATTTCCATTCTCTTCTTTTCTCTGTCCCTTACCTCTTTCCTATCCTCTTTCTCCCGAGTTATCCGGTCTCTCCTCCTCTCACCGCTCTCCCCCTCCCTTCCCTGCACTCTTCTGTTCTCTCTGTGTCTCCCCGGTTTCTCTACCTTTGCTCCTGGTGGTCTCTTTTTAAGGTCTCCCCTGGACGTCCTTCCTCCGGAGAGGCTCAACCAGTACCCCATCACGCCTCTCTCATTGCCACCTCGCAGAACTGCCGCTCCCCGGGCAACAGAGCTCAGCCTGTCCTGCCCCCCATCCCAAGGGCCTGAATTAACACTCCTGACACTGGTAACTCTTGCCATTAGAAGTTCAATGAGGCGCTTGCCGAGGAGCCGCCAGTATTTGCATGTTTGTATAGTTCCACGCACAGCTCATGACTTTTTATAAAAAGGCGCTTGAACAGCCCTGTAGTTCAGTTCTTGTTTCTTGAGAGAATGACTCCCAACCCCCCCCCCCCCACACACACACACACACACAAACCCCCCCCCCCCCCACACTCCCCCGTGTGCACATCGCACACCATTTGTCTGTGCCTCGGCATCAGATTTCAAACCACCAGCCACTTAATGCGCGCCCCACAACCCCTACCCCTCCCACCAAGCAAGACATTTCCCACCAGCCACTTCACGCGCTACGCAGGTCATAAACAGGGCCATCTGCTCGTGAATCAGCCCCTCACCCAGCGCTGCCTGTCCTCCTTCAAAGGCAGCTTGTTTTCCATTGCTGACAGTTTACAGCATGGGCTGTCTACCCTCATAGTGACGCTTAGCTTTCCTGAAGTTCCATGGGTCAGTGCAGCCCGGGCTGCTGTTTAGACGGCTCTGTAAAGAAGATGCTGCCATTAAATAAATATATTAAAAAAAGGAAAGAAAACAAATAAATGCAGTTTTAAAGAAAGGTGCTTTATTGTTTCGTGTGTAGGGAGTTTTTCGTGTTCGCTAAACACGAGTGCTTGTGTGCAGCTTTATTTCCACTAAAGTCCTGCACCCCTCGCCTTGAGCGCTCCATGTTGCTCCCCTCACCCCATTTGCTCTCTCTTCTTCGTGTGCTGCATTTTATTCCAATCGCCCAGACCTGCTCTCTATTTGCTCTTTCCTCCTGCCCAGTGCTTCTTCGTCCTTGGCTTTCTTTAGATTTTTCAAAAATTCTTCTCCCCAACCTCTGGCCTGTTGCTCTGTTGCACGTTGCTCTCCACGCCTGCTCATCATAAGGGGAAGTAACAGGAGGCAATCCATCCGTCAACAGACCTCATCTGCTAGCAGCCACGAGTACTACACATTTAGGGAATGTAGCTATCTCTTTCTTTTTATGCAACTTCATGGATTCCACATTTTTCATGCTTGTATTTTTTGCAGTGGTGTTTACTGTTGTTTCGACTAATGTTCACACATTCACTTCTGTTTTTTCTTGAGAGAATGAATCACAACCCCACACACACAACCCCCCACACCCATACACCCACACACAGACGCACACCACATCCCCCCACCCCCCCACACACACACCTCACCCCCACACACCCTCACCCCCACACACCCTCACTCACACGCCCTCCCTCACACGCCCGCACACCCTCACCCACCCTCACACCCTCTCTTCCACCCTTGCTCACCGTCACCCACTCACACCCTCACCAGCATAGCATAACAAAACATAGCATAACAGATCACATCATAGCATAGCATAACACAAAAAAGCATAGGATAGCAAAGCATATCATAGCATAACAAAACAAAGCATAGGATAGCAAAACAAAACATAGCATAAGAAAACAAAGCATAGGATAGCAAAAAATAGCATAGTATATCAAAACATAGGATAGCATACCAAAACACAACAAAACATAGCAGAACAAAAGAAAGCATAACATAACAAAACATAGCAAAACACAACATAGTATAGCACAACAAAACATAGCATACATAACAAAACAGCATTGCAGAGCATAGCAAAATATAGCATAGCATAACAAAACACAACAAAACATAGCATAACAAAACACAACACAACACAACATAGCATAGCATAACAAAACAAAGCTTAGCATAGCCTAACAAAACAGCATAACAAAACATAGCATAATAAAGCATAGCATAACAAAAAAATGGAAAGGATAGCAAAACTAAACATAGCATAGCATAACAAAACAAAGCATAGGATAGCAAGACATAGCATAGCATAACAAAACATAGCATAACATAAAACATAGCATAACAAAACACAACGCATAGCATAGCAAAACAAAACATCTAATAGCATAGCAAAACATAGCATAGCATAACAAAAGATAGCATAGCAAAACAAAGCATAGCATAATAAAACAACAAAACATAGCATAGCATAACAAAACATAGCATAGCATAACAATTCAAAGCATAGGATAGCAAAGCATAGCATACCAAAACAAAACATAGGATAGCATAAAAAACATAGCATACAGCATCACTCCACACCACCACAGCATCACTCGGGGGCACCACAACATCACTGTGCGCTACCACAGCATCACTGAATGCCACAGCATCACTCGTTCGCCATCACAACATCACTCGGCGCCACCACAGCATCAATCTGTGCAACCATTCAACAACACCTGGTTCAAATATGTTCTCTTAATGTTTCAAGCTTTATTACAAATGTAACAAAAATATGTTAATATTTCACTTCTGTTCTTGGATTTACGTCACAATAAAATACACTGAACATAATCTTCACAAAAGTTATTTACAAAACTTTAAGCTATTGCCATTTTAAATTACAATACATTTTATTTAAATAATAATTATTGAAAAAAAATTAAAAGCCATTGTTATTTGTAATATCAATACATGCAAGTCACGTAAATACAACACCTATTGCATTACAAATGCTATAGGTGTCACATTTGCGAAAGTTATAACTATCGGCATTGAAAATTACAACGCTATTAATTTCGCTATTTTCAAAAACAAAACCTAAATAAAAAATGTCATTTACAATACCAATAGCTCAAACTTTCCTAATGCGAGACCTGTTGCATTACAAATGCTTGTTTTTTGTTGAAGTGTCAGGTTGCCATTGGAAGGCTGACACAATATAACATAAAATTGATAACTTAACATACATTAACAATCATATGGGAAGTTTAAGAGTAAAATACTTGTACATAATATAGAACTAGAGAGATGAACTAAAATAGTGTACATTGGTTTTCAGGAATGAAGCAGCCTTGCTTCAAGCCGTTACCCATTTTGACATAAATGGAGTATCAGCAGTGTCAGAGGTCAACTTTGACTGCTCCTATTGCTTTACTTTACTTAAAAGAGCCAATGTGTATATTATTGAATGCCTCGGGAAAATCTACAAAGGACCACCTGAGCCTAACACTAAGACCTGTTGATCTCGATGCCAAATGCCATAAGACCTTTCGATGATCACATATATTGTGGCTACCCATACATTCTGCTCGATCTTTAGAAAAAGACCCCTCTCCACAATATTTTCAACTGTTACTGTTAAATCTGCATCTCTTAGATAATTCATCATTTTCTAAACAACAGTGTATTTGGTATTTTCTTTTTGAAGGAATGTTGGTGACCACTAAGCAGCATTGTGAGGATCCTGTTTATCTGATAGTGTATCTATTACTAACGAGATAATGTGTAGAAGTTTTATTTTGCATTTCTTCATTACGCTCATTTAAAATGGAAAGCACTGATTAGTGAATTCTGCTGATGTGTATTTAGATTAAATGATCATTTTTCATGCCTTTGTGTGTTGTGTTTAAATATTATTTTGCAGCAGTATGGTCACTTTGAAAGAGAAACACAGAGACTCCTAATATAGTTCCTATTGTACCTTCAATCACAATTAGAAAACACTGAAACAGGCACGAATAATGCTGATTCAAATCTTTTCAGTGTTTTTACTTTGTATCTAATACTACTTTTTTTTTTTCTTCTAGGATTTCAAAAAAAAAAATTGTGACTGAAATGTGAACTGATAATGCTTGTGGAGATGAGACTACAATGTGACCATCGGTACCCTCTAGAAGAAACTCAAACGATTACTTTTCCTAGTGTTGTGTGAACATTTTCCTATCTGTTTACATGTGCAGATCACTTCGCTACTGTGTTAGTCACTGTCTTTATGTAGCAATGACAAAATTGGATGAAGCAAATAGAGAGGCAAACATGCACTCTTCGATCAGATACCTTGGCTATCTAGCAAGGATCAGTTTGCTGGTGGCCATATGCATGGGTCTTTATGTGAGATGGGAGAAAACGGAGGACTCACTAATTCTAGTAATTTTTATCCTTGGGCTTTTTGTTCTAGGAATTGCAAGCATACTCTACTACTATTTTTCAATGGAGGCTGCAAGTTTAAGTCTTTCCCATTTGTGGTTTGGCTTTTTGCTTGGCCTGCTCTGTTTCCTTGATAATTCTACTTTTAAGAATGATATGAAAGAAGAAGCAACAAAATGCCTGCTCATTTCCTCTATGGCCATAAGGACGCTGTGCTCTTTGGTGGAGCGGGTCTGTGGCTGTATACGACATCAACCCACCCTGCTGACATCAGTGGAATTTCTGGAGCTCACTGGTTTTGCTATTGCCAGCACGACCATGTTGGTTGAAAAATGCATGAGTATCATTTTGTTGGTAGCAGCGCTTGCAATGCTGTTGATTGACCTGCGGATGAAGTCTTTCCTTGCAATTCCAAACCTGGTGATATTTGGAGTTCTTGCTTCTTTATTGTTCTTCCCATCCTTAAAGATTCCTATAAACCCATTTGCTTTGGCCTGCTTCTTCAGCTGCCTGGTTTGCGATCCACTTTTTGATGTTTACTTCAGTGGACTTTCTGTTACCGAACGTTGGAAACCTTATTTATTTCGTGGTGCAATTTGTCGAAGACTTTCAGTAATTTTTGTTGGGTGTATTGAACTAATTTTCTTTATACTCTCAACCTTTAAACTGAGCCATCTTAAGTTGTGGTACTTCGTAATACCAGGATTTTCAATTTTTGGAATTTTTTGGTTAGTATGCCATATTATTTTTCTGATCACACTTTGGGGCTTCCATACAAAACTAAATGATTGTCACAAAATTTATTCAACACACAAAGCGGAGAACAACAGCCTAGATCGAGTCATGGCTTCTAAAGGAATGCGTCATTTTTGCCTAATTTCGGAACGGCTTGTTTTCTTCAGCCTTGTAGCTACAGCCATTTTTGGTGCAGTTTCCTGGCAGGTAAATGAATTAATGTATTTTGAAAAATGAATGTTGGAAGATTTAAAAATGTTTCTCTTCCTATAATTTTCTTTCTTCCTGTAATTCTCAAGTATTGTGTTTGCAATAGATTCGTTTTTTTATTTTACCTGGGTTGACAGATTTATAGAGGGAATTAGCAGACCACAAATAATTTACAGTTAAAATGCTTTCCGAAACAAAGTTTATAAGCAGATCAAAAGAGTTTTAGGCTGCAGACCAAAAGAATGCAACTAATAATACAAAACTCAGCAGATGGTTGCATCAAACTCAAAGGTTGACCAAACCACCAATTGAAATTAACACAAGTTGAAAGGTAACATAAATGTGTGCACGGAGAAAGAGCCTGGTGAAGAAAGATGGTCTTTTGATCTTTCCTTTACAAATCAACCTTTGGCTCTTTAAAACGTTCTTAGCACATATATTTACACTGGTTGATTGACTTTGTATTCAAGTGTTGACTTATGGAAGGTTTCACACTTTTGTTTCTCTGTTAGTCAATTTATCTCAGACAGACTTTGCTATGTGTTTTAGATAAACATAAACGATTGTGCCATTGAGGATGGGTGCATGCTGAGTTGCTATAGGCACCGATGCATATGCTCCCCACCTCGAGCGTAATTCCAGAGTTTTTAGGTCGAGGTAATATCCGGTCTGCCGAAGGCAGACCTTAAGTCCGAGAATTAATGTTACTTAGTGGGACTATTAGTACCGCCTCAGTTTTTGCCTCTCTCCCATTGGCTGGCTTCCTAAACGGAGGCCAGCCATTCGAAGAGAGAGCTGTCCCTCCGAATAGGCTCCGTCTTTTTCGGATTCGGGGGCGTACATTTTGCTGTTCTTTCGACAGTGACGTCATCTGTCACTCAGAACAACAAATACACTCCCCCGAATCCGAAAATGGCCGTGTGTTTCTCCGAGGCATTTCTGCCTCGCCTCGGAGAAACGTGGTCATTTGGAGCACTCCTCTCTCACCGAAGCATGAAGCACGGACGCGGTACTGGCTGAAGGCTGCAGGTGAGTCATGCAGCTTCCAGCAGCTCTTTGTGTCGCACTCTCCCCCCCCCCCCCTCCTTTCTTCTCGCCTACAGCAGCCTCGACATGTCTCCCCTTGGGATTGTCCCCAACATGTCTCACCAGTGTTGTGTGGTGGCTTGTATGTGAGGTGAGGAGTTTAAAGGTAGCTCATTTCAGGATAGGGAGACTGTCGCCAGACTTTTCCCTCCATATTCTGTTCATGCGGGCAGTGACACCAGGGCGCATGCTGCGTCATGGTTCTGAGAGGCCGAGTGTAACTTTGTAATGCATGGCGCTGGCTCCTTCTTTCTACCTGGGCGTGATCGCACTGTGTCTAACACCAGTGCCGCGCTGCCGCGGCCCGTGTGTCCAGCCCAGGAACTCATGTAACACACCCCACGGCGTGTGACCTGGACATAATGCGGGAAGGTGGCCTCCCCACCCCCTCCTGCTGTAATCCTTGAACAGCCTGCCTGCCTGCCGTGCCCGGCGCTTCCCGGTCAGCAGTTCGTTCAGTGTTAACACGTCTGGTACCCAAGGGGTTTCTCGGAGCAGATCTGTTAACAAAAAAAAATGGCCTCTGTGTGCTGGCCCGAGAGCCCTGCTGCTGGGCTCGCCTCCTGCTCACTGCTTGTGAGACCCTCCCCGCCCCTTCGTCTGCGATGAGCCGGCTACCAACGTGTGCTACTTTCTGTCCCCAGGCTGGATTGGATCCACGCCGTCTACACCCAGGCCGACTCCTTGGTCTTCGGGGGCAACATTCTGCACAGCTTCAACATCCCCATGCAGCTGCACATCTACGAGGTCGAGGACAGGACACGGCTAAGTCCGCTCTCTGAGCTTTCATGTGTATATATATATATATATTTATTTTACTGCATGTCACATCTCTTATCCGCTAACAGGCAGCTCCGTCGCAACCTCGGCCGCTTGAATAATCTGAAACCAGTGTATTGTACAGAAATGCTTTAGAGGTTGAAAGTTGAGGTAGATTGTCGATCCTTCTTGCGCTGGTTAGAGCTGGGTATTTGCAGCTCTTCCCACCCCCTCTCCTCCTGAACATGGATACGGCTGGCCTGCGGCGGCCACTGTTCGCAGGAACATCTCGCCCGGCTGCTTCTCTCTGTCCAGGAGGCTGGATTTTTGTGCACATACTTTCTGCCACAATTTTTTTCCCTCGACCATGTTGTTTTTAGCGTCCCTGCAAGATTGTGCACAACAGAAAACTGCCCGCAAACCCCCACATGTCCCTGGGAATTCATGTCACCAGAGCACACTTCTAACTAGGTTGGGTTTTACTGGACAACTCGGCGTCTTGTAGGTGGGGGTCGTGGGTGGGAGAGAGAGGAGGTGTGAAATGCGGGCTCTAACCACGGATTAAAACGACGCTGTCGTGTGTTAACATGCATCTTGTCCAGTTTGCATATTTGAATAGATTTGTTGAGCAGCAGTGCAGAGTGGGGCGTTTTAGTTGCTTGTGCGAGAAGTGATGCTAATGCAGGCGACCACTGATGTTCAACTCGAGTTTCTTGGGTATATTCTGGGCCGCTCCTGCTTTTACAGAGGGCGTCACACAGCATCCCGGAGCTTGGAATATTATCTGTTTTTTTGTTGAAGGGCAAACAAATCGCAGGTTTCGTGACCCATGTCCCGTAAACCCAGGACTGACTGCTGACCCGGCGGCTCCTTCTGCACGCTACCTATACGAAATGGGCCCGAGAGAAGGCCCGTGGCGCTGTCGTGCAATCAACATGCGTGTGTAGCTGTAGCCCATGCTCTGTGATATTTGCTTTGCTCGAGCGGAGAGTCCCACCTGAGGCTTGTTTTTAATATGATTTAGTCTGATTAACTCACTCGGCTGTTAAAGCAATGCACCGAGCACTTCACATTTGCGACATGGATGGGAGAAAAATACACAATTAATGGTAGCTCTGAGGCTTCCACCCGTGCAGATGTTGTGTGAATGCAATGTGCCACTTAGAACGGTATCTGCTCGTGTTATTTATCGAAGAAGATACAGTTTTAGAGAGCATATTTAATAACTTGTTAAAAAAAATTAAAGAGCTTTTCGCCGTTAGGTCGTTTTGGCAACTTCTATGGTACGGTCACTGATATCAATAGGGGGCACAAGTGGACGAAATATTGAATCAAGCAAAGGTTTTTTATCAACACCACATAAGGCATGTTTACAATAAACACTGGAATGAATTCCTTTCTCGAGGCTTGGGTTAAAAAAGTGTCATATGCAATTAAGCATTTTTTCAGTTTTTGCTTCCCTGACCCCTCGCTTTGCTTGCTTCCCTGACCCCTGGCTGTGCTTTGCTCCTCTACCCCCTGGCTGTGCTTTGCTCCCCTACCCCCTGGCTGTGCTTTGCTCCCCTACCCCCTGGCTGTGCTTTGCTCCCCTGCCCCCTGGCTGTGCTTTGCTCCCCTGCCCCCTGGCTGTGCTTTGCTCCCCTGCCCCCTGGCTGTGCTTTGCTCCCCTGCCCCCTGGCTGTGCTTTGCTCCCCTGCCCCCTGGCTGTGCTTTGCTCCCCTGCCCCCTGGCTGTGCTTTGCTCCCCTGCCCCCTGGCTGTGCTTTGCTCCCCTGGCTGTGCTTTGCTCCCCTGCCCCCTGGCTGTGCTTTGCTTCCCTGCCCCCTGGCTGTGCTTTGTTTCCCTGTCCCCTGGCTGTGCTTTGCTCCCCTGCCCCCTGGCTGTGCTTGCTCCCCTGCCCCCTGGTTGTGCTTGCTCCCCTGCCCCCTGGCTGTGCTTGCTCCCCTGCCCCCTGGCTGTGCTTGCTCCCCTGCCCCCTGGCTGTGCTTGCTCCCCTGCCCCCTGGCTGTGCTTGCTCCCCTGCCCCCTGACTGTGCTTGCTCCCCTGCCCCCTGGCTGTGCTTGCTCCCCTGCCCCCTGGCTGTGCTTGCTCTCCTGCCCCCTGGCTGTGCTTGCTCTCCTGCCCCCTGGCTGTGCTTGCTCTCCTGCCCCCTGGCTGTGCTTGCTCTCCTGCCCCCTGGCTGTGCTTGCTCTCCTGCCCCCTGGCTGTGCTTGCTCTCCTGCCCCCTGGCTGTGCTTGCTCTCCTGCCCCCTGGCTGTGCTTGCTCTCCTGCCCCCTGGCTGTGCTTGCTCTCCTGCCCCCTGGCTGTGCTTGCTTCCCTGCCCCCTCGCTGTGCTTGCTTCCCTGCCCCCTCGCTGTGCTTGCTTCCCTGCCCCCTCGCTGTGCTTGCTCCCCTGCCCCCTCGCTATGCTTGCTCCCCTGCCCCCTCGCTATGCTTGCTCCCCTGCCCCCTCGCTATGCTTCCTCTCCTGTGTGTGTATGTGGCTCTGTGTGTGTGGCTCTGGGTGTGTGTGTGGCTCTGGGTGTGTGTGTGGCTCTGGGTGTGTGTGGCGCTGTGTGTGTGTGGGGGGCAGGCCCGGACTGGCCGTTTAGGGCACCGGTCAATTCCCTGGTGGGCCGCATGGTTGGGACCGGTTTTGGGCCCCTGGGGCCGTTTTTGTTACAGGGCCGTTATGCTGCAAAAACGGCCCTGTAACAAAAACGGCCGAAAACCGGCCCTGTCACAGAGCGCGGTCGCACCTCTCCCCCCTCCCCCCGGAGGGGGGCCGGCCGAGCACTTTGCCAGGGCCGGTTCTAGTTCCCAGTCCGGCCCTGGTGGGGGGGGGGCTGTGTGTGTGTGTGTCTGTGTGTCTCTCTGTGTCTCTGTGTGTGTGTGGCTCTGTGTGGATAGCTTTTTTTGTAGGTGGCTCTATGTGTGGGTGGCTCTGTCTGTGTGAGGGTAGCTCTGTGTAGGGGGCTCTATGTGAATGACTGTGTGAGTGGCTCTGAGTGGGTGGCTCTGTATGTATGTGTGTGTGGGTGGCTTTGTGTGTGTGGCTCTGTGTGGGTGTAAATGCAATAGGTCATGCATTTGCGAGCGATTAAGCTATTGGCATTGTAAATGACAATGCCATTTATTTAACAATTAAGCTATTGGCAATGTAAATGACAATGCCATTTATGTATGATTTAAAAAAAAAAAAAGAAATGTCATGAGCAATGCCAATAGCTCTACCTTTAATGATGCCGAGACCATTGCATTGTAAATGCTTGTTATGTAGGGTCGTTAAGCAGTGCAAGTCAATCTGGGCTTGCATATGTTTTGTTTGTCTTTTATTTACGGTCAGTGATGCAATTTTGCCTCAATAATGGGATTAAACCCTTTAGGAAAAAAGCTGAATTCTCAGCCACTGGTAGTTTGTAGTCTAGTGTTAGTAACATACTCTGTTCTCCTAACTCGTCAGCGAGGAATTAGATTTTGGAGAGGGACAAGCGCTATCCTCACAGCAAAGAAATGTTTTCAGTCTTGGCAAATCTCAGAAGGCCCTCCTGAAAGATGGATTGCCTCAAACCAAATTTTGACTAGATTTGGTTGACCTAATACTGGTGAAAAAGTTGAAGTGTTTGAGATCAAGCTAAGAACTGGACACAGGTAGATGACAATTACTGTGAGACTAGTATACAACTTTATGGCCTAAGGAAATGCACACACAAAGAGAGGAGGGACGGAGTGCTGAAACTTTACAGACACTCACTCCCAGTCACAGATCTCAGTTGGATTGAATCCATCATCGTTCTTTAGCTCACTTCGGCACCCCAGTTTGGACCCAGCTGAATGCAAATCAGTCTTGACCCTGTGACTCATGGGAACAGTCCAGCCTGAACAGCCCGGCCGGGTCCTCCTTGGACCGGAAACCAGCATCCTGGGACCGGTTTCAGGATAACACCAATCATCAGCCAGGCTAGCTTGACTCCAGTGAATTTATGACATTGTTCTGCATTCTGTCCATCAATTGTTCTTTTTGCATTTGTCACCTGAGTGGGATGGGTATGCCCAGACGTGGGTCCTGTGCTCTCCATGCCTCGGGAGTCAAGCTATCCTGGCTGATGAGGGGTGAAACCCCGAAACCAGTCCAGAAAACTGCAGCTGGACAGTAAATAACAAAGGAGTATGTTTCAGTCATGGTCATCCTGCCTGTGCCCACCACTAGACATGTGGGAGAGGGCTATGCACTAATAAGAACAGTGCATTCATTAGTGTAGCAAAACTCCGTACCAAAGAAACATAACCTAGAGAAGGCCGTTTCTCAGAAATGGCAAAAGTTTAGTTTGTCATGATACAAAATAGCGCCTGTACACAAAATGGCGCAGCAAATGCTAACTCACTAAGAACAATATGAAAGCATAATTATTTTTTTATTGTAACAGACCCTCTAGCATGAGCTAAGCAAACATATTAGGATAACAAAAGATATACCATTCAATAAAGCATAGTAATGTGATTTTAGGGACATTCCCGGTCTTCAGGTTCAGGAAGATAATCAGTAAGGAGGGGAGAAGTCTCTAAAATACCCTTATCCATCTGCATAAGATCGTTCACTTCCTTTTGAATCATAATTGTTGCATAAGTATCATGAATTGAGACTCTCTTAGTAGTGATCAGGGTGGTGCAGTAAGAGCAGCATAAGGGGAGACAATGCACCAGAACACAGCAAGCAATCAGGATCACAACAAAATATATCACCCTTTCAAGGTTCCAACCCCATCCACCAAATAGGGACCAACTCTAATTTCCGCTTTCCATTCCTTTAACATTTTCCAAAATATCTAAAATATGTTGGGTAATATTTTTTCCCTATTTGTGATTCCAACTAGGCACTGGTCTGCGCACACACCACCACTCTTAGCTAGAATGAAATCAACAGCATATTTGGTTTGCTCAGAATATATTTGCATACTTTCTAATTGGGTGGTGATGTCATGCAAAGCCGCTATTGTGGAGTTAGATAGTATCTGCAGTTTACATCCAAAATACTCCCTAGCCCTTTCACCCCTGGCCATGGCGGTACCACCATAGTAATAATGGAGGAATGAATGTACCCAAAGGTAATTCCATTACTGTAAATTTTGACCTCCAGGTCTGTCACCCCCTCGCAAAATTCCTTTGGCAAAGTTTGTTTAATCCACCTGACTTTGGGTTTCGCATGTTTACAAGGAAAACCTAGAGGTAAATGTAAATGTTTTGTGATTGTATAGCGCACAGCTACCCGCAGTGGGTTTCCCAGCGCTTGTACGAATACCGCAAGGGAACCCTTCCTGGCTTTCCCTGTGAAGTGTCCACTCCTGGGCACCCCCATGGTGCAGACCAGGCATCCCTTGCGTTATGGGGGCCGTTGTGGAGACTAAGCAAGCTATTGCCCAGAGTTGCAGCGTGGGACCCATGATCAGAATAGGCACTGAGGCGAGAATATCCGGTCAGGGGAATTAATGAGCCCGAGAC
Organism: Lissotriton vulgaris; assembly: GCF_964263255.1. Classification (NCBI taxonomy): domain Eukaryota; kingdom Metazoa; phylum Chordata; class Amphibia; order Caudata; family Salamandridae; genus Lissotriton; species Lissotriton vulgaris. The sequence continues at coordinate 1,848,215,294 of NC_141685.1, forward strand.
CCGCCGGGGCAGGAATCGAACCCTGGTCCCTGGCCAGAGCTCTTCATCGAGGTCTGCCTGCTCTAACCATTGAGCCACACTTCTCCACCCAGGTAACACCATTCCAAGAGCCACATCATTTGTACCATTGTGCATATTAGATAGGAGTAAAAACCCTGGTTGTGCATACATAGGCCTATCCTAATCCACAGCAGCATACCTAGAATTTCACCCAATTATACTAGGGTCTTTTGGGTTTACCCTAGAGTATGTGCCTTTATGCAAAATTATCTCTGAGCAGTTGACATACAAAATGAGGTCAGTAAAATTAACAATTGGGCAACATGCAAGGTAATAACCAACCTCTTGGAGAACTGTGATTTGCTTATACTGCCCACCCAACCTATCAATGTTACATTCTGTTTTTCCATATAAGTTGTCACAATAAGTGTTATTGGTATGTCCTAGATAACCTATACCTTGTGACTTTTGATTATACAGACATGGGCCTGGATGACAAAACCAAAACGCCCCTTTCACTTCTTCAAAACCAGGGGGCTGAGTGTAAGTATAATTAACACATGACAATGGATATGTAGTCCATAAGCTAGTGACAGACTCAGTGGGGTAACCAGCAGTACCTTCTCCGAAGAACCTTTTATGGGTATCTAGAAATACATTACCCTGGGCTGTCCTTTTTGTGCGAACTCTGATCACATTCCAAAACCCAGGACATCCTGCCCAGAATCAACAACAGTACTAGCACAAAAACAGCACAGAGCACTTTGTGCTTATTGGAACAAACTTTTCGTTTGTGAACGAGAGGAATTACTGGCTGCTCTTCGTCACCAACTATTCTGCCAAAGAGGTGCATAATCAATAATAAAGCAAAAGGGGCAAACATCCAGCGAGAGTGGTATACATGTTCCCAGTGTCTGTCAGAGCCTCACTGGTACAGGCTCCTATTGTTTATCAAACGTTGGCGCTCTTGAGCCCTGGCGCTGGAGCTTACTCTGTCCTAAGCTCTTGATGCATCACATTCCTGGGGCGCAGCTCCCAGGAATGTGTTTAGTCTTTGTGGGCCAGGCCTTTTCAGGCTACCTCTTGCCCATGTATCTGAGCACAGATCTCTTCTTTTGCTTTCATTCTCTGTGAAAACGAAGATTCTTAGACTGCCTGCGCGCTATTAAAGCTTTGGTGCTCAATTGTTACCACTCTCACATTTTTAATTTAAAGATTTATGACTCAAAGTAAAGTCACAACATTGTTTATTCGTCCTGGCTTAACCTGGGCAGGCTGCCACCCTGTGCATCCTTATTTTGCTGACCTACATCCGGTTGGAACGGTTTGGAAGAGGGTAGGGGGATGGGGGGTGAGAGGTCATGCACTTCCTGCTGTAATTTGTATATTATCTGCAAGTCACTTGCTCCAATCCAAGTGTCTGATTAGTCATTTATTGCCTTTAATTTTATAGCACTTAATAACGTGGCGTGGGCTTCAAAGAACTTTGAATAGTAACATTAGCTATTACCTACTGACACGGATACCCTTTTTACTGGCCTTGGTAAGATGAGAGGTGCTGATGTGAGCCCAGCTTGGTTTTTTGAAGGGCTGGTCTCTCCTACCACCCTCCTCGTTCTTTACATCCAAGGTAGCTTCCCCCCACCGCTTGAATGTGATGGATTAGTGAGCTGTTGTATCTATGTGTCACATGCTGCAGTTCAAGCTGGTCAGCCTTTCATCTTTTAGCTGTCGAGACATTGCGTACCATTCATTCTGTGATAGTGTTTTTCATCAAACGTTTTCTGAGACAATTCATCCTGTGATAACTGATATGAATGTTCAATAACATCAAGGCTCTTGTGAACATAGCATAGAGGCAGACCCTCATTTTAGGTCGAGCCTGGGCAGCGCATGCGCTGCTATGGGTGGCATGCTGTATTCAAGTATGGACCTGAAGCTTTGCCCACTCTCCGTCCATATTTTTCGTTGGCTTGTGTCATTGTCCACTGTGAACCGTGGCTTTTCATTGGTCATTGGGCTTAGTCGCCCCCCCTTAGTACCGCTTTGTCTTATTTTGTAACCTCCCATAAGGACACCCGTTACGTTTGTTGTTACATGGTAGGCTTTAATTATAGCCTCCAAGCACTATTTTCTTAAATCGCTTTGTCCACGATCTGTCATATCTCTCCTACCACTTAAAAAAAATCTTTATAGCACAGTCGCCGAACGCATTTGCAATGCTAAAGATCTTGAATTTGCGAGAGTTTGAGCTATTGGCATTGTAAATGAGAATGCCTTTTATTTATCTGTTTTAACAATAACACATAAATAAAAGACTCAGTCATTTACACTGCCAATAGCTCAAACTCTCGTAAATACGATACCTATTGCGTTGCAAATGCTTGTTTATTTTAGCTGCTTATTGTAGTTGGTTATCCTGCCATCTTGTTCCTCTCTTTGGCCCCTCCCTCTTTCTCTCATTATCGCTCTTTGATCTTGCCTGCTTCTGATATTTACACTGCGGTCATATCTATCCTGCAGACTCCTGCCTCTTCATCCCCAATGCTCCACTGCTCCCACACCACCTTCTTTACCCTGGTTTTTCCTACTTCAGGTAATAACTTTGGAGAGACAAACGTCTTTCTCCTGAATCCAGTAAAATATACTAGTCCGTCTTCAGAACACACATATCATTTCTTGTTGGAGCTGTGGGCATGTTATATGGCCACAGATTTGTTAGGCACTCGGTTTATATTCTGAATGATAGTGATTTGTTTGTCATTTGGTAGCCATTTGTTGCTTTTAATTGCTTGTTGGATGAAGGATATGGAATTTCCCGGAGAGTGCAGACTAAGTTATCACTGGTAGCAGATGTAGTTATGAGTCACCCCTTGGCCTATTTTTAATTTTGTTGCCAGCTGAAGTATAAACGAAGGAGAAAGGATCCCCCATCCGACTGTGCAGTTATCTAGTTATCTTCATTTTCTGAACATGTAAGCCTGATGAATGCAGAATCATTTAATGCCTACACAGTTTCTGACTAAGTAAAAGATTGTCATGTCCTTCGGCAGGGATGAAATGACTGGCAATTTATTTTTGCCAGCATTTTGCATAATTATGAGCACATCACTCCCATCTGAGTTTTATAACTTGCCCTTTCCCCGGCATCTTCTTGCTCTACTCTTCCATCCCCTGTCTCATTTCTCCACTGACCAGTTTCTTTACCCTTCTAGAACTTTTCCATTCTCCCTCATTTTAGTCTCATAGAGGACGTTCAAGGAGCGAGACCACCTTGTATTGTTTTTAGTAGAGGCTGTGGGCTGCTCCAGTATGGAGTTCCCATTCTGCTGCCTGCTCAGCCATCTTGATCTGGACCGTTCTCTGAAATCCCTCGTAGACAATTGAACTACATAGGATTTGCACATCTTGGTGCTAGTCATACAAAAGAAGCTACTGACTGAAGATTCCAACTGGCTTCTGAGGTGTTTGCTGATAGATCCATTCTGGAAACAGGGGTTGTTCTTCACCACACCTCTTAACACCTGTCTGTTTCAATTCACCACCGATCCAATGTAGAATACACACCTGAGGTAATGAACTACACATTAACTTGTAAGTTTTAACTTTTAGTTTATATTTTCTCTTTAGTTAATTCATGTTTGGCTATTATATATTTCATGTTTTAGTCCCTTTCATCCCTTTCCTTCCTATCACTTTTGATCTTAAAGTTGGGTCCCCTTCCTCACTATTTTCATCCTCTGATGTGTAAATATTTTATTTTTTTGTATTCTGAAGCCATCACATCACCTCTGCATGCAGAATACCACTCAAGTCATGTCTTCCGATTGAAAACTCACATCACTTCATCCTCCCACCTCATACACCCTTTATAAAGTATTATGGGTTACTGGTTTGCCTTTGTCAAATTTCCGTTCCTACCGCAGTATCATTCATCTCAACTACCCCTAGGGGTTTAGATATATAGACATTTCATGTTTTTTAATGCCCTGGCATCCTTAACTGATTAATCATTATTCTATTACCATGTTCTTTATTATCTACCTGTATATCCTTGATATTCTCCAACCACACCCATCAAACCCTATGGCATAAGTACTGCAGCCTCTTACAGCAACCACTTGTACCTGATTTCAGGGTCAACTAATAGCAATCTAAGGTTCTTCAAGCGTGCTACAACAAGAACAATAGCCGGCACAAAGGAACTCCAGTAATGGGCTAAGGTACTGCTAGATGCATTGGGAAACAACTTCTTGCAGGTTTTAAAGGGCCTTGCCTTTGCCTGTTGGATATGGTATGCACCAATTCTTTCAATGTTTCCATCTTTTTCTACTTTGGCGGATTGTGTAATGTGTTTGTGGCACTTTACTTCTTGGTGTCATGAATTTCATTAATAGGATTATCATCCATTTTAGATTGAACCTTTACTGCTAATTGCTGCTAGTGCTTGCATGAGATCTTAAAATCTCGGCTCAATACTTTGCTAACAGCTGCCTTATTTTCCCTTCCTTGCTTTGCTGCTTTACTTACCCAGTGTATAGGGAACACTCATCAGAAGGACTTAATTTGCATCCCTAGGAGTTAATTTGACCTGCTAACAGAGTTACTCAGGTGTTGTAGGTTGCAATGCATCATGAAACTCTTTCAAAACCTCTAATAAAGTGCCATCCACAAGATAAGATTTTAACATCATTGAAACCCTTAAACCACTTGAATAACCCTCTACTTCCCAATTTCTTCAAGAAGATCTTACCCTCAATATTCCCACTCTGGCGTCCAAGATTGCTAAAGCCTCCCTCTTACAAGGGACTAAACCGGATTGCCTAAAATCTGGTCCGGTATCCACTATTCTAAAAAAAAAAAAATATATATATATACCCTCTCTAGTATTCCTACCCTAGCCTTGAAAAATGTGTTTACATCTAACTTTGTGAACACATTAAACAATTCCAACTACTAGACCAATTTCAATCCAGCTTTCACTCATGGCACAGCACTGTTACACACACAGTGGACGATACACTAAAAATGCTGGATCAGAACCAATCTTGTCCCTTAATCCTCCTTGACCTATCGTCCACATTGGATACAGTTAGGTATTTCAGCCTATGAGAACTCTTGGAACACTGCATGGGACTAACAGTAACCGTCCTTAACTGGTTCACCTCCTATCTACAAAACAGGACTCAAAGAGTAAAGATTGATCATTCACTATCGGAGACCACTCCAGTCACATTAGGTGTCCCTCAGGGCTCCTCTCTCTGCCCACCATCTTCAACCTGTTCATGGAACCTTCAATGGAAATTCTGATCTCTTCCAATATCCACTACCACATGTAAGCTGATGATACATGACTTTACTTAAAAGTTGCCTCGCCAGAAGACAATGTAGATCGTTGACAAATGTGAGCTGATTTTTGTAATACTTCTAATAAAAGTTAAGCAAGTCCCAAATGGGATTTGAATTCTGAATTTAATTTTCTAGTCTCTATCTCCTTTTTCCAAAACAGGATATATTCTCTGCCTCCATGAGTTTGTATATTTTTAATGCTGTTGTTTTTCAGCAGATTGGGTCTGATGGTAATCTTGCTATTTTTAAATTTTTTGAAGTTTTGTTAACAACTTTAGTTTTCTGCAAAATGATGTTGTTCACTCATGGCGTGACAATAGATCTTCCCAAAAATACTGAATGGTTTGAGTTGTATGCTGTTTAAATCCTTTATTGCCAGTGAAATGTTTTAACTGCAAAGACCATTTCATTATTGAACCTAATTGAAAATTGCATAAGAAGACTTGAGTTTACCTTAAGACTTTCACTTAACAGAATGTAATCAGACAAGGACACAGATTTTTGACCTCATAAACTGTTAATAACGATTGAATATAGTAATTAAAGGAGGCCTCTTCTTCTATAGAGCCCCAATTGGGCTAGTCTGAATCACTAACGTGTAGCCTAACTCCCAGCATAATAAAAGCCTTGTAGTATTCTTAAGGCCTGGGAAATCAAATCCTCCTTGGGGTGTGAAGCATTCAGATGGCTAGTGGAACAATTAGATTTGCAGTTAGTACCTCAGCCAAAATCTAAGAATGTTTGTTTCACTGGCTTGAGCTGTAAATATTTGCAAGGTACACATATGCCGCTTAATACCTACAAAATGTTCAGCTTATTAAGCTCAGCTCAAAGACATAGATTGCATTTATTCCACCTTGCAGTGTCTGCTAATTTGATATTTCAATCCATTAACATTTAATGCAATACATTTTTAGTACTCCTTATTATTGCTAGGTATTGTTTCCCTTGGTTCCCAGCAGAATTGAAACCGTTTATACACTGACTTTGTAATCATTTTTAAAACTGGTATTAGGCTAATTTGAAACCCTACATGAAACCCTGAAATATAACCAAATCATCTCACAAAACGTAATAGAGCTGGGATGGAAGTATCTGGTTCGGAACTTTCAGCAGTATATCCTCTGCAAAGAACAAAGTTTATATTCATAACCACCAATAAGAACACCTTTTAATTGCTGTTATTTCGAATATCAATGGTTAAAGTATTTTTCTTAAGGCCATGTCCTCTCCTAGAAAACCATTAGCATTAGTGTGTGCCTTGGAGCCTTCATAGAAATTAGATTAGTGGTGAATGATTCTGTTCTGCTAAACTAAAGCATTGTCATATGCCTTTTTGGTGTGTATCTTCATCAATAAATGATGATCTAACCTATTTCTTCAAAGGTCTTTTGATTTTATAAAATGTTAAATATCATTTGTTCTAGCTTTATTTTTACACAAAAGGCCAAATTGATTTTTGTGCATCAGTTTTTAATTAATGAGTTACATGTAGATGCCCATATTTCCCAGAGAAGCATTGCACCAATTTGTTTAAAAATTAGTTTGTAACTTCTCCAGTTGAAGGGTTGATTGGACTGTTTTGAAAGTGAGATTATCTGTGATTCTTGTTGAAAATACTAGAAGTACTTCGGCTAAGGGAGCTGTAATTCCTGCAATTTCTGACACACCTTTTGTTTATTCAATTGGGAAGCTAGCCCATCTAATCCAGGGGATTTTCCAATCTTTAGGTCTTAAATATTACGAGCAAATTCTGTTTCAGACATTGGTTAATCAGATCACAGTTTAATCTAATCCAGGGGATTTTCCAATTTTGAGGTCTCAAATATGACGAGCAAATTCAGTTTCAGAAATTGGTTAATCAGATCACAGTTTTCATGTCTCAGTCTAGGGCAAATGATCTAAGAACTCACAAGTTATCGAGATCTCAATTTTTATATAAAACAATTTTGCATAGAAATGTCAACTGCTATTCTTCAGTTGTTACTTTTTACACTCAATGCCAACTGTTAGAAATGGGGGTCTCTAGTTGGCAGAGGTAGGTTCCTTTGTCCAAGTAGGGGCCCTTCTTCCTAGTCATGGTAAGGGGATACACTTCTAAAATAACCCCTGCTCACCCCCTTGGTAGCGTGGCACGAGCAGACAGGCTGATCTCAGAGGCAGTGTGTAAAGCATTTGTGAACACATACAGTAATACATTGAAAACACTACAAATGGACACCACACCAGTTTAGAAAAATAAGTAATCTTTATCAGCCCCAACAAGACCAAATGGACAAAAATCCACAATATAGCAATAAATATGACTTTCAAGTTGTAGAAATAGTTAAGTTGAAAGCAAATTGCAGATGTGACACTTTTCACACAAAGTACCTTGGCTGCGTTGTGCACATACCTTTTACACTCAGGGAATGTGACGCGTCAGTTCCTTGCCCCAGGGGAGGTGATGCATTAGTTCCTTACTGCTCTGCAGGGGTGGTGATGTGTCTGTTCCTTACTGGAGAAGAGGTGATGTGTCAGTTTCTTACTGCGTCCCCCTCCTGGTGTTTCCTCATGGAATCAACCAGGTCTTAAGACTGGCTTTCGGGCAGCTCAAGACACAGCCCCTCTCCCACTACTCCTCCTCTGAGACAGGACATGGGACCCTACACCCCTCCCATTACTCTGGGACCTATCTGGGCCACCACAACCTTCCCCTATTTCACTTGGTTGGGGAAAACCTGGCCCACCTCCTTCAGGATCACCCCCAGATGCTTCTTCACCCTCTCTGGAATCCACCAAAAGATCTGCCTCCAGTGTGAGCTCCCTGGGGTCAGAACTTGCACTCCACCAGGTGTTGGCATAGCTCTGAAAAACAGGAACTTAAATTACGCTCTCCAACATTTGAATCACACAGCCCCTCCCAGGTTTTAACCAAGCTACCCTTTGCCTTACCATACAGTGCCTCACACAAGTACCCCACATCACTCTCCTGAGATTGGCAAGACAGTGTCTGACTGTCTGTCACTAAACCGACACTCTTCTGGGGTGTTTCCGCACTCACCGACCAGGACTTCTACTATGGGGGAACCACTCTGCCTGCACATCTCATTCAGAGTCAGTAGAGTGCACCCCTCACCACTAGGTATATGATCCCCCTGTGCCAGTTCCACAATCCACTTCAGGGACATGGGCACCACTGGAAATACCTCATAAACCTGAACCCCCTGTTGTGTGTCAACTCCCTCGGTCAAGTCCGTGCCACATCTCTGGGTGTGTGTGTACTGTTCCCTCAGCACTTAATAGCACCTCTTTGCTGCCACCATCTGAGCTGGACTCTACCTCCAGCCCAGTCAAGCTTACTTCATTAGCGACACACGTTTCCTTTACTTAGGTTAAGGCCCTCTTGCCTTCAGCCCTGTCAAGCTCCTCATCAAGATCTCAGCCTCTGCTCACAAGCAAGCAGCCAGTCCTCTTTTTCTGTTCCTTCCTCACTTTCAGAGACATCCTCCTCCTCAGACTCAACTTGTAGTGTTTGTCCCTGCGGGGCAGTTCATACTGAAGTAGGGTTGTCTCTAGACCCTCCTTGGACCTTCTCTTAACAGGCAGCCCCCTTTCTTTGCAGAACTCACATGGCTCCCTCCTCGTATAGATGAACATGTGACAGAAGTCAATACTTCACAGGTGTAAGAACTAACCAAAGTCTCAATATCAAAAAATACTTCCAGGAGGACACCAGAAAACAAAAACAAAAAACAGTTTGTGCTTGCTTTATGGTCTGCACTATACTAGTAGTGTACACCAATTACTGTATATAAGGCACAAATGCAAGTCTGTATCCTCACCGCTGACCACCAATGTTATAAATGGGGGTCTCTAGTTGGCAGAAGTAGGTACCTTTGTCCCAGTAGGGAACCTTCTTCCTAGTCAGGGTAAGGGGATACACTTCTAAAATAACCCCTGCTCACCCACTTGGTAGTTTGGCATGAGCAGAAAGGTTGATCTCAGAGGCAGTGTGTAAAGCATTTGTGAACACATACAGTAATACAGTGAAAACACTACAAATGGACACCACTAGTTTAGAAAAAGAAGTAATTGACTTTCAGATGGTAGAAATAGTTCATTTCAAAGCAAACTGTAGATGCAACACTTTTCACACAAAGTACCTTGGATGCGTCGCACTCGCAACAAAAAGGGTCGCAGGGAATGTGATGCATCAGTTCCTTACACTCCGGGAATGTGATACGTTGGTTCCTTGCTCCGGGGAAAGTGATGAGTCGATTCCTTAATGCTGTGCAGGGGAGGTAATGCGTCCGTTACTTCCCGGAGAGGAGGTGATACGTCTGTTTCTTACTGCGTCCCCCAACGATGTGACAGACCTGGCGCCTCAATGCGATAGTATGATCTGGGATGATGCGTGGGTTCATGCAGCCGCACAGCAGGGCTGGCATCTGAATCGGTGCTGTGATCTCGGACTTTGGAGATCGGTGCACTCCATGAGGCATGCAGCGATTTCTCTAGCTGCGAGCAGGCCCTGCGACGATTTCTTCGGTGATGCGTCGGAAACAGGTGCGGATGCATCGCACTCCTCGAAGTTGTTACTTTTCCAGCTCCCAGCGGCAAAAGGCTCCGGAGGTCAAAAACAACAGCAGGCACCTCTTAGCAGGTCCGAACTCCCAGCAAGGAAGTTCAGGGGAGCTGGCGGTGAAGTCTTTGTGTTCGTTAGACTTCAGAACAGGAGGCAAGCTCTTCTTCAAGACTTTGGAGATCTTCCTCAAGCAGGGGAAGACTGCAGACAGCAAAGTCCTTTTCCCTTTCTTTGGCAGAAAGTAGCCACTGCAGGCCAACCCCAGACCGCAAACCGCTCAGGGGCAGTATTCCTCCTCTGTTTCTCTAGCTCTTCTCCTTGGCAAAGGTTTCTCTTGATTCCCAGAAGTGATCTAGAAGTCTGAGGACTGGGCCACTCTTTTTATACAGCAAATCTCTACGTTCTCTAGTGCAGAGAATCTCTTTTCCCAGCCAAAACCAGTTCTGTCCTCTCTGGTGCAGCTTCCTGGCAGGAGGTGGAGACAGCATTGTCATTGGCAAACCAGACCCATTCTGGTGTGAACAAAATCTCCTCCGCCCTACTCTGAAAAGGCAGGACACACCTCAACTCCCCAAGTGGCTGTCTGAACAGAACGCACATCCCCAGTCCCTATCACTCCAAAGCCACACAAGTCCGCACACAGCCAAGCAGGCGCACACTGGATGGTTAGGCACGAAAATGCCTACTTTCTAAAAGTGGTGTTTTCAAACCCAGAATGTAAAAATCACCCTCACTAAAAGATGCATTTTAACATGCTGAGCTCAGGCATATCAAACTTTATTTTCCTATCTTATTAACAAGGGCAGTTATGCTTATAAGATGTTGTAAGAAAACTCCCTATTCTATCCTATGAGGACAGATAGCCTTTCAGCAGTGAAAAACAAATTGGCGGTATTTCAGTATCAGGACTTGCTGCACACACCAGGGCATGTCATACCTTTCACATACACTGCACCCTTCCCACAGGGGTACCTTGGGCCTTCCTTAGGGGTGACTAATATGTAAGAAAAGGGTAAGTTAGGGCTGGCAAGTGGGTGCACTTGCCACGTTGACATGGCAGTACCAGACAGCACAAATGCTTTGCAATGGAAGGCTTGAGACCTTGTTGCAAGGCTGCTTGTGTAGGTGGCACAATTAGTGCTGCAAGCCTACTAGCGCAAAAACCACAGTTGATTGACAGAATGCAGAACAATGTCATACATTCACCCCAGTACAGAGATCTGGGCCCAAATCCATTGTTTTTTTGCACTCCACACCACCCCAGTTCAGACATGGCCATATGCAAATCAGTTTGACCCTGTGCCTCATGGGAACAGTCCAGCCTGAACTGCCAAGCCATGCCTTCCCTGGACTGGAAACAAGCTTCTGAGGACCGGTTTCTGGCATTCCAGCTGTCTTCAGCCCGGCTTGCTTGAATCCAGTGGTGTGGAGTGCATGGGACTCACGTCTGAGCATACCCATCCCACTCGGGGTAACAAATGCAAAAACCACAGTTGATGGACAGAATGCAGAACATGAAGGAGTTCACGACCCCTAGCTCCCATTTGCCCCCTTTAGTTTCTTCGGATGCGTGGGCATGTGATCTTGCCGGTTTCTTTACTAATAAGATCAAGGCGATTCAGGCCTCCTTTGTGGAGGGACCGGAGGATGGAAGCGGCGTCACTGGGGCGGGTTGCGGACCTCCGCACACACCTGCGGCGGTGTTGTCTGATTTTCCTGCTGTTTCCAGCGATGTGTCCAGGCTGCTGCTGGCCAATCTGAAATCTGGCTCTCCACTTGACCCCTGCCCCGCCAAATTTTTGGCTGGGATGGCGGCGGTGGTGAACCCGCTGGTCAACCCCATCCTCAATGCCTCTTTGAGGGAGGGAAGGGTCCCTAGCTCTTGGAAAAGAGCGATGGTGATCCCCCTCCTAAAAAAAAAACCGGGTCTCGACGTCGAGGTTCTGGCCAATTATAGGCCAATTTCACTTCTTCCGGCCCTAGCGAAGATCACGGAAAAACACGTCCACGGCGTCCTGTCGAGCTTTTTGGAAGCGAACAATCTGCTCCACCCATCCCAATCCGGTTTCCGTCCTAATTTTAGTACGGAAACGGCTTTGTTGGAGGTCACTGAGATCATCAGGGAGACTTTGGATGCCGGCGGGAGGGCCATGTTGGTCATGTTAGACCTATCGGCGGCCTTCGACACCGTCCCCCATAGGGTGCTCTTAGCGAGGCTTTATGACATCGGCCTTAGGGGGACGGCGCTCAGGTGGTTCACATCTTTCCTTGAAGGCCGCCGCCAGACGGTCTGGGTTTCCCAGAGCTCTGCCGAGATGCCGCCACTGGGAGTTGGGGTCCCACAGGGTTCTGTGTTGAGCCCCACGTTGTTTAACATCTTCATGCCCCTTTGGCGGCCTTGGTGGAGGCATATGGGGCCCAGATCGTCTCCTACGCCGACGATACGCAACTCCTCTTCACATGCGGGAAAGACCAGGAGTTTGATGGAGAGAGAATTCGGGACTGTCTTGCATTGGTCTTCGACTGGTTCCAGCGGAACAGTCTGAGGGCCAACTCAAGCAAGTCTGAGGTTCTATTCTTTGGTTGCGTCGCCGATCCGGAGTGGCAGCAATGGTGGCCGTCCGACATGAGCCCTCCTGCAGTCTTCCTTGGTGGCTAAAAATCTGGGTGTCAAGCTGGACAACCAGCTGTCGCTGAGAACACATATTCTGGGTGTGGCTGGCACCTGTTATGGAATCCTGAAAATGCTCCGTAAATTCCTGCCCCTGTTGTCTGAGGAGCACAGGCGGATTACTGTGCAGGCTCTTGTTGGCTCAAGGCTAGACTATGCTCATGCCCTCTTTCTTGGCCTCCCTGACTACCTGGTTCAGCGCCTACAGGTGGTGCAGAACTCTGCCGCCCGGGCCATTTTTGGCCTGCGTAGACGAGCCCGAGCATCCGGGCTGCTACAGGCGCTACACTGGCTGCCTATCCGGAAGCGGATTCAGTTCAAATCCCTAACTTTGATGCATAAAGCCCTGTTCGGATCAGGGGCTGGATACCTGCGGCGGAGACTGGCCTTCTATCGACCAGTCTGCTCCTTGCGTTCGGAATCCCTGTATAAAGCGGTGGTCCCGCGGGTGAGGAAGGCCCGCGCGGGTGGGCGTTCTTTCAGCTGTAAAGCTCCCCAGCTGTGGAATTCGCTTCCTCTTTCGCTTCGCAGCACTGCCAATTTGCTCCAGTTCAGGAAGAGCCTGAAGACCTGCTTTTTAATCTTTAGGCTGTTTTTACTGTTTTCTGTTTTTGTTTCTTTCCTCATTTTTCGTTGTGTTGTGTTATTTTTACTCTGAGTTGCAGGTGGAAAGCGCCGGGACACTCTTTTCGAGTAGCCGTGCGCTATACAAAAGCTTCATAATATAACATAACATAACCATGTCATACATTCACCCCAGTACAGAGATCTGGGCCTAAATTCATCGTTTTTTTGCACTCCACACCACCCCAGTTCAGACATGGCCATATGCAAATCAGTCTGACCCTGTGCTTCATGGGAACAGTCCAATTGTTCTGCATTCTGTCCAACTGTGGTTTTTGCGCAAGCCTACTAGCGGCATTTGATTTGCAGGCACTGTGCACTAGTAAATCAGATTTGCCAATCATGGAATCGCCAATCCATATCCACAAATTATAGAGGGAGCACTTGCACTTTGGCACTAAACAGTGGCAAAGTGCCCAAAGCATCTAGACCAGCAAAAACAAAGCCCACCACAACAAAATAACAGGAGGCAAAGGCAAAAATACAGGGGAAGACCACACCAATGATGTCAAGGCTAACGCCAACAGTTTGCTATGTCTATATTTCCCTGCACAAAATTTAGGTTTAGTTTATTACAGAAGAATTCAGCAGTCTGGGTATTGTTCCTATTAAAATAATGTGACATATTTTCGTAACTTTTTTTTTTTTTGAACCGGAACAAAAGCAGACAATACAATAAACCCACATTAATATGGGATATATACAAATATATTCAGTTTATATATAATATTTCTCAGTGGCAGTTAATCATATTAGCATTCCTATGCATAAAAGCGTGCACTCACAACTTCAGCCCAGGGTGCAAGGACCAGGCGGCACCACTCTACAATTCCCAAAGAGTTGAGACAATCGGTGGATTGATCAGTCTTTTAGTCAGCTGATGGGGTACAGGCTTGTCTTCCATCTACAACATGGCAATCATGCCCCCCAAATCCTGTCCTGTTTCTGTGGAAATCCCCTTGCACTATAGACCATTTTGTCAAGGATTGAGCCTTGTCTCTATTCTTGCATTGTGGTGGATACTTTATCCCTCTCTTTCTTTGGTGTGTTCCTTTTTGCAACTAGGTTCCTCAAGTTCCACCAAGGTCATCCATATTTCCCAGTAGCGCTATTTTGGGTGTTAGGTTGACTGACCAAACCTACAACAAAGTGGTGGTTCAGCCAATCGGTCGCCAGTCAGGTATGACATTGGGGCAGTCCCAGATTGTATGTATTAAGGTACCCCTCGTGCAGTGACATCTAGTGCAGTTGGGGGAAATGCCTGCTTTGATGCTCCACCACCTTTCTGGGCTGTTGTAAATTCTGTGAAGATAAGTATATTGAATAAGCCTGAAGGATGATGAGATTGCCAACGCTCGGGGGGGGGGGCATTCTGGTCTCTCTCCTTTACTCATGATCTATCATGCCCAAACATACTTCCCAAGTAGCACCTAGCTATGCCTTGGATTCTGCGGTATTGTTGACTGAGGGATTGTATAATCAGTATATGACACTTTTGCCCAATGCATCGAGCATTAGGTTACCTTCTAGAGGTTTAAACTGTGAGAGGTGTATCAGTTGTTCTGGGAGTTGTTTAAACATATGTCCCAGTTAGAGGGATATAACAAATGTGAAAATATGCATTTTGTTTTCCCCGCTAAGATTTTCAGCTCAGGGATTTAATACCAACCTCGAAATTACAGTGACCTAGGATTGGAACAGAGCCAATCTCTTGGATACAAGTAGATCTGCTACGTGTTTTTTTTGTTGCTTTTATGCCAACCAGTTTAATGCTGTTACGTACTATGCAGTTTGTTTCGATATAGTGACCATTGGGGGTGGGTGTTGGAGGTCTTATATTGATGCAGAAAGTGTAGGAGGCCATCATCCTGAAAGAAATCTATGTTCAAGGCATGTGTGGCTGTAGATACACATTCTGTACATGCTCCTGCCATCTAGTGTTGAGCCAGGATGTGTGCAAGTTTTTTTCTTTGGAGAAGTCTTTTGAGTCAATAACGTAGAGTAACTACCCCTCTTGGTGATAATTTGCATGGGCATTGTCTGCATTGTTAGATTGTTCTCTTTCCACTGTCTGGTTCGGACATGTGATCAACTTCAACACAGTTGCTGTGCTCTATTTTTTGTTCACACAATATCTTCCTTCCATTGGTAATGTACTTCGATCACGTTCCACTTCTTTCCTGTGCAAATCGACATTCAAATACTTTGATCAAGTCAGGTGTGTATCCACAGCAGCCCCTCCTTAGCCTTACCTGTCAAGGCCTACTCCTTTCTGTATCTTGTGTTTCCACCCTGCCTTTACAGTGATTGAATGGACGCCCTTTTGGTATTATCCTCGCTGCTACAAAAAATTCCTTCAGACCGATCTGTATTAGGTCTGTATCACCGGAACACAACTTGGCCTATTGTGACGCCTTTTTTCTCCTTCTGTTCTAAGAATGCTCTTTGCGACCATTGACTCAATGTCACGGAGGAGCATAGAAGATACACCTGACCTTTTTTGATCCTGGCCACATCGAGGGGGAACAATACTGCCATTGGCCGCAGATAAAGATGCTATATCCTGTGAAGGAAGCTATGGCTCTGACCTGGAGATTGACCAAGAGATTGAGGACCTTCCACCCACAGTCTGTGAGTATGGCACCTCCTCTCCTTTGACCCTATCCTGAGCAGTCTGCAGCCAAGAAGTATGCAGCTCCTCTGGAACATCAGAGACGATTGCTCAGTGCCCACCATGGCTAGAAGACAGGGGTGGTCCAAAAGCCTATTTGGACAGTCTTGGTTCCCTGCCTGCCTTCTTGACCCGGGACGGTCCCAGCCGCCGCTGAGCCGTCCATCCTTGCCGCACTTTCCTGCCGCTGCCTCCCTGCGGCCCGCCCCCACCAAGCCCATTCGCCGCTGTCGCCACCCAGTTGCTCCTCCCTCCCGGTTTCCCTCTTAAGGGGGCCGCACAGCAGCGCAGGAAGCGACCTCTGACCCTGCTCTCAGGCTAGGTCGCCCCCACGCCGCTGCTGCCTGTCAGTCTTGGTTCCCTGCCTGCCTATCTGACCCGGACGGGCCCAGCCGCCGCTGAGCCGTCCATCCTCGCCGCACTTTCCCGCCACTGCCTCCCTGCGGCCCCGCCCCCACCAAGCCCATTCGCCACCCCGCTCCCGCCACCCAGCTGCTCCCCCTCTCGGTTTCCCTCTTATGGAGAACGCGCAGAAGGTGCGCCGAAGGCGCTCCAAAGGCAAGCCCATCCGCACCTGGACCGCGCCCAGCGCCAGAACCCCTGGCCCCACCCGAAGCCAGGACACCAAACTGCGATACGACACCGCCACCCTCATCGCACTCAACACAGAACGACCTGCCGCCTGCCACCAAGCCACCCCGAGGTGCACCCACGGACCCTTCACCTGCCAATCATGCAAATTCACCTGCCTCCGAACCTGCACCCCGCCCACCGAACTAAGCAACAACAACAACCACCTCAAGTGCATCCTCTTCAACTCCTGCTCCGTCCACAAACACGCCGTCGAACTCTGGGAACTCCTTGATACAACAGCACTAGAAGTCGCCTTCCTCACAGAAACCTGGATAAACGCCTCCTCGGCCCCCGACATCGCCATAGTCCTCCCGTACGGCTACAAAATCACCCGGAAGGACCGCGTCAACAAAACTGGAGGAGGAATCGCCATCATCTACAGGAACACCATTAGCGTCACGACCAACGCCGAAGACACACTCACCGCCGCCGAACACCTACATTTCCAGATCCACACCGACCCCCAAACCACCCTTAGAGGAACACTCATCTACAGACCCCCGGGCCCACGGACACAATTCAGCAAAACCATCGCCGACTTAATCAGCCCGCACGCCTTAGACTCACCAGAGTACATCCTCCTAGGGGACTTGAACTTCCACCTGGAGAAAAACGACAACAACACCACCACCCTGCTCGACAACCCTGCCAACTTCGGACTCAAGCAACTGGTGGACACGCCCACCCACCTCGCCGGCCACACGCTCGACCCCATCTTCTCCGCCAGCAACCACGGCTCCTTTAGCCACTCCACCGGACTACACTGGACCGACCACAGCTGCATCCACTTCACCTTCAAGAAAACCACCTCCCACCACCAGACGCTACAGATCCCCCGCAGATGCTGGAGCAAAGTCACCACAGACCAGCTAACCACAGTGCTGAGCCAGAACCCACCTGTCACCAACGACGCAGCACACAATCTCGCGCAGTGGATCACTAACTGCGCCGATGACCTCGCTCCACTGAAGAAACCCCCAGGCAAGACTAGCAACAGAAAAACCTCATGGCTCACAGACGCCCTCCAAATCGCAAACAAATCATGCCGAACCCTCGAAAAAGCTTGGCGCCACAAACGGATATCAGAAAACATGACCGCCCTCGAGCGCCACCCGCGAATACCACCAGATGATCCGCACCACCAAAAGGACATCTTTAAAAGAGCGGCTGGACAACAACACCCACAACAGCAAGGAACTCTTCAGCATTTTCAAAAAGCTCTCCAACCCCAGCGCCAGCAACAATGACATCACACCGTCGCAAGACCTCTGCAACTCCCTCGCTACATTCTTCCACCGCAAAGATCGCAGACATACACGACAGCTTCGGACCCCAGACTCCGCCACCAAACTAATGACCCCCACCACCAGCCTCAGCGCATGGACCCCCATCAACACTGAAGACACCACCCGCGTCATGAATACCATCCACTCCGGCTCCCCCTCCGACCCATGCCCTCATCATATCTTCAACAAAGCCAACTCCATCATCGCACCCCACCTCCGGAACGTCTTTAACAGCTCCTTCACGTCAGCCACCTTCCCTGGAAGCTGTAAACACGCAGAAATCAACGTTCTTCTGAAGAAACCAACAGCAGAGCTCAAAGACCTAAAGAACGTCCGCCCCATCTCTCTGCTGCCCATCCCGGACAAAGTCATCGAAAAGACCGTCACTAAACAGCTGACTGCATTCCTCAGAAAAAAAAACCTTGCTTGACCCATCCCAATCCGTATTCCGAGCCAACCACAGCACCGAGACCGCCCTCATCGCAGCCACCGATGATGGACAACGGAGAGACAGCCGCTCTCATCCTCCTAGACCTCTCGGCAGCCTTTGACACTGTCTGCCACCGCACCCTAATAACCCGCCTCTTCAACACTGCGATCCAAGGAAAGGCCCTGGACTGGATCACATTGTTCCTCTCCGACCGAACCCAGAGAGTCCGCCTCCCTCCCTTCCGATCAGAGGCGACCAAAATCATCTGGGGCGTACCCCAGGGCTCTTCACTCAGCCCAACCCTCTTCAGTATCTACATGAGCCCCCTCGCCGCCATCACACGCAAACACAACATCAATATCATCTCCTACGCCGAGAACACCCAACTGACACTCTCCCTCACCAAAGACCCTCTCACCGCCAAAGCCAACTTCCAGGACGGAATGAAAGAGGTCGCAGAATGGATGAAGCACAGCCGTCTGAAGCTCAACTCTGACAAGACGGAGGTCCTCATCCTCGGACAATCCCCATCCGCCTGGAACGAATTCTGGTGGCCCACGACACTGGGCACCGCACCGACACCTACGGACCACGCACGCAACCTGGGATTCATCCTGGACTCCTCCCTCACGATGACCAAGCAAGTTAACGCAGTCTCGTCCTCATGTTTCAACACCCTGCGCATGCTCCGAAAGATCTTCCGGTGGGTCCCCACTGAAACCAGAAAGACGGTCACACAGGCCCTCGTCACCAGCCGACTGGACTACTGGAACGCCCTAAATGCAGGAACCACAGCCAAACTTCAGAAACTCCTTCAAAGCATGCAGAACGCCTCCGCACGACTCATCCTCGACATCCCTCGCCACAACCACATATCCGCCCACCTGAGAAACCTGCGCTGGCTCCCCGTCAACAAGAGGATCACGTTCAGGCTGCTCACCCAAGCACACAAAGCGTTCCACAACATGGGCCGAATACCTCAACAACCACCTCTCGTTCTACACCCCCACCCGCCAGCTCCGCTCCACCAGCCTCGCCCTCTCCACCGTCCCTCGGATTCACTGAACCACCACCGGAGGAAGATCATTCTACCTGGCAGCCAAAACATGGAACTCCCTCCCCCCACACCTACGACTGATCCAGGACCATCTTGCCTTCAGGAAACACCTCAAGACCTGGCTATTCGAGCAATAGCGGCACCCCCCTCTCCCTCCAGTGCCTTGACACCCTCACGGGTGAGTAGCGCTCTCTACAAATGTATTGATTGATTGCCCGGCACCAAGAAACCTTCTAAACTGGGTGCTTTGGCTCCGACTACCCTGGCGATACCCTGGTGCTAAGTTAACCTTTGGCATCAACTTCATCCACCTCAGCACCGAGTGGACTAATGCGCCGAAACAAAAGACATTTTTGGAACTGAAGACTGCAACATTGACCCCCAAGGAGCCCTTCGAAGAGGATCTTCTTTTCAAAAACCTTTCCTCCACTCATAGTTCCACCCAGTATCTCCTGATGCTCAAGGTCATGCTTTGTCACACCCTTGGCATTTTTGAAGATCCTGATAGAGCTTGGCTTATAACACCTAGGGTGGATAAAAAAATATATGGCTTCACCATATGACCCTATATGTATTTGGGGTCCGCTCCCACTTGACGCACTAGTGTTCACCAATGCCCTTAAACGAGCAAACTCGCAGGCCACAGGAGATTCCCTTCCACTAGAACAAGGGGGCCCCTGAAGTTAAAAGAGGGCGGAGACGCAGGGGAATAAAGGCAATACAACACAATACCACTTTTTGTAGTGGTGCCGACGTACGTTTCGGTGTATGGCCTATTACAGGTCTCACCTTCCTCAGGGCACGTGTCTGTGTGGAGACAAATGTGTGGGGGGGGGGGGTGTATCTGGAAATAATAATCATCATAATGCAAGATAAGGATTACGGATACTTACATTTTCCAATGTTTTAATGGGATACCCAGAAACCAGTGTGCAAAACTAATGAATCAGTGCAAAGCTGCTGGGTAGGGAGGTCAATCCATGACACAAGATATCGAAATGAAGATAAAAGTAGGACCAAAGTACTGGGCATAATAGTGAAAGACGTAAGACACAGAATAGAATACGATAGGCTTCAAGACCACTAGAATAGTGCAAACACAAATACGTAAAGAAGGAACAGTGCTCAAAAAAACGGTGAAGCATAACCATAAAAAATAAATCCAGGAATAAACCATGCACGAGGACTACAAAATACAGTGATCATTATGACATAAAAACAAAAGAATAAATAGGATAAAAAAGGGAGAAAGAATAAAACACGCATCATAGTCAAAGTCATTACCTTTAGGGCAATTACAGGTCACACAAAAATAGTAAGTACAAGATGCGAGCAACTTAGCAGCACAATAAGTTTGAAAATAATAAATAAAGGTTAGGGTTAAAAAGTGAAACAGTACAAAATAAGCGATAAGACTAGTCCAAAGACTGAGATGCAAAAATCAAAGTCTTACCGCTAGGAGACGATCAAAACGCTGCAAAAAGGCGATGCAAGATAACAATGGAGTCCAAGGCAGTTAGGCCAAAAGATATATGGGTTTCAAGGGCGGCAGGGCGGCAGGGCAGCAGAGACGGTCCCAGAGGGAGATAAAATGCTGTCGCCTCTAGGGTAGAGTTACGCGGTGCGGCTGGCCACTAGGTTAAAAAGATAAACAAAGAAGCAAATGTCAAGATATGAAGGGTGTAAATACGAAAGGGACATGAGGGACAAAGCATTATAAAACTGATAGAAGAAGGCACGGAAAATGCATGTATAATTACCGGGGGCCGGTTGGAGGTCGGAAATAGATTAAACCATGGGCGGAAGCAGTGATGAAGACGGGCCAAATGAGAAACTTGTTAGAAGCAAGGGTCGGAGGCTCATAAAGAATACTCCGGTCCCAGGTGCTCAAGGGCATCTAATCTGGTACTAGTGGAAAGGGAGACAACGGTTTGCAATATCAGATGGTGGTCACAGGAGAACAACACATGCAAGCGGGAAAACGAGGGGCCCTTCCAATCGGGAGGTACCTACCAACTGATTCGCAGTTTCGGCATGTGCGTGCGTCCAGGATGCCATAAAAAGGGATACAGCCATGAGAACATCCGAGAGATTGGAGCAATATAAGCGCCTCCTAATTTAGGGGCATCCAATCGGGGGAAAGAATCTTGTACGCGGAAGTGAAGACGCACGGTGACCAAACGTGCAGAGCAGTAAGGGATCCTCTAAAAACACCAAGTGGATGATAAAAAAGATAAGCGTGGAGATGAAAAAAGAATAGAAACCTAAAGGGCCAGCCAGCCTGGGGACCTAAGGGAGCCTCTAGAAACGCCTGATAAGAAATAAAGAAAAAAGTTTATAAAAGAGACATAAATAGAACAACCTATCAAGGAAAGACAGGAGATCCTATCCATAAGGGGAGCGCAATGTCAAAGTATACAAATGGCGGAATAACCAAGGGGGGCAGGATCACAGGAAAAACAGATAGAAATTCTCCCAATAAGGGGTCAGCAATAAAAACTGGAGTCTAATACTCAACAAATTCTAATCATATAGAGGGAACAATTACCAAATGTTGCCTGATGGAGCCACATCAAAGGCAAGGCCAGGAATAAGGGAAACGAATCAGATAATGGCATTCTCCCATGGGAGATGCTCATTGAGGCACTCGTTTTTGGTATTCAAAGTATAGATCCAAAATACCTCTTCTTTTTTTTTTTTTTTTTTTTTTACGTATAGCATGTTTATCAGTCCCCTTATGTGTATGGACTCTCTCAAGTACAGTCCATTTAAAGCCAGATTCAATGTGTTTTTAGGTCTCGCCTGTCAATGCGCTTGCGCATTGAGCTTGCGAGAATATAGGGGCTTATCCAGAGGTTAACCAAACTGGCGATTTCATCCAGTGCCCGTGGAAAGCAAGCTCAATGCGCAAGCGCATTGACATAAAGCGCGTGCACATCAAAGCCAGCCATCTGTTCCCCCTCTCCTCCCTCCTCCCCTAATTATTCACGGCCGGCCGGCCGTACTTTCACGGCCGCTAGGCCGTGTCGCATTTTTATGTAATTTTTTTTTTTTTTTCTAGTTTAACCTTGGCTTTTATTTGCAGCAAGGCGCTCCCCAACTTTGCAGCCAAGTGCACATTATTTTATCAACATGTCCCGTTGTAGAAAAACATCCAAAATAGAGAATTCTTTATGCACATTGCCCCCTAACTCATATTTGTTTTAATTTGGATTAACAGCATTGCTGATGAAAGTAAATTCGTCGTTGGGGATGTTTCCTAGCGTATATGCCTTGGTTTTTTTTGCTCTCCTCCTCCCTCCTCGTGTTCGGAGCCCTCTCCACCCTGGAAGCACAAACGCAGCTGTGGATTTCTCAGAGGAGAGCCAACGCTGAGACTTCGCACTGCAAATCCACTCCCCCTACAGCACTCACACATTGCCTGCCTCTATTTACTTTGGCGGCGCCGGCGGCATTTTCAGATCATTAACCCTTTCCCCCTCTGCCGATCCTTTCAACAATGTGCATTGCAATGCGCTCCCGCCCCGCCCCCACACACCAATGCCAAGAGCTTTTTTTAATGTAATGCCCTTTAGTGACTGTGGTAGTTCAGCTTGTGTCCTTCTAGTTGCTGCAGAATGTATTTTAACCATGAATTTTATAATGGTCTATTTTTGGTAATGGATTTTAGGGAACATTTTGCAAAGATTTGTATTAATCCTACCATAAACTTGATAAAACATACAGGCTTTCTAAACGTATGCCTGGTAGTTCCTGAAAGGTTCGGGCATGCAGGTGTGTAACCGCTTCTATGTTTGAGTGCGCAGTACTTTTTAGTGCACCAGAATGCCCGAAAGTCATTTAAGGTGTGGCAGCTGTTTCCCTTTGCGTGCTAATGGTGCTTTAAAACCCTTTTGTTTTGTGATTCCTTCTCCAGGCACTTCTATCAATCCTTGTGGCAGCAAGTAGAAGGCTGTCAATCAAGGTGGTAAAAAAAAAAAGTATGTATGCTGTAATGTATTTGGAGTCAAATTGTGTGATGCTACTTCTGCTACCTTGTGCATTGGGACACAAACACCCCCACCCCTCCTCCGATGGAAATACACATGCCCCACCCTCTTGCTGTTTGCTCTCACTACCCCCTCCCCCTCCTTTCTTCCCATCCCTGCTCGTTAGCTTGTCTCTGTTTGAGGTTGTGTTTAAAATACTTCAGAGCAATCTCAAGAGTGTGGCAGTCTTTTTTTTTTTTTTTTTTTTTTTTTTAAATTCATCTTCACAACTTCACGCGCGTGCACTCCCCCCACCCATCCGCTTTCCCAGTCTTCTTTCCGAGGGTCTTGTGTCTGAAGACATCAAATTGCTCGGCTGCTTGAATATACAGTGTCCTGTTTGCGCGAAATCTTAACGTCTTCAAAGGGATGAAAGGCTACCTCAGTCCTGACAGACTTTGAACTTATGACCCCCACGTTTACACAGATGTTGCAGGCATTAGAAAGCATGAATGTAATAGACTCCCATATATGGCATTAGAAAACGTGAATGCATATACACAAATGCAGAAATCTGCACAGTTGTACAGACAAGGAACACCAACTGATTTCATTGGCATCTTTTTATTCATGATTATCTCTCCACTAGGGAATTTACCAGTAGTGCCCAAGACACACGCAACTGATGGTGACTTTGACACAACCCAAAGAGCTATGTGCCACCAATTTTAATGCGTGTATGCAGGAACTCGCAGCTTGGATGGCCGATAACTGCCTTAAGTTAAATGGGAACAAGACTGAGGTGCTGATTGTGGGCAGGGCTCCCTCAGTGTGAACCTCGGCATGGTGGCCCACCGCACTGGGTGAGCTGCCTACTCCTAGTAACACAGTGAAAAACCTAGGGATCTGGCTGGATAATAAAATCATATTCGAGAACCAGACCAAACAGGTGGCAGGCACTTGTTTTGGGATGCTGAAGGTCCTCAGGAAAACCCTGGACGTTCTGCCACAACAGGCTAGACAGACTTTAATCCATGCCCTGGTTACATCCAGATTAGATTATGGAAATTTTCTATATTTAGGAGTCAATGCTAAATGCATACAGAGGCTGCAACGCATACAAAATGCTGCAGCTCGCTTAATTCTGATGCTCCCTAGGAGGGCGTCAGCTAAGAAAGCACTTAAAACTCTGCATTGGCTGCCAGTCAAAGAACGTGTGGTCTTCAAAGCACTCTGTATGGGCCACCGGATCCTTCAGAAGAAGGGCCCCACGTACTTGCACAATCTACTAGACCCTTACCATCCTACTAGATCTTTGAGATCAAGTGGGACCGGGCTAGTCCAGGTACCAAGATTCCACAGAGCCAGAATGGGAGGACGTTCTTTCAGAGTGTTGACCTCTACCCACTGGAACAGACTACCCCAGTGACTTCGACTCAAAACATCGGAAGCGGTTTTCCGCAAAAAGTTAAAAACTATTCTGTTTCCTAGAGACTAACGTAGGTAGTATGGCCTGCCCAGCACTTTTGCTTTTAGACCTGTCCGTCAGCACTATTCAGCGCGGGGACACACTAGCTAGTGTAACCAGGCGCTTTACAAGCCATATAAATAAATAAATAAATAAATAAATAATAGTCAACAGAACCTGCTGTCAGATTTCAGTTATTTACAATAGTTTAAGCTATTGCTATTATAAATTACATTTTTTTTATTTCAGTATTAATTATTTAAAAAAATTAAAAGCCTTTTGTATTTGTTAGATGAATACATTTAAGTCACATACAAAACATGTTGGATTACAAATGCTATAGGTGTCACATTTGAAAAAGTTTAAAGTATTGGCATTGTAAATGACAAAGCTATTAATCTGGCTATTTTCAAGACCAACACATTAAAAAAAATGTGTCATTTACGAAACCAATAGCTCCAACTTTTCTAATGCGAGACCTATTGCATTTCCAATGCTTGTTTATCTAACCAGTGAGAGACCAGGGGGGGCTGTTAGCTTGCCGGTCCTGATATTAGATTTGTGTTCACACATTCGAAATCTGACATCCCTGCAAGTTTCTCCAACATATGCTAAACCGCAGGGGCAAAAACGCGGCATAGATAACATTGGCCGTTCGACAATTAGTCATTTGTTTGAGCGTGATAGTGTGATTGTTAATAGTAATCTGATCGTTAACAATAGCATTGGGACACGCCTGACATGTCCCACACCTGTGGTTGCTAGAGATGGGATGGGGACCTGTGATGGACTTTTGGATAAGACAGTTTTCAGTAGAGTTCTTAGCTCTGACTAGAAAGTTTTTCAGATTTTTGTTCCTTTTAAAGGCGAAGATCGGTCTGCCAATATTTTGTGTTTGAGTTTCTAGATTAAGTAAGTGCCATTGGAAGTTAATTATTTGTTGGATCTTCTGATTGAATGTAGAATGTTTAAGGACACAAACTAACTGATCAGTGCGCTCCCTAGGGCGAGGTTGGAACATACTTTTACGATTGTAGTATTTAGCTCTCTTGAATGATTGCTTGATGATTCTAGGTGGATAACCTCTCATAGATAATTTCCTCTTCAGGGTCTCTGCATGCGTAGTAAAGTCCTTGACAGTGGTGCAGTTTCTGCGCAAGCGCAAAAATTGGCTAAAAAGAATTCCGTCTTTCTGATGTCTTTGTCCTAAATTTATTAGTTGTGTTTTAAAAATTATTTTGCGCCGCCAAGCTTTTGAATTTTAATAAAATTACTGCCCATTGATAATCGCATCAACCTTACTGCCAAAATCACCAGAATCGCCCCATATTCAGCCGATTGAGGTGCTGAGTGGGAGGCGGCATTTCAGCGGCCATATTGGGCGTACACACAGCCCCAGCGCTCTAGCGCTCTAGCACTCGAGGCTCCTCTATAAAAGCATACGGTGATGCCTCCGCGCAGCGGACGCAGTCAGCGGGTGCGCCGGAAGCGCGCCGAAGTTGAGCCTAAGTCCAGCCCGTCTGCGCCCGTCCACGCCAAGGACGGGCTGGGGGCTGCCCCTTCTGATCAAAAAATTTACCCAGGTCAGATTTCCAGAGAAAACTTATTGTCATTTAACCGCAGTTGCATGCAATGTCATCATGCCATAAAAGCAGATAAGTGGCTAGGATCTATTAGTTGTATTGTCTGTAAACAAACTCTACAATCCCATTTAAAGCAGTCTTCGAAAACTATACACAAGGTCATCAATGGAGGACTAAATAATGCCCGCTCCATGTGTAAGAATGCACTACACATACATGATTTAATCTCAGAGAGCAATCTGGACTGCCTCATGGTCACGGAAACGTGGCTCAGAGACTGGTCCAGCCCAGACATTGTATGCGCACTGCCACCTGGTTATAGGATACAGAGACTGGATGCATGATAACCACCTTACATGCAACTCTGCTAAAACAGAGATTTTACCATTTGGGAAAAACAACCTCTTCTCCCCACACACCTGTTGGCCATCTGATGCGGACGCCCCTCCAAACACCATTATTGCAACCCGAAACTTGAGAATAAAATTTGATGAGATGCTCTCTTTTAAGCAACAATCTAAAGAAGTAGCTGCCTTCTGCTTCAATATCATAAAAGGTCTCCGAATTTTTTTTGATTTCTTGCCTTTGTCAGTCCGCCGCACAGTAGCAATTGCTTTAGTTACATCAAGAATTGATTACTGTAACAGTCTGTATGCAGGGGTGGCAAAATCTACTCTGCACAAATTACAGATGGTACAGAACTCGGCGGCACGGCTGGTTCTAAGGTGGCCCAGAAAATCATCAGCATCGGCCGCCTTAGACATGTTGCACTGGCTTCCCATTCAGAAACGCATATTTCAAAATCCTTGTGATCACATTTAGATCTTTTCACAAGCGCGGTCCAAAATATCAGTCTAACAAATTTCACAGATACCACCCCACTAGAGAACTCCGGTCAGCTACTGCCAATTTGATGACTGTCCCCAAGTTCAGACTTGCCACCAAGGGAGGAAAATCACTGCCAGTTCTAGGAGCTAAAGCCTGGAACACACTCCCTGTCCACCTTCGCTTAATTACATCAGAACAGACCTTTAAAAAATCCCTAAAAACATGGATCTACGGATTAGCCGAATCAGTATGCAAATCTCTTGTCTAAACTATACATAACATTTATAATTCCGTTAAAAACCCTGCTAATCTACTAGCAATGAAGTTGCAGCGCCAGGATGCTCCTTGGAGTGACAGTGCGCTATATAAAACCCCCCAACATCAACATCAACATCAAACCAATGTAGTGTAGTAACGTGTTCCTTGCAGTTGGTTTGGTAAACAAGGACACTGAGAGTTTGATCCTGGTGTTCAATCCAGACATCTAAGAATTCCAATTTGTGATTGCTAGTTTGTGCAGTAAACTTTAAGTTGGTATCTGCCAGATTAATCCACAGAATTAATTATTTTAGGTTTTCCTGGTCTCCTTTCCAGACTAGAAAAAATCATCTATGAAGCGTGACCAAAGAGAAATATTCTCACTGAAGGGTGCCAATTCATTATAGATGTTAAGAGATTCGAAGTGGCCCATATAAAGGCATGCAACGCTGGGGGCACATACTGCCCCCATGCTGACGCCATTGACTTGTTGGTAAAATTTGCCTTCGAATTCAGAAAAAATTGTCACTAAGAACAATGCTCAAACACTGTACAATAAATAGGGAATTGTGGAGTTCTGTTTCATCCTCAAGGATCTTTTCAATCACTCGTAGGTATCCCATTAAAACGGTGGAAATTTTAAGTATCCTTGATCCTTATCTTGTATTATGATGATTATTATTTCCAGATACCCCCCCACATTTGTCCTGACGGAGACACGTGCCCTGAGGAAAGCGAGACCTGTAATAGGCCATACACTGAAACGTACGTTGACACCACTACAAAAAGAAACCTGCGGATTAACCACATATGGCTATATCTTGTACCAATTGCCTTTGTTTATGTTATATCCTAAGTCTTGGTTAGACATTTTGGACTGTATAAATTCTATTGTATAAACTTTAGTTATATTTCGGAAAATTTATTTTTTTGTAAACTTTCAGTTAAAAAGATATATATGTAGGAATACTATCTGTCTCTTAGGCCTTCTATTTAGTACTGTGGTTTCCCCGCCTCTCTTAGAATAGTTTTAAATTTAGCTTGAATAATTGGATCCTTCAGGATCAGGACGAATGAGATTGAGTGGATGAGGAATATGTGTTGTGTTGAATGTTTGAATGATTGTGTTGTGGGGATGTGTATCTTTTCTTTAATTTTTCCTTTTGTGATATTACATTATTTAACTTTAATTGATTGTATATACAAATAAGTGCTGATCAAAGCTAATCTATGAATATGTTCTAACTTTGTTTTTTGTTGTTCCTTGCTGGGAGGGAGATCTAACTCTTGGTGACTTTATTAGCGCCCTTTTGAATTACTTCAGGTGGAGACTTTTCTTGTATTGTATTGCACAGGAGATTCCCTGCCACCAGATAAGAGAGCAAATTCATAGATTCGGCAAGGAAAAGGGTGGCAGTGCAATCAGCCAACCACTGGCGTAATGCAAATTCAACGGGCATCTTGGCAAGATATGACCGTGCCCACTGGGCTGAAATGGAGGAGCTTGTCCAATACCTTGCTGAGGAGCACAGGCAATTTGGCCAAGAAATAGTATCAGTGGAAAATCTTATTTCTAATGCTTCAATTTGCTGTAGCCTATCCTCAGCTGACGCCGCAGCCAGCAAGTTAAATACTAGTATCCGCCTCCACAGACATGCATGACTACATATTTATAGCTTTAAGCCTGAGTTTCAGCTAAATCTGCTGAACATGCCCATTGATGGGGTAAACCTTTTAGGCCCACAGGTGGACCAAACTCTGGAAAATATAAAGGATAGAGAGACGACAAAAGCAATGGGAGCACTTCAAACGCCATTTCCTCATGCCAACTTGGCTTTCGCCACTCATCCTGCTGTGGAGGTTCAAAAGCCACCTCCTCTGAAGCCTCCACCTCTTACCAACGCACCTAGGGCCAGCAATCCTCTCCCGGTGGTTATTTTCGAAGGTTTTACAGGAGCAACAACTCCAAAGGCAGAGGCTGGGGTAGCTTCACAGAGCAGCTACACCCACAATCAAACCATGACTTGCCGCTTCTTCCTAACGACCACATAACATCTATCAGGGAAATCTACAAGGGTTCTTCCCCAAATTGCAAACCATCACCTCACACCAGTGGGTGCTGGATATAATCCAACATGGTTATTGTCAGGAGCTCACTTCCACGCCTCCAACCATTCCACCTCGCAAACAGACTATAAGCAGAACCTCAAACACTACTCAAAGAGGAGGACAAAGCCCTCTTTCTCCCAGGGGCTGTAGAACTTGTCCCAAATCATTGACAAGGTACAGGATTGCGCACTCTATACTTCTTAATTTCCAAAAAAGACTGATCTATCCGGCCCATTCTACACCTCAGGCACCTGAACGAATACATCCTATCAAAGCATTTTCACATGGTGTAACCCTTCAGGATATCATCCTGCTTCTCCATCAAAGCGACTTTGTGGGTGGGGTAGACCTAAAGGATGCCTACTTACACATTCTAATCCATCCAGCTCATCGCCGCTGTCTAAAGTGTGTGATGGAAGACACTACCAATTCAAAGTCTTCCCCTTTGCTGGTCATAACTGCACTTTGGGCATTCACCAAATGCCTTGCGGTAGTTGCCTAACCATCTCTGTAGACACAGCTTTTACGTTTTCCCATATCTGCATGATTGGCTTATCTAAACTGCAACCTGCCAGCAGGGCCAAAACCACACGCAAGTCACAATAGATCTGCTTTATCAATTAGGGTTTACCATCAACGCAACCAAACCCCACCACCAACCCCTACAGATCTAGCCTAACCTAGAGGCTATTCTCAACACAGAGATAGGCTTAGCCTATACTAATTCTGCACGGATCCAGTTTTTTCAAGTGCTAACTCCCATGTTCCAACCATATCAACCACCCAGTCATGTGTCTCTTAAAGGGCATGATGGCCTCCTTCATAGCCATGGTACCTCATGCAAAACTTCACATGCGTCCGTTGCAGGAATGTTTACCGCAACAGTGGTCGCAGAGAGAGGGCCATTGGGGCGATCTAGACTTGATCGGCTGCTGCAGACCACTCTCTGCAGTGGTGGAACACCCAACAGCTTGTTGCAGGGGCGTCTGCTTCTCTACCATGTATACCAGTGTTACAAAATGCACATCACACTTGCAGGATCTAATGGTGCAGGGTCTATGGGACACCAAATACCAGGTTCTCCACATCGACCACCTGGAGCTTTTAACTGTTCACTTGACGTTCAAAACCTTCCTGCCTTACCTCATAGGCAATGTTGTCCTTGTTCGGACAGACAGTATGACCGCGCAAACGCAAGTAACACTACTACTTAAAGCACTTTGAAATGATGATATATAGTATGAAGAGAGACACAAAGGGACAAGTTGTAACAGAGGCATTTTGCTAAGCTTTCTTTGTGGAACTACATGCTCTCTATGCTCAATAACTAAATTAGAAGGGGTTTAACCCAGAATTGGAACAGCTATCATCTTAAATGTAAAGACGTTTGCAGGTGAGATATGCTTTGCTTCTTGGTTAAGTTTATAACCAGGTTTTAATTCATCTGCATTTCATTTCTCACTCAATTTTTGGTTTTGCAATTTAGTGCACATATTAGTGACCTACATTACTATCCGAGTAAACCTATTGCAATAAAACCCTTAGTTTACAGCTCGTCCAGAGAGGCAGAGCACAGAAACCATTATGGAAAGCTTTGTGTTGGTTCTAGGATCATATAGTTACTCACCTTCTATAGCCATCCAACGTTCAGCCATAACCACAAAGGAAACATTCATCTGAATTAACCGACTTTTGGCTTTGCAATGGTTTTATTTTTCTTCTTATTGCCAATGATGTTGAGCAACAAGCATTACCAAAGCAAAAAGGTCAGCTACTGCATTTCAATGAAAGACCTTTTGGCTTTGCCATTGTTTTTTCTTTTTCTTTTGTAGGCACTGCTTTTTAGGTCGAGCCTAGCGCAGTGCGCATGCACTGCTCTATGGGAGGCTTCTTGTGAGCACTTCTAACTTCTCAGTGTGGGTCTGACTCCTCCAACACTTTGGATTGGCCTTTGTGTGTGTCTTTCAAGAATGAAAGCACGCAAATTGCCAAAGGCGAGAGCATGCCCCACCTCTTCTTTAAGGGTTCACTCCCACAGCTTTTTGCTCTCTGGAGCGAGCAGCGGCTTGCAGGGTGGCAGCTGCATTCCATCCACAGCGGGAGCCTTTAACAAGGCTGTTTACGATTATCCAGTTTACGTACAACATGGACATCTCTGAGAGTGTTGCTTGTTTTGGGGATTTTGCTTGAATTTAACCAAGTTACAACCCCACCTATTCAGGGGAATGAGAAAATATAACATCCCTCATTTGTATTCGCACCACTGCGGCTGGCATGGCCTGCTGTGCACCCCCTGGATTATTCACCTAGAGCACGGCCTGGGCGGGGAAAGCATGTGCCACGAGAGAGAGTATTCCAGGTGCTTGATGAGCACTGAATAGCACGCTCTTCTGCCAGAACAGTAATAAACAATACTCCCGAACAGAGGCTGTGGAAGGTGCTGGAAGGCTGCCTGGTGACCTCCTTCCACTGCAGATTGATTTCTGGGACCTGCAGTTACCATTTTAGGCATGCGAATCCTGGCCTGCAAACTGCTGATGGTTAAAATGACATGACAGGCTGAAGGTGTCACATGTGACACTTGACCACTAGGTGGTACACAAATTTTGTTGCTGACCTTTTTAGTTTGCACCTCATAATCTCTCTAATGTTTGTTCCGTTCCTTATTAAACAAGCAGCATAAATGTTGGCATTTCTGTTTCATTCCCTTTTTCACAAGTTTATGTATGGATCAGAATTTGTCTGTGCTAAAATATTACACACCAAAGTTGTTTTATAAACCGCTGTGTCATATGTTTGTTGCATTACTTTCTCCATTTTACCCGAATGGCCAGCAGCATAGTCTGATTAAAAAAAATAATGAGCTATTGCTTAACATCCAAAAGTGGTGCAGATAAGCGTGATAATGCTTCAATCCATGGTGGGACTGCACCCAGGATAATGTGCTGCATGACTAACCACTTATAAGGTCCCAAAGGCGAGACCTATTGGCTATGCCAATGCTTGTTTCCTTTGAGTTTAAGCACTCTACCTGAATGTGCATTTTTTCAGTGGGCTCCCTGATATCTTTTGGCCCTTTTCCACCCTCCCTCCGTTGTTACTTGCAACTCCCGCCTGCCCTCCCTCCATTGTTACATGCAACTGCCACATGCCCTCCCTCTATGGTTGCTTGCAACTGCCACACACCCTCCCTCTATTGTTGCTTGCAACCCCCAACATCCTCCCTCCATTGTTGCTTGCAACCCCCAACAACCTCCCTCCATTCTTCCAACCAAAACCATTCTTCCTCTTTTCCTCTGTTGCTTGCACCCCGCACAAACATTGGTACTTGCAACTCCCAAACGCCCTCCCTCCCTCTGGTTTTTGCTTGCCCGCCACCATAACAAAAAAAACTATAAAACAGTCTTGTTGGCTGTGTCATTCTGCTTTATTTTTAAGTTTCAGCCATGCTGTGCAACAGAAACGCTGTAATACAATATTTCAAAAACATTGGCAAATCCAATATGTCATACAGGCGGAACCTATTGGCATTTCCAGTGCTTGTGTTTTTTGTGGCGCAAGAACCTAGAACTCAAGTTCTCGCCACCCACTTGGCATGCCCTTGATGGACATGGAAGCTACCCTGCAGGTAATGAGGCTGCGGTGCGGTCAGTTTTTCAAAGGCAAATTCTCTTTTTCGTGGACTTCCCACAGGCAGAGCAACAGGGTAGAAACTTTGATGTAAAGAAAGAAACTGAGAAGTCGAAATGTAAAATATGTGCCCGTTAGAATTTCCCTGCTCTTGCAAAGGTTGTAACTGAAGGAAAATCATGGCACTGCCTCCCTTCTGGCAATTTCTTGGACGGGCTTGAGGGATGGGAGACTGTACCCGGTCCAGGCCCTGCTCCATTTGAAGGTACTTCTAAGGACAATGTCACTACGGGAATCTAATGTTCTGGATGGTTTGATCGTGGAGTGATGGTGATGCGAGCGGAGGTAAAGGAACAGCAAACTAGTGCATGGCTGCATAAAGAGTGATGTACTGTAGCTTAGCCTACCGAGGAAGTTTCGGAAGATCCCTGGACAATGGATGAACCACTACAGAAATTCCTAAACGGCCTGCATAATTGTAACAGTCAGTGTGGTACTTTTGAAATGTTAATGATCTAAAGTATATGAAATAAGTGACCCCACAAAAAAGATGTAGGTGTCATGCCACTAGCTTTATCTCTCGCAAATGACACACACAAACACACAGAGCCCCCCCCCCCCACACACACACAGAGCCCCCCACACACACAGCCACACAAAGCCCCTCCCACACACAGCCACACAAAGCTTCCTACACACACAGCCACACAAAGCTTCCCACACACACAGCCACACAAAGCTTCCCACACACAGCCACACAGAGCCCTCCACACACACCCACACAGCACATGCAGGCAACGGGCACACGGAGGCACAAGCAGGCAACAGGGGCACACGGAGGCACAAGCAGGCAACGGGGGCACACGGAGGCACAAGCAGGCAACAGAGGCACAAGCAGGCAACAGGGGCACAAGGAGGCACAAGCAGGCAACAGGGGCACACGGAGGCACAAGCAGGCAACAGGGGCACACGGAGGCACAAGCAGGCAACAGGGGCACACGGAGGCACAAGCAGGCAACAGGGGCACACGGAGGCACAAGCAGGCAACAGGGGCACGAATACGGAGGCACAAGCAGGCAACAGGGGCACACAGAGGCACAAGCAGGCAACAGGGGCACACAGAGGCACAAGCAGGCAACAGGGACACACAGAGGCACAAGCAGGCAACAGGGGCACACGGAGGCACAAGCAGGCAACAGGGGCACACGGAGGTACAAGCAGGCAACAGGGACACACAGAGGCACACGCAGGCAACAGGGGCACACGATTACTGGTGGCTGACATTATTTCATGAAGTCGACCCATCACTTGTTTTGCTTTCCTTAAACAGAACAGGGTAGGAATCGAGTTCCTGCACATTAAAATGCACATGGAGTATTCCAAGCTAGCAGAGAAATGGGGTGGACAGTGATTATTCTGTGTCTTCTACCGTCAACAGAGGGGTGGCTATCTATTTGTTCTAGAAGTGATAAACATGGACCAGGAAGATTACTTCTGATAGATGTTTCATAAGCAAGAGCCCTATGAAACGGACAAGCAATGGTAACTGTGTAATGACGGGTAAAATGGATATCCTCAATGAACAGGGACAGAGCACATATTTTCGAATGTAGTTGGCTGACTTGATGGATAGCGTAGATATGATGGATGACTGGAGAGAACTGCATTGCACTGAAAGGGCTTATTCCTTTACCCTCTCCACCTACCCCCTACCCCTCCCCATGGCTCAATAAAAGAAAAGACACAAGAAAAAAAGCTAAACCTAGCATCTTCTTTCAGCCAGTGGGTCTCTCCTGCAACTCTGGCAGCCGAGGCAGCGGTAGGAGGGTTGGAACGGGAGCCGAGGCAGCGGTAGGGGGGCGGGAACGGGGCCGGGGAGACACAGAGAGCGAGGCAGCGGTAGGGGGGCAGGAACGGGAGCCAAAACCTAAAAACAGCCTGTGCCAGGAGAGTAAACACAAGATGCTCCAATGCCATTAGGTAAAAGCTGAGAAGACTACAGCCTGCTCAACGTGGACTTCCTAGGGTCACAACCTGATAAATGCAAAATCATCAGAGAGGGAGAACATAAGAGAGACAGCACATGCAAAGGGGGAAGATCCACAACAGTGGGTGGTTTCATTCAGACCCTGCATTATCTGACGGAAGATACAGCTCCAGCGGATTCCTCTCTACGATCCTCTCCAAGTGCCAGGTTGGATCCAAAGTCTTTCTATGCACTGCTCACCACTAGTTTGTGCCACACTGACATTATCAACAGTGCCGGACAAACAACTTATATGACGCAACACGGCTTTATATATGGCCCCACCAGTGCTGTGACATCAGATCCACTCATTAATATTCTGCACCGTCGTAGAGGCAAAGACACAGGACAAGCAAATCAGCACTGCCATAGCCAACGTGTGTGACATTTGTACAGTGTGCTATTGGTTATGCCAATGCTAGTGTACCAAGACATGAACAGAGAAACATTTATTTTGGAAATTGATCCTATGGGAGGGGGGTGGGGGTGTTGCTTTGTTTTCGGTAGCATCCCTTATCTGATGTTTTTGTGCTATTTGGCCCTTCCGTTCCCGCCCACTTCTACCACTGGCAGACACATTGCCACAACTATAACTGCAGCTTCCAAGGACAAAGATAATGTATAACTCCTTCAGGCATGTTGGGGTTCTCAGCCCCTGCTTACTATGTTGCAACACAACTGTTCCTGAAGGCCACGCACCGGTGGCTCTAAGGCCGGACCGGCTGAAGCGCTCACCCAGGACGATGGGCACTCAGCAGCTATTTAAATAGTAAAAAAACAAAATTTGTGAAGTTCACTTTTCGTTTTAGAGGAAATCAAAGGCTCAGTGAAACGGTGAAAGGGCAAAGATTACATTTCGGATGTAGATGTTGCATTGTGTGACGTTGCATGTTTCTTGACATGCCTATACTTCATCGCTGATGTATCTAATATGTTTTCAAAAGGTCAGTTCAAGATTCGACATGTATCTAACATGTTTAACTAAAATCAAACTATGTCTCATACTCAAACTACAAGTAGCGATGAAATATTGCATCCACGTCATTCATCGTCCAATTTCACTCATAAATATGACCTGCCAGTGCCAACGCACAGACACATTGTTAGTTGCCTTTGACTCCGTTATAAGGGCGTGAGTTTAATAAATCAATTCTTATTGAAAGAAAGTTTTGAAAATCCCACAAGTTGGCAGCCACAGAGCGCACATGATGCTGTTTCACGGAAAGTGAATGATTGACCGATCGAGTCCATCTTCACAGCATGGGGTTGCCTCGTCGTGAATCCCAGTGTGACAGTGTAAACATTCACACTCTGGGAGAAGGGGCCTTTCTAAAACCAAACAAACCTTTCCAGTGGGAGGAAACATGGCGCCAGCTGCAACCTCGCCCCCCTCCCCCTCCCTTGTGGTGTGAAGGGGACAGGACAGCCTCTCTGCAGAGCCTCTGTTCCCAAGGAGATCTTTGGTGCCCAGCACTTGTGTGAAACAGGCGTGGGACACCACGAGATTCACAAGTGTCGCACCTGAGAAATGGAGAACCAATCTGAAGTATTGCGTGTCTGCCTAAGACCCTCGTGTCCATTAAGACCTTCGCCGAAGGTCACCCGTAGCCCTTTCAAGCGCGTAGCTGTTGTTGGTGCGGAAGGTACAGTTGCACCAGGGCCCAGAGATTGGGATGAGCTGACTATACTCCCTTTATGACTTGCTTTTAGTGTCCAGCATTCCTTCGCTTCCGAGGTCCCCCTGTCTCGTCCAGTAGCATCCTCAACCCCCAGCCTGCAGACCGAGCGGGTGTTGCAGCACACACCGTCTGGACAAGGTCCAGTCCGGCTCAGCTGGCCCAGAAAGGTCGACCAATGGAAGGCGGCGCTGAGGAGGTGTGGCCTCTGACCTCACCCCAGAACTCTGATTAAATGGGAAGAGAGCAGCTCGGACTCTCCCCCGCTTCTTGCAGCCTCCGGCCACCATCCTTGCACGGACCCCGGGGCTGCCGAGGATCAGCGCGAGGAGAAAAGCCGGGATTCACCGCCATGAAGATCCAATTCGCGCCTCTGCACCTGCAGCTGAGCAGGAGGCTGCAGACCGCGGCGGTGCTCAAGTGGATCTTCTCCTTCCTGGCTCTAGGTATGGGGGGTGGGAGGAGTAGGGGGTGAGAGGAGTTATTCCAGGGGTGGCGGCGCAGTTGCTGAAAATTGAATCAACCGTGTTCTCTGCAACACAGCGAGATCATTGACTATAGGAGTGATGCTTATACGTGATGCAAAAGATGTTTAATTTGCAGGGGTACGTTAGTTCGTTTTAATAAAAGTGATTTTTAATAAAGGGTGTTCGTGTGTGGTTTTTAAAAAATTTTTTTTATCATTAATCGTAAAGCGCTTAGTCAGCCGTGTTCGCACGATAGAAATCTGCATAAATAAAGTTACTATTGCGGCCCTGACCCACCCTGTGCACGGCCATGGTCCCCGTGTGCACCTCCAACCCGCGCCTGCTCGCCAATCCTCGCATACAATGCTCAGACCTGTGGCTTGGCTCTGCTCCTGCATCTGAGGGCAGACCTATCCCAAATTCTAAGGTAGGTTTTGTTTACATGTCCAGGATGGCTGGATGTGCCAAAGGCATGTTGGAAGCTGTGTAACTGGGGATCAACGTTCGACCCCCGCGTCAAAGGGCACTGGTCTCTGCAAGATGAGTGCACAATCACGGTACTACAAGGGGGGCTTCTAGGCACGTATGACGAGAGCTTTGGAAACCTAAATGGAAAGAGTGCGCCTAGAAGTCTCTACCTGTGCCAAGATTCGAAACCAATGGGGGGAGGGGATGGGATGGGGGTGGCAGTGAGAGAGAGATGCCCAGATCTTTTAATGTCCATTAGTCAGATTACATTTGTTGGGTGGAGTTTCCTTATGAAGTTATTATCAGGTGCGTTTGGGTAATTAGTTTGATTGAAGCAAACTAATACTACAATACCCAGAATGCATTTAATTGTTAAAAGGGACAGACCTCTGAGGAGAATAAAAACCGTGTCTTTATTTTCACATCGATCCTATTCTGGGTAGTTTAAGATACATTTGTAAACGCGTGTAAAGAGATTTTGAAAGGGAATGAATGAAGGAGGGAGGAGAGTGGCCTGGTGGCGCTAGCTGTGAGTACCGTCTCCGTAGAGTGAGCACCGCGCTCGACGTCACAGCCATTACACTTAAAGGTTTTAGACTCTCGTGTGTCAGCCTAATGCCTTCTGGGTAATGTAGTCTTCCAGTTGAGCTAGTGTAGGGCAGCAGAACTGACTGCAGGACTTTCGTAGGTGAAAAGTTCCGGACTGGAAACGCTGGCTGTGGTGACAAGAAGTTAGTTTGCCCCGCCTGGGTACACGTGTGCGAGTGTCATCTTTGTATCATTGGCATCTCACTTGCTCTGAGATCCAGAGTGGCCACTTTAGTCTATGCCAGCACGTAAACTGTTTCCAAGAGACAACTTAATGCATTCTGGGTCTTGTAGTTCCGGTGTGCTTCCACTGGCCGACTTGGACCATCAAAACGGCAGAGATTTGAAGCCGGAACTGCAAATGGCGCTCATTATGACACGGGCCGTCACATCGGGTTAACTTGAAGGACAGCACCGTCGTCCTTGTTGGCCTGATGTCATGGGCAATGATACCTACTTTGACTCCTGTCGGGAGCCTGTATTTATTTAAACTCGTAGGCTTGTGCTCGTTGGGTCTTGCAGTCCGTACCGGTAATGACGCAGTCTCCTCGGCGTGGACCGTGAGGGATTCCCTTGTCAGTCAAAATTCAGACCGGAGTCATGTAATATTTGTTGGAGGGGGGAGTGGAGGGGGGGGTATATCCTAGATCGACGCATCGTTTTATTTAAAGTAAGGCCAGACTAAACTCTGACCATGTGAGAAAGTGACACACCTCGTTTCAGAACATCCACACTTTTTTTCACCAGATTTGGGGGCGTTGACGAGAAGAGGCTTTCGGCTGACATAGCCAAAAGCCAAAAATTCTCGGGAACGCCCCGAATCTGGTCCGAGATTGACGGGCACAGCCTTCTCCCAATGGCTAGCCTCCATTTATGGAGCTAGCCAATGGGAGGGGGGGCTGTTACCCGGCTCCACACACAGCTCATAAGATTTTTCCTAGCGCATGCGTACTTCGTACGCATGCATCGCTAGTCAAAACCTAAAAAACAGGTAAGAGAACGAGATACAAATCGTGTATTTTTTTCTTCTAAATCAATTCCAAGCATAGAAAGACATTCGCTGCATGTTATCGTGTACTTAAGTGTGTTTCTTCTTGAGCTCATTAAAAGTCATTACTACACTGCTACTGTGACGTTCGCTTATTTGTGAATGTGTATGTTGTGATTTTATTAGTGTGACTAAAGACCAGAAGTACTGAAAATGAATATTTTGAGTCCCTCTTAAACGGTGGCAATGCTCTGGGGTATGAGCAAGTTTTCTTGGACGTTTGCTGCCTACATCATGTGATGTGTTGTAGTAATGTGCAGATGCATGGAGGACTTCCATGTTTCCAATAGTTCTTTACATTTAATTTCGCCAGAGTGCTGCTGTAGTTAAGTGACACGTGGACTTGCCTAGAAAGATACTCTTTTTTTTAATTAAAGTGTTTCTGGTCGGATTTGGTGCTTGGTTAGAAATACTGTCTTTGTATAGTCAGATCTTGATCTTCTCTACTACCACTTAGTCCTGTTATGCGTTTTGTATTGTTCAGTGTTATTTGATGTGTCCACCAGTGAGAAATTGCAATGTTCTATTTTTTATCTACTAACTAAATGCGAATAATAACATCATTTTTGTTTCCATTCAGCCAACCAAAGGGATTTTTATGAGTGTGTTCCTGATTGTTTTACCGTTGGAATCTATGGCTCATGGCCTTTTTCATGAATTGGGAAGTTGTCTTGGTGGAACATGCGTTGGATATGCTATTGTGATTCCCACCAACTTCTGCAGGTACAGTATTTACATATTTATTCTTAGGTGTTTCGTTTCACACTGCACATCAGCTTTTGCCAATTCAAAGCAATGTATTATTTAACAATGACTATACTTTGTGTTACTGTGGCCCGGAAGGGCTTTCCCCCAGAGGCTGCCAAGTTACAATCTTCACAAAGAGGCTGCAGATTTAAGATTATGCATGTGGGTGAGTGGATATCAACTATGTGTATAATGTTGATAGGAACTCGAATTTGAATGTGATTCGAGGTAGGCCTGTTTCTCCTTCTGTCCCTGTGACTTTCATGCCCAAAACCTAAGATAGAACAGTGAAGATTTTGAGCATCTCATTGGATCGTCTAAAGTTGTACCCCTACTTATACTTACATTTGTTTATTAGGGATTAAAGTTTTTGCCACTAAGGACTTTAAATCTTCAGGCAAGTCACCGGTGGCTAAGGCCTTAGTTCCCCTGGTGGTAGACCACCCGTTGTGTTAAGAGATTCCTGCTAGGCA
Source organism: Lissotriton vulgaris (assembly GCF_964263255.1). NCBI lineage: Eukaryota > Metazoa > Chordata > Amphibia > Caudata > Salamandridae > Lissotriton > Lissotriton vulgaris. The sequence continues at coordinate 1,848,255,919 of NC_141685.1, forward strand.
AGTTGGAATCTTTGTGTATTGAGTGGAGCAGCCGCTGTAATGACTATTGAAAGCAATAGCGGGTGCTGTTTGATGGATGTTTGAGGGACCTGCTCTGCAAAGTTTGTAGTTTTCTGAAAAAAGACCCCCCAGATCTTATTTTAGAAAACAAAATGGCAGTAGCTCTGATGCACTGGGAGATTTATCCTTGCACATGGCTTCTATTCTGAGTTTTCTCTACTCATGTAGAGAAAATGAATGACTGACGCACCTGAAATGGTGTGGGAGAGTTCGACTGTGACCTAACCACCCAGTGGTAGATTAGCTGTCAGTCACAGGTTTACGCCGGCAGAGCCAGCTCAGTCTCTGCTACTGTTCATCCAACTCTTCTTCTTACTCTCAACTAGAGGCAGGGAACCTTATGTTTGGCAAGGTGGGAGCACCACCACTCTGCCAAACACTAAGTGACCCCCTTAAACCAAAAGATTGGCCAAAAAGCCGTAGCACATTTAGATAGCTACCTATATGGCAGTGGTGGAGTTTCTGTAATTGGCACATCCAGTATGAGTCAGGGAGCCTTCGTTATAACACTGAACATATGATATCAGACGGAGAATTCCCCAATTGCTGTATGGCTATATTCTTATGGGTCAAGACTGCCAACTGATTGAGTTTAACTAGGAGCGTCCAGTTATGTCGTCTCGGGTACATCACCTTACATGGTATCAAGATTTTACAGATTCTGTTTTGAGTACCGAAAGCTCCACTGTATTGTGCTGATCGCAAACCATGAAGGGTGCAATCAACTGTCCTTTCCCAATATTTATTGAAGGGCATTCTTTGGCAAATTGAAATGTTTCTAGCGCAGTCGTAACATGGGGACTTTAATTTGCTGGTGTGTAATTGAAACTTATTTATGTAAATGTATTTGGTATCAATTTATAAATCATTTCAAAGCCATCCATCTCATTCAAGACTAAGTACCCTAACGTTGTGCCAATGTTACTGTGGACAATTCAGGAATGCTGAGTGGGCACTGAACCAAGAGTGGTCAACTGTATTTGTGCACTTCTTGAGCTTTAGTTACACGACAGTCTGAGGTGGGGAATGAAGGATGGAACTCAAAGGGGTTCTTTGATCATTGCATTGCTAAGTGGTTGTCATTAGTTCACTTTTTGCTCAAGTAGTTTATTTTAGAGTTCTTCTAATGAGCCTGTAGTTTACCTTTGTTTCTGTTCTCAGACATGGCAGGGATAAAGTTGGTCAGTGCAGAGCCATGTAACTCCTCTGAGGGATCTGTCCTCATGCTGATATTTTCTGTACTTAGTTTTATGGATTGTACACTTGTGGCTTGAGCGATGTTTCGTCTAAAATGTGGAAAAGCTTCTGAACATCCTCTGATTTCTCTTTGCATGATGAAAGGACTTTTAACGTGAACCTCGATTGCCCCGAGAACAAATAAATATAATTTACTGTTTATAAGGCACTAGCTTCAGAGAGGAGCCAATTCACAGCTTTGCTGATATAGATAAGTTGTTAGTCTTTCTGACCCCGCCACGACTCTCACTTTTTAGTGAGTGAATAGGAGAGATCACGGACGTCCTGTGGGTATTAAAATCCAAGTCAGCTGATCATTTGTTATCAAATTAATGCAGTGCGGCCCACTCAATGCCTTTTTGAATTAGGCAGAATAATCATGGCGATACTGTGCTGTGAAAGAAAGGTCACTTCATAGAGGCATATTTTTAGATAGTTTTTTCTTGAAGGCAGTCAGATTTCGTTGGGTGCCAACGCTTGGGAGCTTCTCATTCCAGAACAATGCTGCTGTCACCTGTATTGATATGCTTCCATTTGTCTTTCGATTGAATCTATCCTTAGTAATGACATTTGCGTTGCTGGATTTGAGGGTATGACTGTGTGTATTATTCGGATAAAGTGCATGTTAGTATTTTTAAGTTTCTTTCATGTATTTTCAAATCATTAGCGTTGAACAGTGTATAGGTTCCTGATTATGCGCTTGTTAAAACCGGTCTATTAGATGTTTTTTTGTGAGCCCGGAGTAGATTGTAGTAGTTAGGAACAACAGTGTTCAGAGCTTTGATTAACTTGAAGCAGAGATTGTCTTGCAGGAATGGTGGCAAGGTGCTGACCCGGGAGCTATGCCAAGTTGATAGCCATGTGAAGGTAATGCAGAACTTAAGTGTCGCCCAGTACTTGTACCCGTTTTTAGCCACTGTGACATACGTTGTTAATTGATTCAGTGAAATATGTGATTCCTGGACTTTGTGGTACTAGCTTTCATGTCTGTTGCCTCTGGGTGTCACGACATACACTTGATGGCAGTCCGGGATGCAAAGATTAAATATCAAAGTTAGAAGATTGTACTGATGAGCCAATCTGTATTTGTACACCGGTTCAGGCAGAGTGCTTTTCTCAACTCCAGTGCTGTCAGTGGATTCCATCCAATCTGATTTTACCAAAATGCAATTACCTGTTGTCGAGTGGGTTGTAAAAAAAACAACAAAAAAAACGAAGGGCCTTAGCCAGTGCATTGGTGAACACCACCACCCATGTATTTACAGTGTCGTTCCTGTTGTTTTCAAGGGTGAAAAATTGTGAGAAGCATTTTTTAATATTATGGATATTTTTTAGGTTTTCTGCTTCATCTAAAATAGGGCGATCCAGTTCACCAAAGAGAAAAAACGAGTTCTGTCAGAGGGTACATGATTAGAGTAGTTGTGTGTTTTTATTAAAGAGAGGCAATGTATTCAGAATAAGCAATGTCGCTAATGCTTTTTATTTGGAAACGCATAGACACGTGAAATGTTCAGCAAGTTGACATACATACTGGAAGTAGGATGTTATCAAACCATAGGGTTTTTGTTACTGATCAACGTTATGATAGTAAGCGTAAATCTGACAATTTTAAAGCTCTGCATAGTGGTTTGGGATTTGTCATGATGATAAAATCAATATTGCACTTGCAACCATAAAATATTTTCTTCATTTCTCTGTTCCCTCTGATAAAAGGGTTTTATACTACTGCATTTTGTGCAATAAAACAATAAAAGCACCAAAACATATGCAAATTGTTTTGAACTCCAGCGTCAACTTGGTGCATACACACATATACATGTTTTCTAGGTCTATGAATTACATGCAGCCCTATGTCTATTTCTAGGAACTGAAGAATACATTAGGTTTTACAAAGGTCAGTTTGACAGAAACGCATCACCGTCTGGGGTCTGTCTTTGCTACTTGTGTAGTACGTATAAAAGGGAGGACTGTTGTCATCCAGATCTGCCATTTGTGGTGTGCTATATATCGAAAAGCAGTGATGCATCATTATTGTGCATATATATATAGTTATATATATATATAGTTATATATATATATATATATATATATATATATATATATATATATATATATATATATATATATATATATATATATATATACGCTCCATTTGCACCTCCTCACCGCGCACTTCAAGAACGGGTGCCTCAAACGCGGCGGTGCAGCCGCGAACATATCACGCTCATTTGTCGCCGTCTGGAAACAAAAAGGCACTCGCAGGTCTTACTGCAAACTAGGGTATTATTTTTCAAAGTTCATGGACGGACGTATGAAAGACGCGTTTCGCCTATGGCTTAGTCTGATTTCATAAAAACCGCCATTAAAACTTACACTTTTAAACCATTGGTCGTTACAAAGTCACATGATGTAAGTATGTCAACACAATCAAGGAGGGACTACGGCATGTATTGTTTAGCCGCCACCTCCTTTTAAACACCAGGCCATGAACAGAACTGATCAATCTGGGTGCGAGAAGGAGCACTACGGAAACTGAAATCCAATAGGCGTATTGGAATAAACCCAATGGATATGATAAACACTCACTAATGAGTTTAAAAAACATTGTCTGCAAACTAAGAAATGCACTCACCCCTTCCCCTCTTCCCTGTTGCTACAAACTGTGAACTACAACAGAAGAGCGTACACTGGTGACAATAATGCAAATGAACTACATTAACCAGCATGCACATACTAACAGAGGAGGTCACATGACCTGGTGTTTAAAAGTAGGACTTAGAAACTGGCTCAACATCCCGTGAGCAAGCTTTGTAAGAAGCGAAACGCGTTGGGTACTGGTTACTAAATAAACCGCTATCACTTAATCTGAGGCGAGAGAGTGCGTTTTCATTGCCCCCTGGGGTAACTTCAGCTATATATATATATATATATATATATATATATATATATATATATATATATATACACGCTCCCTCTCTGCAGGACACTCTCGCACTCACTAGCGGGTGCTTGGTGCACGAGGGAAGACTCGCGCAATGATGAGGCTTGCATCCTTTGCACGAATATGAAATAAATCACCATCTGAAATTCAAGTCTGTCTCCAAAGTCTACATCTGTTGTCCGCGTATTTGTCTGCGCTGCAGCGCAAGGAAGGCAAGTTGGATCTAATATATATATATATATATATATATATATATATATATATATATATATATATATATATATATTTCATTCACCAAGGTGCCCCGGATCATGAGGACGCCAACTCCACGAGGATGAAATCAATTTCTTTTATTGCAAAATCACGATGCCAGCCCCAACTGATAGAAGTCCCTGACCCGTTTCGTTGCAACATGCAACTTCTTCATAGGGAAAGGGGAACAAACAAAAACCGGCATGTACTTCAAACTGCTTTTAATCTTGCGCTTTTACCCATCGTGCAATAGTTTTCCAGTAAACTGTATGCTGGGATTTGAAGTACCAATTCTTCCCTTCCAGTAGGGTCCGTTTTTGCTGCCTCAATAATATGCACCCCAATGTTTCATTTAATGTTCATAGCCCTCCAGTGGGCCTCGGGGCTTCTCTCGTGATTAATTTTGAGCAATCCATCGCGCTGACAGGCTGCTACAGTTAACAGCCTCAAAGACCTGAGTTGATTTCCAGGCGGTGCATCCCCCGCGGCTTGGAGCCTGCCGCGTAATTCATTCACCAAGGTGCCCCGGATCATGAGGACGCCAACTCCACGAGGATGAAATCAATTTCTTTTATTGCAAAATCACGATGCCAGCCCCAACTGATAGAAGTCCCTGACGCGTTTCGTTGCAACATGCAACTTCTTCATAGGGAAAGGGGAACAAACAAAAACCGGCATGTACTTCAAACTGCTTTTAATCGTGCGCTTTTTCCCATCGTGCAATAGTTTTCCAGTAAACTGTATGCTGGGATTTGAAGTACCAATTCTTCCCTTCCAGTAGGGTCCGTTTTTGCTGCCTCAATAATATGCACCCCAATGTTTCATTTAATGTTCATAGCCCTCCAGTGGGCCTCGGGGCTTCTCTCGTGATTAATTTTGAGCAATCCATCGCGCTGACAGGCTGCTACAGTTAACAGCCTCAAAGACCTGAGTTGATTTCCAGGCGGTGCATCCCCCGCGGCTTGGAGCCTGCCGCGTAATTCATTCACCAAGGTGCCCCGGATCATGAGGACGCCAACTCCACGAGGATGAAATCAATTTCTTTTATTGCAAAATCACAATGCCAGCCCCAACTGATAGAAGTCCCTGACGCGTTTCGTTGCAACATGCAACTTCTTCATAGGGAAAGGGGAACAAACAAAAACCGGCATGTACTTCAAACTGCTTTTAATCTTGCGCTTTTTCCCATCGTGCAATAGTTTTCCAGTAAACTGTATGCTGGGATTTGAAGTACCAATTCTTCCCTTCCAGTAGGGTCCGTTTTTGCTGCCTCAATAATATGCACCCCAATGTTTCATTTAATGTTCATAGCCCTCCAGTGGGCCTCGGGGCTTCTCTCGTGAAAACGGACCCTACTGGAAGGGAAGAATTGGTACTTCAAATCCCAGCATACAGTTTACTGGAAAACTATTGCACGATGGGAAAAAGCGCAAGATTAAAAGCAGTTTGAAGTACATGCCGGTTTTTGTTTGTTCCCCTTTCCCTATGAAGAAGTTGCATGTTGCAACGAAACGCGTCAGGGACTTCTATCAGTTGGGGCTGGCATCGTGATTTTGCAATAAAAGAAATTGATTTCATCCTCGTGGAGTTGGCGTCCTCATGATCCGGGGCACCTTGGTGAATATATATATATATATATACACTGAAAAAACCATAGGTTATAGACCATATATAGTTAGGAATTCGCATTTACAAAACCTTATTTTACTCACACAAAACCATTGAAATTCCATATATAGTTAGTTGCACTAACTATATATCGCGCACCCGCAATCCACTGCTGATGATGTCACATATTACATCATTCATGACATGGTCAGTGACATCACTGATGGCATCACTGATGACATCTCAAATGACATCACTGATGACATCTCAAATGACATCACTGATGACATCACTGATGACATCTCATTTGACATTACTGATCACATCACTGATGATATCATTCATGTGATAATACGATGAACCTCTTCAGACTCTAATATAACCTTAGATACAATCAGTGTAAACAGACACTCACAGACTGTCACTCATCCATGGAGTTACTCACACACCTAGTCAGTCAATCAAAGAATCAATCACACCTCCATTTCCTCAACTATACAGTTATACAAACTTTACTTATTCAAACATATACTAACACATATTAACTCTCTTATACAATCCCTGATACAAGTTCACAATGATCCATACAGCCACTCACACATTCACTGGCTCTTATGCACAGTTATTTATATATGTCAACTCTCACATGTGCTGTGTTTTACATATGTACTTACTTTGACATGTAGCACTGAGATATCCATTCACTCACCAATACACTCATGCACACAGTCAACCGCCCATACAGCTGTTTCCACATGCACTTTTGAAACCATACATCTAGTGAATCAACTGCTCACACATCTATGCACAGAGTCATACACCTCCCAGCCACCCACACACACACACTCAGTCTCCCATACAAATACTTGGGCAACCAATCAATAACCCATATAGTTACTCATATAGCTACTTATCAACACATGCAACAGTTTACAGAACAACAGACATAATGATGCACAAATTAAGACAGTTTAGTCACTAACCCATGCACTCAGTGAGACACATTTAATCACTCACTCATACAGTCAGTCATGCACCTACTAAATCCTTCATCCAGACACTTATACATCCACTCATTCTTCAATATGTAAGACATATTTTAACTTTACAGAAACATACAGTCACTGGATGTTGTCATCAGTAATGTCATCAGTGATGTCATTTGAGATGTCATCAGTGATGTCATCAGTGATGTCACTGACCATGTCATGAATGATGTAATATGTGACATCATCAGCAGTGGATTGCGGGTGCGCGATATATAGTTAGTGCAACTAACTATATATGGAATTTCAATGGTTTTGTGTGAGTAAAATAAGGTTTAGTAAATGCGAATTCCTAACTATATATGGTCTATAACCTATGGTTTTTTCAGTGAATTTTCAAGGTTTTGTAAATGCTAATTCCTAACTATATATGGTCTATAACCTATGGTTTTTTCAGTGAATTTTCAAGGTTTTGTAAATGCTAATTCCTAACTATATATGGTCTATAGCCTATGGTTTTTTCAGTGAATATATATATATACATACATATATAAACATATATCATCTGTATATCTATATAAATACAAACATAAATGCATGCATACATATACTTATATGCATTTTAGGGTTGTTAGGGCGTTTTCGAGTGTATTATGTTGCTTTTTTAGGGCTTTTGGGTCAATTAAGTAGGGTTCCCGGAGCCTAGGGCTGAGGGGCCGGTTCAGTTTCGTGCGTATTGGTGTTGGCAAGGTTTTGAGGGATTTTGGCGTTTTTTGGTCGAGATTTGGCCGTTTTATGGCTTTTTTTGTGTTTGCGGGGGGCGCGTATTCGGGTTGAAATTCGTCCCCGTTCCAGTGGATGGATTGGGCTGATTTTTGGTGAGATGTTAGGGAATCGCTGGAACTAGTGTCCAGCCAAGTTTGAAGCGGATCGGAGCAGTGGAAGTGCTTTAAAGAGCAATTTTTGTGCGGAGTAGCGAATTGTCATGTTATTCAATGGGAGTTTTTGGTGCGCATGGAGAAGGTGAATTTGGGGTGTTCCAGTTGCGCTAGAGGGACGGGGCTTGGGTGAGCTGTAGGGAGAGTGGATCGGCAGGTGTGCCGAATTTTTGGGATTTGTTGGCCGGAGGGAAGGGTGTGCTTGGGCAAAGTCGATTTGGTGAAAACGGTGCGTTATTTACATGAAAGTTGAAAAAACACTAATAAAAGCAAAGCTAAAAAGCCACCTCATTACAAACAGAATGGCTTTAACTTAAACGAGGGCGAGATCTATTGCATTTTCAATGCTTGTTTACTTTGGTTCCATCAAGAAGGCATTCATATGTGTCACACATTTGCCATAAATTCTGAATGTTAGCACTCTAGTTGCACATTAGATCACTGTAGTAAAGCTACTGCTCACCAGGGACGTCTGCTGCTGGTATTCAAAGTGCATGTTTCAGTCTGCATGTCAGAATTTTTTTAATGAAATAGAAGAGGATTTGAGAAGTCACTCAAAATGATCCCTAATTTTTCTTTCTGAAGCACTAATCATACTTTCTATGGCAAAATTAACCCCCTCATGTTGTTCCTTTTTAAATTGAGTGTTTTCAGACTTACCACTTCATTCCAATCAAGATGGCTTCTGGTGTGCCATACTTTTGTCATAAGTAAGACTGTTAGCGCTCTAGTTGTTCTTTAGAACACTCTGGGACATTCTGTCATTGGGCTATACTTGGGGTACATCTGGGTGATATTTGGGCTACATTTAGGCTCTTTTGTCTCTGGTGGCCATCTTGCGAGACTATGTCAGAATTTTTTAATGAAATTGAAGAGGGTTTGGAAAGTCACTCAAAATGTGCCCTAATTTTTCTTTCTGCAGCACTAATCATAATTCATATGGCAAAATATACCCCCTCATTTTGTTCCTTTTTAAATTAAATGTTTTAAGAGTTACCACTTTATTCCAATCAAGATGGCTTCAGGTGTGCCATACCTTTGTAATAAGTAGGACTGTTAGCGCTCTAGTTGTTCTTTAGAACACTCTGGGACATTCTGTCATTGGGCTATACTTGGGCTACATCTGGGTGATATTTGGGCTACATTTGGGCTCTTTTGTCTCTGGTGGCCATTTTGGGAGACTGCATGTCAGAATGTTTTAATGAAATAGAAAAGGATTTGAGAAGTCACTCAAAATGTGCCCTAATTTTTCATTCTGCAGCACTAATCATACTTTCTATGGCAAAATATACCCCCTCATGTTGTTTCTTTTTAAATTAAATGTTTTAAGAGTTACCACTTTATTCCAATCAAGATGGCTTCAGGTGTGCCATACCTTTGTAATAAGTAGGACTGTTAGCGCTCTAGTTGTTCTTTAGAACACTCTGGGACATTCTGTCATTGGGCTATACTTGGGCTACATCTGGGTGATATTTGGGCTACATTTGGGCTCTTTTGTCTCTGGTGGCCATTTTGGGAGACTGCATGTCAGAATGTTTTAATGAAATAGAAAAGGATTTGAGAAGTCACTCAAAATGTGCCCTAATTTTTCATTCTGCAGCACTAATCATACTTTCTATGGCAAAATATACCCCCTCATGTTGTTTCTTTTTAAATTAAATGTTTTAAGAGTTACCACTTTATTCCAATCAAGATGGCTTCAGGTGTGCCATACCTTTGTAATAAGTAGGACTGTTAGCGCTCTAGTTGTTCTTTAGAACACTCTAGGAGGCTGCAGTAGAACACAAAGGAATCAACTGACAGTCTCTGTCCTTGTTGGATGTACATGTTTTACTGAGAATGTCAGACTTCATTTTCACATGACTGAGAAAGATAATGTGAATTTACAGAAAATATGCTTTCAGTTTAGCTTATAGATCCCCTTCCAAACCACTGTGGGAAAATCATGAGATATTAGTTTTCTTTCAAACAATATTCATGATATCACAGCAGAAGGTTTTTCCACATGGTAAAATCACCTTAGAACCCACCACAATTCCTAAAACGAGTATGGTACCATCAACAAATGATTTATAATGTAACTAAAGTCCTAAAACCCTCTATTAACTACAATGCTTTCTAATGAGGTGCTATCATGTATATTGGTCCCAAGATGGCTGCCAACACTTCTTGGATGAAGTGCTGACAGCCAATCAGATCAGATGTGTGGTTAGGCTCCGCCCAGATATATATATTTTTTTGAACCTAAATTACTCAAAATCCACTGGAGCACATATATTGAGACCTAGCAAAGGCACATCAGGCTAACAGTCCCTACAATTTTGCCAAGTTTCGTGCAAATCCATTCAGCCGTTCGAGCTAAAAGTGAGGCCAACCGCCCTATGGAAATTAACATGGGAAAAATGCTTTTTGGGACCCCCCTTTTTTCTCGGCCCCCCCTTGATGAAACCCCCCCAAATTGTCAGGGGCTGCTCAGAAACAAAATGTTCCATTTTCCTGAAAATTTCAGCCAATTCCGTCCACAAACGCCAAAGTTATTAGACATAGAATTTTCAAAAATCCCATAGAGAAAAAAGCCTAACTATATATACCTACTGGCGACCGCCAGTAGGTAATATATATATATATATATATATATATATATATATATATATATATATATATATATATATATATATATATATATATATATTCAATGAAAAAACCATAGGTTATAGGCCATATATAGTTAGGAATTAGCATTTACAAAACCTTATTTTACTCGCATAAAACCATTGAAATTCCATATATAGTTAGCTAACTATAAGCGCTAACTATATATCGCGCACCCGCAATCCACTGCTGATGATGTCACATATTACATCATTCATGACATGGTCAGTGACATCACTGATGACATCACTGATCAAAACAACCAGTGATTGTATGTGTCTGTAAAGTTTAAATATGTTTCACATATTGAAGAATGAGTGGATGTATAAGTGTCTGGATGAAGAATTTAGTAGGTGCATGACTGACTGTATGAGTGAGTGATTAAATGTGTCTCACTGAGTACATGGGTTAGTGACTAAACTGTCTTAATTCGTGCATCAGTATGTTTGTTGTTGTGTAAGCTGCTGCATGTGTTGATCAGTAGCTATAAGAGTGGCCATATGGGTTATTGATTGGTTGCCCAAATATTTGAATGGGAGGCTGAGTGTGTGTGTGGGTGGCTGGGAGGTGCGTGACTCTGTGCATAGATGTGTAAGCAGTTGATTCACTAGGAGTATGAGTTCAAGAGTGCATGTGGAAACAGCTATATGGGCGGTTGACTGTGCATGGGTGTGTTGGTGAGTGAATGGATTTCTCATTGCTACATGTGCAAGTAAGTACGTATGTAAAACACAATACATGTGAGAGTTGAGATATATAAATAACTGAACATAAGACCCAGTGAATGTGTGAGTGGCTGTATCGATCACTGTGAGCTTGTATCAGGGATTATATAAGAGAGTAAATATGTGTTATTATATGTTTGAATAAGTAAGATGTGTATAACTGTATAGTTGAGGAAATGGAGGTGTGATTGATTCTTTGCATGACTGACTAGGTGTGTGAGTAACTCCATGGATGAGTGACAGTCTGTGAGTGTCTGTTTATACTGAGTGTATGTAAGGTTATATTAGAGTCTGAAGAGGTTCATTGTATTATCACATGAGTGATGTGATCAGTGATGACAAATGAGATGTCATCAGTGATGTCATTTGAGTTGTCATCAGTGATGTCATCAGTGATGTCATTTGAGATGTCATCATTGATATCATTTGAGTTGTCATCAGTGATGTCATTTGAGATGTCATCAGTGATGTCATCAGTGATGTCACTGACCATGTCATGAATGATGTAATATGTGACATCATCAGCAGTGGATTGCGGGTGCGCGATATATAGTTAGCGCTTATAGTTAGCTAACTATATATGGAATTTCAATGGTTTTATGCGAGTAAAATAAGGTTTTGTAAATGCAAATTCCTAACTATATATCCACTATAACCTATGGTTTTTTCTGTGAATTTCATTGGTTTTTTAATAGCAAATATGAAAAGCTTTAAAATGTCAAGTACGTGATAGATAAAAACATTTTCGTATTTATGCACGCTGATGTGCTTTGAACGCTGCCCCCCCCCCTCCCCTCTTTTGCCTTAGTAGTACTCTCTCTTTGCAGATACAGAAGGGTAGTTAACGCAGGCCTTTACCCCCGTTGTAATCCGTCGTACCTCCTTGTCTCTCCATTTGATTGATTGTTGTCCAAGCATTTACTGTTTTAGAATTGGTTCTCTTTGGATCATTCTCTATTTACAAACAAGCACAAAGTCGCAATACTCTGTTTAGTCTTTGCAGATAGTGAAAAATCGTGTAAAAAAATAAAAGTAATCGAGCAAAATCAGTAGGCCACTAATTGGATCTCTTTTTGACCTCGCTAAAATAGAAATATTAGGAACAACCCTTCTTGAGAAATACGAAAATAGTGAGATGAACTGAGCTCCACACCATGAGGGCTGCAAGACAGCTCGGCTCCATCACCCATCCCGCACAAAATAATGACAAACCCTATGCAAATATTAAAAATATAGACAACACACCAGCAAAGAAACAGGGTAAAACATTTTATTAAAAAACTATTTACATAACGTTGGTTTATAAGATGATGTCAGTAGTGGACCGATGTGTGAATAGATCGAAAACAGCACAAGGCTCCAAGATCCGGATAGCAAGCTCCTGGATGTTGGGTGCCATAGTTTAGAGTTCTGAATTTCAGCCTTTTTCAATGCCTGTGCTTTGTTGAATCAAAATGGCGGCTTGACACAAAGCTGACTCAAGCGTTGTTACTGATGCTATGCAGACCAAAACTGGTTTTCAGTTTGTACATTTTTCTAGATTTTTCAATCCAAGTTTGGTTGACTTTGTAGAACGATGGCTTCAGATTTTCAACATACGGTGTGGTGGCGCTGACTGGGAGGGGGCGCTTCGCTCCTGCCCCCTCCCCAAGTAAGATTTTCATACGTGAAAGTACGTTAATGGTTTTGGTCCCTGAGATGCTTCGATGTCACTACCATTCTCAAATAGCATAAGTTCTGGATGTTGGGTGCCATAGTTAAGAGTTCTGAGCAGCGCTTGTAACACTGTCTGAAGCTTATTTCCACCTACTGCAGCTTCACTATTCTCAAAGTAAGTGAGTGTCGTTTGTGGACCTGACTGCATTAGAAAACAATGTGATATGTTACCTTCCTAAACAGCTTGACGGAGGCCCCTGAGGGGCGCTGTGATGGCCATGGACTCGGAGAAGACGCTTGGCTCCGACACCCTCCCCAAGTCTTATAGCACTGGTGTAGCCTGAGATCGCCCCCGACATAGGCGGCCGGCTCCCGGGGTCCGGCGGTACTTTTTGCCTTTTGATGACTCTTCAATTCTGGACCTTGTCCCACAATCCGTTTGACCTGAAGACAAGCTGTAGTGAGGCGCCCCTTTATCGTTTTAGTTGCCATTCCGCCCGCTTTTGCTACACTGTGCCTCTTCCGCCATTCAGCTGTTTTCCGCCCGCTCTTGCGACTACAGCGTCTCGCTCACCATGTAGTTGAGATGCGCCCGCTCTTGCGGTGCAGCGATAGGCGGCTGCCACAGGACTCTCAAAATGGCGGCCGGCTCTTCGGTTTTGGGCCTGGTCCACTAAAATGGCCCTGGGACACCTTGGAACTCGGACGCTTGTCTGCTAGGGCTTGGGTCCCATTCTCGAAAAGCGTCCCCTCAGCCGTGAAGATTCTACAAAAGTCTTGGGGGCCTCCGACTCCCGCAGGCTTCTGGTGGGGAGCGGCTGCCATGATTGCTCGTGGAATGGCCACGCCGGAGCTACGAGATGGTAGTGGTCTCATGCTGACGCCAGCTTTAGTCTGAAACATCCAGAAACACTGTAGACTACCAATTCGATCAGTTCCGGTAGCGCCCCAACATGACCCGGAAGAGAAGAACTTGCCCTCCCCTCTTTGACTGATGGTTCTTGTTGCCTGTCCCCTCTGTTGTCATTTAACAGAACTTTTTGGACTGCTGAAAGGGGTTGTGTTCTGAACGCTGGTTGGTGGAGACATTTAGACTATATTCTTGACCTACGTTGTCGCGTAATGCGTTTTATGACACGCCGCGTTAGCGCACCCGGAAGTGATCCGAGGCGCGGCGCGCAGCGCGTAACGTAAGCATAACAGGTCATGTGACTTGTTAATAAAACTTTTCATTGGTTCATTTTACTTTTGTTAATTTAATGATGAAAAGCTTGGTCATATGACCTAAAAATTACGCTTTTTATTATTTTCGAACAATATTTTTTTTTCAAACATATGTTATAATATTCCAGGCTAATGTACTTTCCCGGAAAATTTACAACTGTCTTGCAAGTAAAATATATTCCTTTTTCGAGAAAAAGGGCGTTTCTTCCTTCCATGACGGAGCCGTTGAGTAAAAGAGATTCGGCCTGCTGTCTTAGTCGCCGATACGCCTGATTATCAGATTCTTATCGATCACTTTATGTTGCAGACATGAAAAACACAACTGCCCTTGACCATTTATCTTTACTGCGTTCCTACATATTATACCTTTTATCCGTCATGTAATTGGACTGCTTTATTTCACTTGCCTTTTACTGATTCGAAAACAGTCACTAAAAGTAAAAACTTTACAAATGAAAATACTACTACCGTGTTTTGTTTTAAAAACCTTTATTGTGAAAATGTCAGTATACAAATACGGGCCTATAACCACGTGGGCCGGCCACGGAGCAAACTCAAATCGTATATGATGAGGAGACATTTACACTGTAGAAGAACGTAACGAGCGGGCCATTAGGTGACAAGAACAAAGGTGTCTAACAGTTGCGGAATCGGTGGACGTACATTTTGTAATTAAAATACGACAGGGCCACTTACAATAACATTTTCTAGATATACATTTGCGGGCAAAGAGTTACGAGTCCCATTTATACCGGCGCCATTTTGGGCGAGGCCGGGCAGGTCCAAGATATAGTCAAAATGTCTCCACCAACCATCGGCCAGACCAGAACCCCTTTCGGCCCTTTATGTTACAAGATGGTGTCTTCCATTCAGAAAATATTGGTGGCAGCATTTTGAAAGGAAACAGAAACAGCCGTTCTCCTAGTGAGTTTCACATTGTTACATTTAGGAAGAATGTTGAAGAGTAGTATGTGGAAAATCTGAAGCCATTTTTCTACAAACTCTCAATCAGACTTGGATGGAAAAAAAAACCTGAAGAATGTACAAACTGAAAACCAATTTTTGTCTGTATAGCACCAACAGTAACGCTTGAGTCAGCTTTGTGTCAAGCCGCCATTTTCATTCAATCAATAGCGTCCCCCTGCACACATTCAGGGACCTGGTCGTGTCTTCAGATGAAACGCATTGTAGGAAAAGAAGCAGAAAGGAAAAGGAAAAAAGTTCCGCCGGACCTAGTGAAGCTGCAGCAGGTGCAAATAAGCTTCAGACAGTCTTACAAGCACTGCTCAGAGCTCTCAACTGAGGCACTCAACATCCAGGACTTGCCATTCGGATCTTGGCGCCTTGTATTTTTGTTTTGTTTTTGATGGAGGGGAAAGAACAAAAAACAGACATTGAAAAAGGCTCAACAGTGCAGGGCGCCTTGTGCTGGTTCCGACCTATTCACACATCGGTCCGCTACTGACATCACCTCATAAACCAACGGGGCACCCCACGCCGACTTTCGGCGCAGCATTGTAGGATGCCCACACCAGTGCGGCAATTTGCTGGACACCACCTCGGTGCCATCCAGATCTCGGCGCGTTCATTCATTCAATAGCGTCCCCCTGCACACATTCAGGGACCTGGTCGTGTCTTCAGAAGAAACGCATTGTAGGAAAAGAAGCAGAAAGGAAAAGGCAACAAGTTCCGCCGGACCTAGTGAAGCTGCAGCAGGTGCAAATAAGCTTCAGACAGTTCTACAAGCACTGCTCAGAAATCTCAACTGAGGCACTCAACATCCAGGACTTGCCATTCGGATCTTGGCGCCTTGTGCTGGTTCCGACCTATTCACACATCAGTCCACTACTGACATCACCTCATAAGCCAACGGGGCACCCCACGCCGACTTCCGGCGCAGCATTGTAGGATGGCCACACCAGTGCAGCCACTTGCTGGACACCACCTCGGTGCCATCCGGATCTCAGCGCGTTCGAGTCACTGTGCCGGAAGAGTGACCGGAACTCAGCTGAACAGGCCGTCTTTCGGCGCAGCATTGTAGGATGGCCACACCAGTACGGCAATTTGCTGGACACCACCTCGGCGCCATCCGGATCTCGGCGCGTTCGAGTCACTGTACCGCAACAGTGACCGCAATTCAGCTGGACACGCCGTCTTTCGGCGCAGCATTGTAGGATGGCCACACCAGTGCGGCAATTTGCTGGACACCACCTCGGTGCCATCCGGATCTCGGCGCGTTGTGCTGCCTTCGGCCTATTCGCACATCGGTCCGCTACTGACGCCGCCTCACGTGCCAACGGATTTTCTACGCTTTTTGTAGCCCTATGTCGCATAACAGGTCATGTGACTTGTTTATAAAACTTTTCATTGGTTCATTTTACTTTTGGTTTCCTAAAGATGGAAGGCTTGGTCATATGACCTAAAAATAACACTTTTCATTGGTTTAGAACATTTTTTTTTCCCAAACGATGAAAGCCCCACCTTGTTTCTGGATCATTCAGACTGAAGCTGGCGTCAGCATGAGAGCACCACCATCTCTTGGCTCCGTCGTGGTCATTCCGCGAGCAATCATGTCAGCCGCTCCCCACCGGAAGCCTGCGGGAGTCGGGGGCCCCCAAGACTTTTATACAATCTTCACGGCTGAGGGGACGCTTTTCGAGAATGGAGCCCAAGCCCTAGCAGGCAAGCGTCCGACTTCCAAGGTGTCCCAGGGCCATTTCAGTGGACCAGGCCCAAAACCGAAGAGCCGTCCGCCATTTTGACAGCCATGTGGCAGCCGCCTATCGCTGCACTGCAAGAGTGGGAGCAACTCCACAACATGGTGAGCGAGACGCTGTGGCCGCAAGAGCGAGCGCAACTCAGCTAGATGGCCGCCACCTGGGGAGGCCCGTTCACGCCGCCTCCCCCCCCCCCCCCCCCCCCCCGGGCCGCCGCACGCCAATTTTCGGAGCAGCATTGTAGGATACCAAAACCAGTGCGGCAGTTTACTGGACATCACCTGGGTGCCTGTCGTACATGTTGTGTCAGCCATGTGACACTGGACACAGACCGCTACTGACGAGGCCTCCCCCCGCACCACCCGGGACGCCCCAGGCTGTTTTTCTGTGCTGCATTGTAGGATCCCTAAACCAGTGCGGCACCCAGGCGACATCACCTGGGTGCCGTCCAGAACTCTGCACGTTGTGCTGCCTTGGGACTATTCGCACAACAGACCGCTACTGACGAGGCCTCCCCCCGCCCCACCCGGGACGCCCCACGCCAATTTTCGGAGCAGCATTGTAGGATCCCTAAACCAGTGCGGCACCCAGGCGACATCACCTGGGTGCCGTCCAGAACTCTGCACGTTGTGCTGCCTTGGGACTATTCGCACAAAAGACAGCTTCTAACCATTGTTGCTTTTTGTGTTAATAAATGTTTAAATGTTTTTAGTTTTTGTTCTGTTCATTATCGTTAAAAGTTAATAAAGTTTTATAACCTTAATTTGTTGGAGTGTTATCTATTTTTTGAAAAACGGGTGAATGGGGCCTTGAATCGGGTTATTGTCATGTGTGGGCTTTGGAAGTGTGCTGCTGCAGGATCGGACATTTCAAACTCAAATGCACGTTCTTTTTCTTACCTTTCCGAAGCATGGAGCGCAATAGCAGGCAGAGAAAGGGTGATGCACGTGTTGAACACTACCTGACCTGGCAAGTTGCTGGCAGTGCCCCCCCGCCCGCTCCTGAAAGAGGGCACACACACACCGCCGCCCCGAGTACTTCACAAATCTTTAAAAGACCATGCGCTTGTTCATGAGGCTTAAATGGTTTATCACCTCTTCTAGAACCCCTACATCGACCCTCTGACGTTTCATGGAAAAATTACCATGTAACACAATACCAAGCCCTGTCAGCTGAAACCCCCAAGGAATCGTGGGGCATATTATCAAGGGGGTTTATCTCCGCTTTTTTGGCTTTAAAAACCATGAAAGCGGAGATAAAATTATTTCCCTATTATCAAGCTGTCGCTAACACCAGTTAGTGACACCTAAAAGGAGATAGCGACCATCTTGGGCCCGGCTTTGCATGTCAGTGATACTTATCACTAATGACATGCAAAGTGGCGTGCCAAGATGTTAGCGACTGGAAACAGTCCCTAACATCGCTACCTTCTATTACCAACTTTTGGAGATATTCGCGCTAAGCGCGAATATCTCCAAAATCTAACACCTGCCCTGAGCAGTTCTTAGCCATGTTATCCAATGGGAGGTGGATAACATGGCTAAGAGCATTAGGTCGATAATACATGAATATCGCTGACTTTTCTGCGATAATAGCAAGGTTTATCTGCGATAAAAATCGCCGATGTGCGGCGATAATTTTTGTCTCTAAACAAGTTATAGACAAAAATTATCGCTAGTTGTTCGTAATATGCCCCCGGGTTTTTGCTTGCAGAAATCGGGAGGCGGGAGACTAGCACTGAAATCAGTACTCACACGCCTGAATCAGGAGGATTGGCATGTCTGAATTCTCTACAGCTGGGGCCATAAACTACATCCGCAGGGGTAGGTGATAGCCTGGGACCAGCCTGGCATCTAAAATGGCTGCCGTGCACGACAAAATTGTGGCATTCGAAAAAAGGCAAGATGGCGCAGCCGCTGGAAGAGATATATCAACATATATCAGCCTCCTCAGCCACCCTCAGGAAACATAGGGGATTAGGATATGTCTCCCGCACCCCCTTATACCTAGTACTTTAATTAACGAAGCACAAAATGGCGAATTCCCGTTTCGCTACCAGTTTGCGGCCCAGTTCGCGGCCCGTGAAGCGCTTCTACCGTGAAAAATCATTTTTTTTTTATTTTCCCCACGGGACCCTTTAATAACCCCAACAACATTCCTAGGGGGTCAAGAGGGGGATACCTTGCCCCCTTTCATTAAATTCCCCCTTAGTTTTTCACCTTTTCTTCTCTCTCGATCCTACCGAGAGACAAGATGGCGGCCGCTCCGGACTGTCACGCAGCAAAAAAAAAAAAAAGCTCACGCACAGCCGCTGGAAGAGATGTATCAACATATATCAGCCTCCTCACCCACCCTCAGGAAACATAGGGGATTAGGATACGTCTCCCGCACCCACTTATAACTAGTAATTTAATTTACGAAGCACAAAATGGCGAATTCCCGTTTCGCTACCAGTTCGCGGCCGCGCTTCTACCGTGAAAAATCATTTTTTTTTTATTTTCCCCACGGGACCCTTTAATAACCCCAACAACATTCCTAGGGGGTCAAGAGGGGGATACCTTGCCCCCTTTCATTAAATTCCCCCTTCGTTTTCCACCTCTTCTTCTCTCTCGATCCTACCGAGAGACAAGATGGCGTCCGCTCCGGACTGTTTAGAATGTTGACAGACACCGGAGAGCCAATCAGCTTTCTGCGCGCAAAGTTCCGATAAGCGAAAAGTAAGCGGACCGGATCGCTGCCCAGAGCGCTGTTACAGATATATATCTTGGTTTGAACGTTAATTTCTCAAAAACTACTGGAGCACATATATTGAGACCTAGCAAAGGCACATCGGGCTAACAGTCCCTACAATTTTGCCAAGTTTCGTGCAAATCCATTCAGCCGTTCGAGCTAAAAGTGAGTCCAACCGCCCTATGGAAAACTCAATGCAAAAAACGCGTTTTGGGACCCCCCTTTTTTCTCAGCCCCCCCTTGACGAAACCCCACCAAATTTCCAGGGGCTGCTCAGAAACAAAATGTGCCATTTTCCTGAAAATTTCAGCCTATTCCGTCCACAAACGCCAAAGTTATTAGACATAGAATTTTCAAAAGTCCCATAGGGAAAAAATTCTAACTATATATACCTACTGGCGATAGCAAGTAGGTAATATATATATATATATATATATATTCGCTCCACTCTCTGCAGGACACTCTCTCACTCACTAGCGGGTGCTTGGTGCACGAGGGAAGACTCGCGCAAGTATCCACGCATCAAGAAATAACCACCAGCACTCACAATGGTAAATCCTTCTTTCGATTTAATGGCACACAAATTTACAAAACAAACGTGTGTCAGTGGTACGTCTTTCTCAGTGTTTGCGGCCTCCACGTTTGAACCTAGTCATATACACATCATCAAGCAAGGCTAATTGAAGGCCAGGCAAGGTATGCCATTACAACGCCAGGCTATCGCGCTCACATTGCGTCCTATTACCATGGTAACCCATTGTTGACATTCAAAGTGGCACCACGCAAAAGCCATACATCGCATTATCGTTCGCGCACAGTACGCCTAGGACAGCTTGCATAAATACGCATCTGCTGAGGCAATCATTACAGATATAGATCTAGCTAACTAACACATATCAATGTGGAATGATAACACACTTAATAGGCTCACTCCCTCTGGCGCTCAGCATTTCAATATTTTGACGTTGTATAGTTATATAATACATCTTACATGTCGCACAGTTATGCCCTGGATGGGCCATGAACTAATGTACTTCAGCAATCCCTACATTGCAGTATCAATGTCGGTTAGTAGTGCGTCAGACTGGTCAGCACTCCCTAGCGGCGCCGGCGGTGGTTTTCCGAATGCGTGGAACTATGGCGAGGTTGACTGAGCGGAGGCTGCGGGTGGGGGTGTAGAAGCTGAGTCGACCCTTAAGGTATGCTGGTCCGGCGTTGTGTAGGGCTTTGTGTGAGTGGATGAGGGGTTTGAAGGTGATCCTCTTGTTGACGGGGATCCAATGCAGGTCTCTCAGGTGGGGTATGATGTGGTTGCGGCGGAGATGTCGAGGACCAGTCGTGCCAAGGCGTTCTGGATGTGTCGGAGCCGTCTCAGGAGCTTGGGTGTTGTTCCTGCGTAGAGGGCGATCCCGTAGTCCAGTCTGCTGGTGACGAGGACCTGGGTGACGGTTTTCCTCGTGTCGGAGGGGATCCACTTGAATATCCTGCGGAGCATTCGGAGGGTGTTGAAGCAGGAAGCGGAGACGGCGTTGACCTGCTTGGTCATGGAGAGGGCAAAGTTGAGGATGACCCCCAGATTGCGTGCGTGGTCGGTGGGTTCTGGGGGTGTTCCTAGTGATGTTGGCCACCAGGAGTCGTCCTAAGCTGAGGGGGTGGAGCCGAGGATGAGGACCTCAGTCTTGTCTGAATTCAGCTTCAGTCTGCTCTCCTTCATCCATTCGGCGACGGCCTTCATTCCTCTGTGGAGGTTGGTTTTGGTGGTGCGGGGGTCTTTGGTGCAGGAGATGATCAGCTGTGTGTCGTCGGCATAGGAGAGGATGTTGAGGCTGTGCTGTTGGGCGATGTGGGCGAATGGTGCCATGTAGATATTGAACAGTGTCTGGCTGAGGGATGATCCCTGTGGGACGCCGCAGATGATCTCCGTGGTCTTGGAGCGGAAGGGTGGGAGGCGGACGCTCTGGGATCTGCCGTAGAGGAAGGATATGGTCCAGGCCAGGGCCTTCTCTTGGATTCCTGCGTTGTGGAGGCGTGCTGAAAGGGTGTCCTGACAGACTGTGTCGAAGGCGGCTGATAAGTCCAGAAGGATGAGGGCGGCTGTTTCTCCTTTGTCCATGAGGATCCTGATGTTGTCAGTGGCTGCGATGAGGGCAGTCTCGGTGCTGTGGTTGCTGCGGAAGCCGGATTGGGAAGGGTCCAGGATGTTGTTATCTTCGAGGTAGCGGGTCAGCTGGCTGTTGACTATCTTCTCTGTGACTTTCGCCGGGAAAGGGAGCAGGGAGATGGGCCGGTAGTTCTTGAGGTCCTTGGGGGTCCGCCTTGGGTTTCAATCAGTAGGGCGTTGATCTCTGTGTGCTTCCAGTGCTCCGGGAAGGTTGCTGTCTCGAAGGAGATGTTGATTGTTTTCGGGAGATGGGGTGCGATCGCTGTGCTGGCTTTGTTGAAAACGGGGTGTGGGCATGGGTCAGATGGGGATCCGGAGTAGATGGAGTTCATGGTCTTGATGGTGTCTTCGTCGCCGACGTTGGACCAGGCGGTCAGGCGGCTGGTGCGGGTGGTGGTTGCAGGGGTGTTGGTCTCGGCAGCGAAGCCGATGGTGGCAGTGTTGTAGCTGTCGTGGATTTCGGTGATCTTGTGGTGAAAGAAGGTGACCAGTGAGTCGCACAGGTCTTGCGATGGGGGAATGTCGTTGGAGCTGGGGTTGGAGACTTCTTTCACAATGTTGAAGAGCTCTTTGCTGTTGTGTGAGTTGCTGTCTAGGCGGTCCTTGAAGGCAGTGGTCCTGATGAGTTGGTGGTGTCTGCGGGTGGTGCTCTTGTGGGCTGTGTAGCTGTCTGGTGTTCGGTCGCGGAGCCAACTCTTCTCCAGCTTTCGGCAGGCGCGCTTGGAGGCCCGGAGGTCTTCGTTGAACCATGTGGCTTTCTTGTTGGTGTGGTTGGCAGCGGGAGCCCTGAGTGAGGCAAGGGTGTTGGCGCAGTCGTTGATCCACTGTTCGAGGTTGATGGCGGCGGTGTTGGCGTCGGTGGGTGGTCCAAAGGCAAGGGTGGTGGTCAGTTGGTCCTCGGTAGCGGCGTGGCATCTGTTGGGTGCGGTGGTGTGTGGTGGGTTTCCTAAAGGTGAAGTGGACGCATCTGTGGTCAGTCCAGTGGGGTTCGGTGGTGTGATTGAAGGAGACGTGGGGACTTGAGGAGAAGATGGGGTCCAGTGTGTGTCCAGCGGCGTGGGTGGGAGTCGTCACGAGCTGTTTGAGTCCGAGGTTGGCGAGATTGTCGATCAGGGCGTTGGAGTTGGCGTTGTTGTTGTTCTCGAGGTGGAAATTCAGGTCCCCCAGGAGGATGTAGTCCGTGGAGGCGAGGGCGTGGATGCTGACAAGGTCGGCGATTGTGTCGCTGAACTGTGGTCGGGGTTCGGGTGGTCTGTAGACGAGTGTTCCTCTGAGGGTGGTGTTGGGGTCGGTGTGTATCTGGAAGTGCATGTGCTCGGCGGTGGTGAGGGTGTCGTCGGTGTTGGTCGAGACTCTTAGGGTGTTCTTGTCGATGATGGCGATTCCCCCTCCCACTCTGTTAGTGCGGTCTCTGCGGGAGATCTTGTAGCCTTCTGGAATGGCTATGGCAATGTCTGGTGCCGAGGTGGTGTTAAGCCAGGTCTCCGTCAGGAAGGCGACGTAGGGGGCGGTTGAGTCGAGGGTCCCAGAGTTTGATGGCGTGCTTGCGAGTGGAGCGGGTGTTGAGGAGGATGTATCGGAGTTGATTGTGTTCTCTGGATGATGGTTTGATGGGCCGGATGCTGGTGAAGCTTCAATTCCGGCAGGTGAAGGGTCCTTGGGTGCGCTTCGGGGTGGCCCGGTAGCAGGACTGAATGCGTCCTGGGTTGAGTGCGTGGAGGGTGCTGGCGTCGTAGTGCAGTCCGGTGTTTTGGCGGCTCCGGGGTCCAGGGGTTCGGGCGCAGACCGGCTTGCCTTCAGCGCGCAATCGGCGTGCCCACTGCGTGCGTCCGCTGCGCGTCCGGGCAGTGGTCGCCATAAGAGGCGAGGAGGAAGGGAGGAGCCGCTGGGAGGCGGGAGCGGGGCGGCGAGGGGGGCGTGGCCATATGGGAACGGCAGGAACAGCTGGGCACAGAAGGCAAAAATGGGAGGGTGGGGGGGCGAGGGTGCAGCTAAGGAACGGAGTAAGGGAAAGGAACAAACAGTCAAAAAACAATAACTAACAAAACAAGAGACGAACCACAGCTGATCTGGGCACAGGCTCGAACCCCAGTCAGGACGGCAGCAGCGGAGGAGAGCTCTCACAGGTGGTGCTGAGGCAGCAGGGGAGCGACCCGGCCCTGGAGCAGGGTTGGTGGTCACCCGACCCTGATATATAGATATATATATCAGCACAACCCTTACTGCCAACGGAAGAAAAAAATCTATATCCAAATCCATCCAGTAGTTTTTCAGAATTTTAAGCAAAAAATTATCGCTATATCTCTGGTCGTGCTCACCAACGGGAATGCTCCGATTGGCAGGACGCCACCTGACCAGAAAGTTGCTGCTGCCATTTTATCATCTGGGAATGGTTCCCAGGCTGAACATTTGTGTGAAAGCTAACATAAGGGGTCGGGTGGTGATACTCGGGCCAAGTGTTTGAGAAATGGGGTGTGTTAGTGACAGTCATTTGTCCAAAATTGATATTTTTTCCATTGCACGAGATATGCGTGGCAATGCCACAACTGCTAGGGTAACCCCATCGTGTATAGTTGCTGGGACGTCGTGACTATCGCAAATATTGATGTAAATATAAAAATGAATATACATTTTACACACTCAACTGTCAAAGATTTATGTATCTACTCACATATCAACTCAGATACTCATACACCCCTTCCTGACAACCGGCGTCACCGCGATGACGTCAGTAGTTGCGAATATACTTTTTTTTGTAAAGGTGGATCTTTTCTAAATTGATCACAGAAAGATAAGTTAAAACAATAACTTACTAAATATTTAGACTTAAACTTTATTTAATAAATGTCTTTGTGTATTTTTCAGTATGTGAAATACATTTAGTGATCACAGATTCTCCAAAGTAAATGCGACAATGTTGTACCGACTCAAAACATTGTTAAAAGTAAAATCAGTTATTAATGTGCTTTCTGATAAACACATACCAAATCAAAAAACTTGTGGTTTTATGACTCTAGGTTTTGCCACTGCTGATCAGTGCTAAAGTGCATATGACTCTGTAAATTGTGTTTATAGATTGGTGATTCCATGATTGGCATATTGGATTTACTGGTAAGTACCTAGTACAGTGCACTGTGCGTGCCCAGGGCCTGTAAATAAAATGCTACTAGTGGGCTTGCAGCACTGATTGCACCTCCCACTGGAGCAGCCTGTAAATGTAACTCAGACCTTCCACTGCAGTGTCTGTGTGCTGTTTGGTACTGCCATGTCGACCTGGCAAGAGCACCCAGTTGCCAGGCCCTAACCTTCCCTGTTCCTACATGTGAGTCACCCCTAAGGTATCCCTGTAGGCAGGGTGCAGTGTATGTGAAAGGTAGGACATGTCCTGTTGTGTGTGGCTTGTCCTGATAATGAAATACTGGCCATTTCGTTTTTCACTATTGAAAGGTTATCTGGCCCATCAGAGAGAATGGGAGTTTATTTATAACATCTTGTAAATATAACTTCCCATTGGGACAAGATGGGAAGATAAAGTTTAGTATGCCTCAACTTAGGCTATAAAGATGCATCTTTTAGTAAGGGTGATTTTTACATTCTGTGTTTGAAAATATATATTCTTGCTTAGCCATCCTGTGTGCCTCTGTTGACTTTGTGGGTTGACAGTCTGTCTTTGGAGTGACAGGGGCTGGGAATGTGCTTTCTCTTCAGACAGCCACTGAGGGGGATGGGGGGGGGTGTCGAGGTGTGTCCTGCTTTTCCTGGATGAGTCGGGCTGGGTTGAATAGACCTGGGCTGCATTTAGAGTAGTGTGATATTTCCTTGCACCTAAATGGGCCTGGTCTGCTTTACACAATGTGGTCTCCAACTCCTGTTAAGAAACTGGGCCTGAAAGAGCCAAACTGTTTGGACTAAACCCAGACACTCTCTGCCAGAGAGAACTCGCTGGAATCAAGGAATCTGCCAAGAAGAGCTGCCAGGAGGAGTGTTGCCCCTTTGCTGTGTTGTTGCATTGTTGAGCTGGCATGCAGTTGCTGCTTCTGCCTTTGGCAGTGAAAGGACTGGAGGACTGGACTGAACTTTCTTTACTTGTGCTGAGTAGCTCCAAGGACCTGAAGTAGAGCTTGCCTCCTGTTCTGAAGTCACAGGGACTGTAAAGACTTCCATCACCATCCCCTTTTGTACCGCTTAGTTCGCCATAAGTTGGCAGGGTATGCTCAGACGTGAGTCCCTTGCTCACTTTGCCACTGGATTCAAGCAAGCTGGGCTGAAGACGGCTGAAATGCCAGAAACCGGTCCTTGGAAGCTTGTTTCCGGTCCAGGAAAGGCATGGCTTGGCAGTTCGGGCTGGACAGTTCCCATGAGGCACAGGGTCAGACTGATTTGCATATGGCCATGTCTGTACTGGGGTGGCAGAGTGGGCTAAAGGACGGTGATGGATTAAACCCAGATCTGTTGACTGGGTGTGAGTGTTTGATTGGTTCAGATGCTCTGTACATCACCACCCCACCCCCTTTTGTACCACTGTACAGACTTCACCAACCTCTAGGTACAGCTTCTTGAACTGCTGTTTCAGTTGCCAAGGAGAAGGGAAAAGCCACCGACTGCCACTGACTCAGTAGCTGGCTGAGTGTCCTGAAGGTACTGCAGCGTTTTGCACAGCAACGCTGGTATCACCGAAGACCACCGCCACCGAGCCACTGCTTGCACCGTGACCTGCGGGCTCTACACTCTGCACTGCCTTTCTTCACCTTGCCACCCTGGTCTCACTGACACTGTCTCTGCTTGCTGACTACGACACCCAGGACCGCATGGTGGCAGGATGCATCACTTGTAAGTTTCACAAACCACCGCCTCATCCCACACACAGCAGTTCGGGCTGACCTACGCAGCCCCCTCAGCTGTCACATGCACCGCATTGAGCACCGCCTCGCCTCTCGCCTTGGTCTCACTGACGCCATCTGTATGATAGTCACCGTGCCGGTGCCTGCACAGCATCATGAGGGCACCGCACCCTGCACTGCTTCCATTTTGCAACACAACCGCAATGGTTGCCTTGACCAAGTCACACCAACGTGTCGGCCGAAATGAAAAAGTTACTATTTACGTGTCTGTCAACGCTTTAGCTGGCCCATACCGACACGGTCGGCTGGAACTGTTAGACTCTGTTTTTCTCAGCATCGCGATAGCCTCGGACGGAGCAACCAACTCGGAAGAACTGTTTTCTGAGATATTTCTGCAATTTTAAGGATATCTTGCAAAGTATATATAATCTGAGGGAGAATATTAGTTATAGATACCTTACCTTAGAATTACCCCCAGGAGTCAGACTTGATTCGGAAAAACTTTTTTGTAACAGCACACTTGCGCATCGGTAGGTGGCATCAGTCGCCTCCGTGTCCGTCGTTGGCGTTGCTTTCGCAGGGATGATGTTGCGGTGTCTACTTATAGGCCACCCCTGTACGCTGACCTCGGTTCTTCCTTTTTCCCCGTCAGCCAGCGCAGATCCTGAGAGAGCAAAGCCCTTAGTCACTTTTTGACAATCTCTTTTTCAACTTTTTGTCGACATCTTATTAAGTCTTTCGACTCCTGGTGCACAATGGATGTCTAACCGTCGACCCGGCTTCAAACCTTGTGACTCCTGTCACAAGTTGATGTCGGTGACCGATCCGCACCTCGTGTGCCTTTGGTGCCAGGAGCGTGACCCCTGCACAAAGTCGTGCTCCGACTGCCAGGCCCTGAACCCGAAGTCTTGGCGGAAGCGGTCTCGAAAGCTTTTGGGGGCCCGGCAATCCGCTCTGCTCGAGGTCCCGGTCGAGGGGAAGGTCGCGGGACCGGTCGCGGATCCATCACCATTCATCATTGAAGTCTTAGCACTCCTCGGGTAAGCTGAAGCACAAACAAACGCGAAGAAGCACAGTTGCTCTTCCCCTACTCCCCGTCCGTCTGCCAACGCGACGCAGACCCGGAGCGTCGTTGATCTCCGGCTCCTTCTTCGGAGCTCGATTCTGGGACTGCTCTGCGCTTCCCTCCCTTTTCCGGAGCCGGAGCATTCCCTGCCCGGATTTGTCAGTTCTTCGAAGCGCTGCACAGCATTTTTTTGCAGCCTGACTCCGCAGGCGCGTTTCTGGGCCCCACAGACTCAGCTGGTGGGCCCTAGGCCTTGGTTGCCAGCGGCTCTGGCCCTGGGGCCCCCATGGATCCAGGCCTGGATCCGGATCAGTGCCCGTCGACCTCACAGTATCTTCCCCAGCGCCGATCCAAGTGATGAGGCCTCCAGCGCCGTTTGTGCTTGTTGCACTCCCAACCGGCGTCGACCCCTGCCTCACCTGGATATGGACACAATGTCGGTACCAGCACCTGAGGGTAATTTTGACCCACTTTTCATTCCTGGTGTTCCCTATCACCCTGAGTGGCAGCCAGAGAAGGGTGAGGAGGACTGGGAGGGGTCTGGGGACCCTCTAACTGACTAATTTAGGAGCCGGACTGGCGAGAGGAGTTGGGTGACGTCAGTGGTTTGGATGACGTCAGTGGTTTGGATATCTCCCCAGACCTTGGCATGGTATCTCCCCCTACCATGGCCATGGTGGAGCGAGCATCCGACGCTGTGGTGTTACGTAGGGCAGCTGAGGCCATGGGCCTTGAGCTTCCTACGGTGGCAGTCAGGACTAACCTCCTGACTGAGGTGCTTCAGCCGGCAGCGGCCTCTTCAGAGCCCCTGCTGCCGTTTAATGAGGCCCTCACAGACCCAGGCGAGACACTACTCCTCTCCCAACACCCTACCCCAGAGAGCTTGTTAGTACACGCCTCTACCTCCAAAGGCGCCATTCCCTACTGCTCCCCAGATAGGCAAACAAGAAGGTGGACCATCTTGGGAAGAAGATGTTTTCTTCCGCCAGCTTAGGACTGCGGTCGGTGTACACCCCATGTTTCTTGGGCCATTACACCCACTCTGTGTGGGACACGGAGGCTTAAGTGCTGCCACGGTGCCCGGAGAAGGCCCGAACCATACTCTCCCATGCAGTCGCAGACGGTAGAGACGCAGCAAAGTTTGCCATCCGATGTGGGCTGGATTGGCCTAACTCGCTGGGTAGAACCATTTCTATGTCAGTAGCCCTGACATGCTACGCCTGGCTGAGATCCACTGGCTTCTCCCCAGGAGATGTCCAGTCAACCCTTTTGGACATGCTTTTTGATGGCAACAACCTGTTTGGCGACAAGGCGGACAATGCGCTTGAGCGCTTCAAATATTCTAGGGCTTAGGCCAGATCCTTTGGCCTCGCTGCCACTGCTTGTCCAGTGCAGTCTGCCTTTTGCGGCTATGGGAGGGGTGCACCACCATGTTCCACCCAGGGCCACAGGACTGCACAAGCTGCCCAGCCTGTGGGTCTGGGTGCCAGCGGGCGGGCCAGTCCACCAATGCCCCCTCTGCAGCAGCCTCCAAACCTTCTTAGTCTGACCTTTCAGGGACACCACTTGCCAGTGGGAGGCTGGATTCTCATCACCTCACCCACTGGTGCACCATCACGTCCGACATGTGGGTTTTGCAAATAGTCCAAAGGTGGCTACTCCCCACCCCCCCCTTCAAGACTACCCATCCCTCCATGCCACCTACACTCCTTCACATGTCAGAGGATCATTTGGCCCAACTCCATCAGGAAGTTACAGCTCTCTTGGCTAAGGGTGCCATCAAAATCGTCCCTGTGCCATAAGTAGGTTGTGTTTCCCACTACTTTCTGGTACCCAAGAAGGACAAATGCCTGCGTCCTATCTTAGACCTCAGGGACATCAACCGCTTCCTACGCAAGGAGGAGTTCCAAATACTGACTTTAGCTAAGGTCTTGTCTTCCCTTGACCCAGGGAACTGAATGGTAGCGTTGGACATCCTGGACGCTTATTTGCACATCCCCGTCCTGCCTGCCCATCAGCGTTATCTACGGTTCATGGTAGGCCACAAGCATTTTCAGTTTACTGAAATCCCCTTTGGTCTTACCAGCTCCCCTCGGGTGTTCAGGAAAGTGATGGTGGTGGTCGCAGCTCATCTGCTCAGATCAGGGATTCTGGTCTTACCTTATCTCGACGACTGGCTGTTGAAGGCGGGCTAGCCCCAGGCTGTAGTCTCCCACCTCCATTCGCTGGGGTTCGCTATCAACATCCCGAAGTCGCACCTGATTCCCTCCCAGAAGCTCCTTTTCATCGGAGCAGTCCTGGATACAGCGCAGTTTCTGGCCTGTCCTCCCGAGCAGCAAGTCTGTGATATTCGGGCTATGATACCGATGTTTCAACCTCTATGGGGGTTTCGGTGAGAATTACTCTGAGGCTGCTGGGCCTCATGGACTCCTGCACCCAGCTGGTAGATCATGCCAGATGGCATATTATGCGGGCTCTGCAGTGGGACCTGAAGTTCCAGTGGCAGCAGCATCAGGGGAATCTTTCCAATGTCGTCCAGATCTCCGAGGGGGCTGCAAGTCAGTTGCTGTGGTGGCTCACGAACCAGGATTGGGTCAACGGCAGATCCCTCTCCCTTCCCCAACCCGACTCCACAGTAGTGACGGATTCATCACTCCTTGGTTTGGGTGGCCACATGGGGGAGGCGGAGATCAGAGGCCTCTGGTCTCCGGCGGAGTCTGGGCTTCCACATCAAACTTCGGTCTTGGTTAAAACCTGTGAGGGGCTGTGTGAATCAAATGTTGGAGAGCATTTTTTAAGTCCCTGTTTTCCAGAGCAATGTCAACACCTGGTGGAGTGTGAGTTCTCTGACCCTGGGGAGCTCACACTGGAGGCAGACCTTTTGGTGGATTCCGAGGGTCTGAAGAAGCATCTGGGGGTGATCCTGAAGGAAGTGGCTCAGGTTTTCCCCAACCAAGTTAGGTAGGGAAAGATTGTGGTGGCCCAGATAGGTCCCAGAGTAATGGGAGGGGTGTAGGGTCCCATGTCCTGTCTCAGAGGAGAAGGAGTGGGAGGGAGCTGTGTGCCGAACTGCCCGAAACGCAGTCTCGAAGCCTGGTTGGTTCCATGAGCGAACACCAGGGGGGTGACCTGGTCTGTACAGGGAGGCCATCCCCCGAGGGGGGTCCCAAGGTGTCAGTTGAGCTGGCGGAGACTGCTGTAACCAGCATTCCACCAGCTCTGGTGTCTAGCAGCACTTCCCCAGTTGGGAGAGAGCATGGGTCCAGAGATGGGGGCGAAGGAGGACACAGTCCCCAGTGGAAGGACCAATGGGTCAGGGGTTGCCAGCTCTGAGGTCAGAGCACCCAAGGACTGACCCTGGTGAGGCCACTTCTGGCCTGGGAAGTCTTCATGCTCTGTCAGGTGGACAGGAGGCTGGAAACCTATGACAGGCAGACTCTTGCACAACTCCCCCATAAGACCTGGGTTGTCCGGCACAGGTCCAGCCTAAGGGTATAGACCCTGGGATTGAAGGCCAGGTTCAGTGTGTCATCCCTGATCTGGAGGGAGGGGCGACTGCTAGCAGGTGGGAGGCTGCATGGCCCCAGTTGGGGGAGCTGGGAGAGGGCAGCCTCACTCCTGACCCCTACCCTGTCTAAGGGTAAATACCCTAGGCTGGGATCACATTTGCAGGAAAGAACCCCTGAACTGGTGGGCGAATTGTGCAGGACACCTGCCTCAGGTGCCCTGACAATTCTGGAAGGAGGTACCGCTCCAGGTGGGAGGGTGCAGAGCTCCAAAGGGGGAGGACCGGGTATGGGAGAGCCCACCCCAGTCCCCTGTCCAGACTCCAGGTACAGACACTGGGCTGATGGGTCATCACTGAGCTGACTGGAAGGAGAGTGGACAAAGGGTGCCCGGCTCCTGCGGCCACTGCCCCCCACTCTCTGACACCACAAAAGTTGGTGAAGCATGAAAGGCCTGGGCTTGGATGTCATCACGAACAGCTGTCAGTGGCCACTGTGGTTTGCTGTCTTGGTGAACAGAGTTGCCCCTGGGATAGGGCCAGGTGTCGCACCCCTGGGGGTGGACTGGCCCCCACCACTGTGTTGGCCATATGGGTACAGTCTGCCTACTGGGAGACACCTGTGAGCAAGTTAAGGTTCTCTTCCAGGGGATCCTCATCAATGGTCATAAACACTTGAATATTCCCACCCAAGTGCGGGGACCCCGGAAAGTATATAAAAAATGATATATGAAAACATCTATATACAGCGATATATCATTTTTAAAAACAACCCTTGCAGCATCCTAGAAAAACAAAAGCATAAAAGGCTAAGCTATAATGTGAGACCATGTCTTTGCACATAAACAAACAAACCAGGAGGACCAAGAGGCACTTGAACTGCCTTTAATGAATAGCAGAAAAGTAGCCCCGCAAAGACACAGGCAGACATTGTTAGCCCATAGGCTGCATTGGAACTTCAATAGCCTAGAAATGAAAGCAAATCTAGTACATCAAAATCTGGCACTGTGCATTTAAGGCATCCATGACCTTTAGCTTCTCATTATGCCTCAGGGGTGATAGGTCAGTTGTTCTTTTCGGCTCCTTCAGTCAGGACCCTGGTTACTTAGCTCCACAGATTTTTTGACTTTTTTGTCAGAAAAGATCTATTTTTTTCACTAAACTTCATTTACTTTGACATTCAACACCTGTTTGAGTAAGAAACTACTCTTTTTCTGGCAGTTTGGCATTTTTTTTCCTCTCAGTGATGCCTTCTCAATTTGATTCTTCCCCTTCCTGTGGCAAAAAGAAGGCTAAAACAGACTCTCACTCTGTTTGTATTCGCTGCCTTTCTAATTCTCATGTTCCTGAGACCTGCCAAGACTGCCAAAATTGGTCAAGACGCACTCTCAAGGAGAGAGAAAGGATTCATCTTCATGGTCTCTCTGAGAAAAAGAAAGCAAAGTAAATTCCCGGTCTGTTCTCCTTCGGCATCTGGCTCGGCGTCGATGGCAACCCCTTGGACGGCGGCATTGCCATTGAGAGAAATATCGGAGCATTGGTCGTCTTCAAAAACTTCGAAACACAGAGGTATGTCAAATTCAACGTTGAATCCTCCACCATCAACTCAGAGACGGTCAAACGTCGAGGAACCGTTCTCCGCTAGAGCCGGTCCATCGCCCAGCATCGAGACATCTCTCTCTCTTTCGCCGCCGTTTCGAGGTTCAACGTCGATGCACAGTCCTCCATTGCCGTCAACCTGGCGACGGTTAGCGTCAAAGCCTATATCATCTGTGACTTCAAGAAGGGATTTGACGTCGAAGCAGACCCCTTTGTTTCAGTTCCTGAGACTGTGCTCATCTTCAAGGCCTAGATCATCTGCAACGTCGAGAAGGAATTCAACGTTGAAGCAGCAGACCCCTCTGTTGCAGCCCACGAGACGGCGCTCAACGTTGTGGCCTAGGTCCACGGTATGCAGAGAGGGTTCAATGTCAAGAAGATTCTCCACATCATTTTCTCCTTGTACGACATTGAGGATTTGTACTCCGTTGGCTACTCCTCTCCCGACGTGAAGCACAAGTCTCCATCTACGGGTCATTGGTCGACGTCGAAACAGAAGGCGGCTACACTATCTCCGACGTCGAGGACAAGATCTCCTTCAGTGGACTCTCACATCTTAGTAGCACATAGCCGCTTGACGTCGAGACACTCTCAGCTCTCGATGTCGAAACATCATTCGACCTCGGTGAGACACTGCTCTGCATCGAAGGACCTCTCTGACACTTCAGTGTCGAGGGTAGGATTGCCCCAGATTATCTCTACGTCAAGAAGTTACTCTCCTCCGTCTCCTGAACGGTGAGTGCAAAAATTCACTCTGCAGACCAACATTCCACATACACAATGAGAAGAGCACAAATCTTCTTCTGTTCATCTTTCTCCCAGTTGGCTCCTCCCAGTACACCACTGGCAGAAAACGTCGCCTGCACAGGTCCAA
Organism: Lissotriton vulgaris; assembly: GCF_964263255.1. Lineage (NCBI taxonomy): Eukaryota > Metazoa > Chordata > Amphibia > Caudata > Salamandridae > Lissotriton > Lissotriton vulgaris. The sequence goes on from NC_141685.1 coordinate 1,848,289,690, forward strand.
CAGCCTCTGGATGAGATCCACCTCCCATAGCCGTCACAAGAAACAAAGATCACCTTCTTGGTCTTCCTCCTCCACTCATTCTTCTAAGAAGGATTACTCACCCACACTGACGGACAGTCCACCCTCCAGAGTTTCACCTGTGGACGACATCAACACCTTTCATGATGTCCTGGCAAGAGGGGCACGAAAGTTGATTATTGAGATGTCCACTCCTCAAGCGTCTAGTCTGTCATTTTTTAGACTCTACATCAGAGGTCTGTGTAGAGGCCTCTGCTGCCATTGGTTCCTAGCCTTTTGACACAGTCATGGGCATTTTCCTTTCCCCAGCAGTGCTCAAAATGGCTCCGGCAAGGATCCTAAAGAAATGAAGACCATCAGAGCAAGTTCCTCTGTTCCTCAGGGTGGACCCCCCCCCCACCACATTCAATGATTATTGCTGCTGTAAAAAAATACCCACGCCGTATCCTTTTCCTTAATGGTCCTTCCGGACAAGGAGAGCAGAGCTCAAGATTAACAGCGAAGGAGAGCTTGCGACTCTGCAGCTGCATCCTTAAAAGTGTCAGGTGCTGCAGCCCTTTTGAGACGTTAAGATAGGGCTTTGTGGGATTCACTAGAGCGTTTCAAAGACCGACTGCCCAAAGAGAACCACCAGGAGGGAGCTCTTGTTGCGAATCAGATGATCAGTGCAGCAGCTGATAGAGCACATTTAGCTGTGCATTCCTAGTCGCAGCGGCTTACATCCTTGAAGCCGGAACCCAACAGTGCACCTTGAACCTTCTGTTTTCTGGGAATTCTCTTTTTGGTTCTCACCAAGATGAAGGGATGCCCAGAATGAAATCCGAACTGGACACTTGAGGCTGTGGGTTTAGAAAAGAGGACGGAATTCAGATGCCATACAGGCCTTATGATCGCAGACCGTTCCATCAGAGCGTTTAAGCCTCTCAGTGGTCTCAGAGGCAAGCAGTATCACCAGTCCAAGTCACACTATCAAGGACGTCGACCTTCCAGGGTTTGAGGTGAACCCTGACAGCCCTAATCCACGGCCAAGAACACTGCCTAGCGATGAACAATCACTTCCTCCATTGCCGTTACCCACTCCCGGTGGGAGGAAGTATTGCCTACTATGTAGAAGAGTGGTGCAGCATTAAAAACGATTAATGGGTGCTGAATATACTGTAAAATGGATATGCTCTACGTTTCCGTACTTCTCCAGTAAAGACCAGCTCACTTACTGACTTTGGTGCATCAAGCGGTGTCCACTCTCTTACAGAAATTAGCCATAGAAGAAGTTCCTCCATCATAAGGAGGAAAAGTCATCCGAAAAGAAACATTTCGTATGCTGGCGCTCCATCTAATAAATCCCCATCGTCAGAAAGGGGAGTGGATGTGCTCGATAGACAACCATGATGTGTACTTCCATGATCAATTGCTCAGAGACACCGGAGGTTTATGCGCTTCATGGTAGGCTCCAAGTACAGAGTCCTGCCATTCTGCCTAAAATCTGCACCTCGAGTTTTCTCATGGCAGTAGTAGCCGCTGCTCTAGGTCGCCAAGGTCTGTTCGTCGATCCATACCTCGACCACTGGCTCCTATAGAGTTCATCTCCTCTAACGGTGAAAGGCCACTATTGAATCTGCCTGAACTTACTAAATGCTTGGGCCCTCATGTCAATATGGAGAAATCAATCCATCAGCCCACTCAAAGAATAAATTACCTGGGTGCTACTCTGGACTCCATTACAGGAAATGTGTCCCCTTCGGAGGAGAGACTATTATCAATCATAGGTAGTGCAGCTTTCTGCGTGGTTGTTGGCCTAGGCCCTAGAGGGTGGGGAGGTATTATTTTCCATGATTACCCGCTTCCTAGACCTCCCCAACCCACAATGGATCCTACGGCACCTTGCTGTAATTTTGGGGGGGGGGGGGGGGGGGGAGTTAGAATTTCAGCAGAACCAGGAACTCCAGTTTCTACTCTACATTAGCCGCAGCTCAACTTGAATTTCTATCTTATAGAGCATATGACATTAATAGTACCTTTAGTCATCAGCCAAGGGAGAGGGCCCAGCCCAGCCTCGTACAGTCTCAGACGCCTCGTGGGCGGTCTCTGCATCACAGGGTGCGCGACACGCTCTGGCTTGTGGGGGGTGTAGTCCTTAGGAGTGCCGTTCTCTTCGCTGCGATGGCTTGCAGGCCAATGTGGCGTCTAGGAAGCCGTTCCCCACACGGCGGGAGGAAGAAGGTAAGTGCAGCGGCTGTTTCCCTCACGGCGAGTGTTGCTGCTGGAACAAGTTCCCCTCGACCACAGGGCTATTGCGCGGCTCTTATCGCGCCTCATGGCGCGGTCTCTGCGTCACAGGGTGCACGACACGCTCTGGCTTGTGGGAGGTGTAGTCCTTAGGAGTGCCCTTTCCCTCACGGCGATGGCTTGCAGGTCAATGTGGCGTCTAGGAAGCCGTTCCCCTCACGTCGCCAGGAAGAAGGTAAGTGCAGCGGCCTTTTCCCTCACGGCGATTGTTGCTGCTGGAACAAGTTAAATACTTTCAATGGTGCCTTTACATAAGCCAGACATCTTTATGCCAAACTACCAGAGGGTTAAGGACAGGTTACTTTAGTGACTTTTATGGTTCATCTTGACAAGGTTGTATTTATTATTTGACTGGGACTGCCACCCCTCTCAACTAATAACCCAATTTCTTTCACGGAGAAAATGCAGGGAAATTACCATTTTTCAAGTAACATCACAGCACCTAAAAAAATGGTTTGATTGTCACTTTTGTGGCATTATAGCAGTGTATAACTGTATTTCAAATCGAGCCTTTACGTTAAGACTTCAAATAGAAGCCTTACGCAATTGGAGTAATTTGGAAGGGGATGTATTTCTGTGTGTTTGTGTTTCTGAAAAAAAACAAGTTTTTGTGTGTGTGAAAGAAACATTAACACTGTATTTTCTCTTCTTCTTATACTATAGTCCAGAAGGCCAGCCTACCCTTCTTCCACCTGAACATGTGCAAGAATTGAACTGGAGATCTACAGGCATGCTGAATTGTATTCAGAGGTTTTTTGCTCATCACATGATAGAGACTTATGGTTGTGACTATTCGACAAGTGGGCTTTCGTTGGACACACTTCATTCTAAGCTTAAATCCTTCTTGGAACTCCGTACAGTAGATGGACCTAGACATGATACCTATATTCTATACTACAGTGGACACTCCCACGGTAGTGGAGAATGGGCATTAACAGGTAAGCAGTTAGGTGTGCAATTAATTTCAAAAGCACTTCTTATTAGGTTATAATTTTAATTTTGTCTTTAAAGAGTAAATCTACGTTTCAGACCAGTACAACTGCAAGTAATTCTGTACAACTCAAAAAAAAATTCTCTCTCTCACCCTAGCTAGTTATTTATTGATAGGTATGTTGGTCTCTTTACTTGAAGAAAGCAGCTAGTATTCTAATGCGGCAGTGGCCGTATCTCTTTCAACTTAATAACATTTTTAAAGTCTGAGATTTACAAGCGGAGCTGTGAGTGACTTGTGCTGATCGAGGAATTAAATCATTGTGTAATACTACTAGTAAATTCAATATGCCGCATCACAATTTCTGTAGTGCTTTAGATGACCGTAGTTTGACTTTCTAACAATCCGTGCTCGACTTTCCATACTAGAATCTTTTTTGTTATTGTATGGCACTGTGGGCTACCTCACACTAACCTGCCTCTGCATTATTTGGTGCGCTACACAGTATAGGGTTACCCTGTGTTCTTCAGAACCTTGGTAAAGTATAGAACACATATAAATGTGTTCTATTGGATCAACTTTGAAATAAAATTCACTCAGTACATTTTAATATATATCCTCCTACTTAGCCAAAGTAGTTCCTACACCTTTCACATAAACACAGACAAATGTTTTTTTGTTTGTTTTATGTTTTTATTACGTGACTGTCTATGTATTTGTGACAGGACTAGGCGCCATTTTGTCTCATTGGGGATGTATGTATTCTGCACTCACATAAAGGGGAATTATGTTTGAAAGTTGATCTTACAAAAGCACTCTACATATGTTCAGCCGGATTGGCAGGCCTTGCGAGACACTTTATTTGCTTTTTAAGATGCAGGGACCTTGGAGTATCTATCTAATCTATCGATCTTATCTATCTATATCCGGATTAAACACCTTGCCTCAACCCTAAAAGACATTTAGGACTTTGGATTTGTGAGCCACAATGCATCTGTGAGAGCAGGTTAGAAGTCTGTCACACAACAGGTTTGATCATGAAAGACTAGTATGGCTGTTTGAAATTCATCACGTCTGATCAGTGACTCAGAAATCGTAGTTCAGCTAGGCATAATTATTCATTGTACAGTGCAGGAGCGATTTTGTAAAATCAGTCCAGTACTATACAGTTATGAGTAGAACCTCATGGAATGGTGATTTGCCATGTTGGGCCGGTCCCCACTACCATTCTGTTCGCTCCACTGTATAACCGCACGGAATCCACTGTCCCATCTGAATTTACCACCTGCTTTGAGCAGGTGATAAACGTATGCAAGTACTGGTCTGTGGGATGGGTGTGAGGGAAGGGGGTGTGTGGTGTAAGGAAGGCAAGAGGAAGTGTTTTTAGCAGGGGAAGCATTCTATGTTCGTTCCCCCTGTTACAAACAAAAATATGAGGCTGGTCTGCTGCTGCATGTTCTCTAGTAGGGGATCTCTGTGTATAGTCATGATCTAGTGAATAGTCCGGCTCATGAGCGTGGACCCCGGAGCAATCAGAAATAATCTCTTAAGTTGTCAAAAAATGCAGACCTGCACAGACACTTAAGAGAGAATTTAAAGACTTATAATGCAGCCTATATCCACAGGCTACACTGTCCAGTACTTCAACTAGAAATTCCACCAAAACCACAAGCAGCACTGCCTGTCCAGTTTTTCCCCACAGAGAAAACTTTTCCTATTCTCACAAAAGCCTCTGAAATGATAGAGATGAAGGGGTGGACAGACAAGCCCCGTAGGCTGCCATTATGTGGCTCAGAGAGGGATACTGTGCCTTTAAGAAAATTTCCAGAACTTTCTCAGTATCCCAGGATGCACAACAGGTCCCTTTTACTTTCAGTTCTTTTTTCGGGCTCCTGCTAGCAGGACCCTGGAGCATTGAGCTCTCCCTTTTTTGGGTTTATTAAGAATTTTTGCACTTTTTAAGTGTTTAAGTGTTTTCACACGACATATTTTGGTGCCCTCTTCCTTTTTCTTTCATCTGAGCACTCTATTTTTGTCAAACATGCCTGCATTATTTGATAAATGCCCTGAGTGCTCTAGGAAGAAGGCCAAGTCTGATCCACATGAACTGTGTATCCTATGTCTCCCCTCTTCTCATTTACCTGAGAAGTGTGAGAACTGCCAATCTTTCACCACCAGGACCCTGAAAGACAGAAGGAAGATCAGGCTCCAGGGACTGGAAGAAAGGAGGCTGGCAGAGTCAAGGTGGGTCTGGAAAGGCTGGATCTGCTCCATCTGCACGTGCTGAGGCCTCTGGGGGGGACCCCCAGCGTCAAGAAGGCCAGAAAGTGTCGCCATTCTCCGTCGATAGCATCGACGACGGCATCGAGAGGCATGAAGGCGGTCTGTTCCCCTTCTCCCCAGGGCTCTGGGTCGAGACGAGGGGACTGACGAGACCACCGTCGAGATCGCAGCCGAAGACTTCATCATCTTCGTCGTCATCATCTTCAACCTCGTCGTGGACTCGTCGGCGTCGAAGACTCCAGCTGGCGTCGGCGCTCGCCGTCGAGGCAACACCGCCGTTCACCGTCGACTCGAAGGTCAGCGTCGAAGGAGATCACAGACGTCGAAGCGGAAAAGACGTTCGACGTTGAAGAGACGGTCATTAGCGCCGAGACGGAGAAGCCAGTAGTTTAGGCATAGGTCGTCTACGTCGAGACGGCGTTCGTCGACGCCAAGGAGGCGTTCTTCGACGCCGAGGAGGCGCTTAGCGCCGAAAAGGAAAAGATCTTCCTCCAGGAGGCATTCTGGAGCCAGGTGTCCTTCCAGGTCATCTGGGGCAAGACAGCGACGTCGGTCACCGACAGGGGGCGCTGCCTCTCGATCGCCTACGCCCAGGAAGAAGACGACGGAGACACCGGGCTCGGTGTACTCTGAGGTGTACTCGCCTCCTAAGCAGAGGTCGCCTAGTCCTCATCCTCCACTGCCGAAGGATCCGCCGTCGCGCACTCCTTCGCCGCCTCTTCCGGTTATTCCGCCACAGTTGCCGCATCCGGTGCCAGATGTCGCCGTCTATCATCGACGAGATCCAGACGACGCCATAGGAGGGGTCGGTCTCGGTACAGCACGGGGTAGTCCAGTGCGAGGTACTATTCTCCGACCTTATCTGAATCCCCTCAGACGAGGGTATCTCCGGTGGACGACGTGGTGTCCTTTCAGGAGGTCTTGCTGAGGGGTGCTAACAAGCTGGGTTTCACGCTGACCCTGCCCACGCCCACGACTTCTGTCATCTTTGAGACGCTTCACAAGAAACACCTGTCTCGGCCTCTATTGCCCTTGGTTCTGGGGTTAGTGGAACTAGCAATGGTGCTCTTTCTCACTCCAGCAGTGACGAAGGCAGCCCCCTCGAGGCTACAGACAAAGTACAAGGCACCTGATACGGACCCGGCTTTCCTCCGGACGGATCCCATGCCGGATTCCATGATAGTGAAGGCGGCGAGAAAGCAGCACGCCACCACTCCATCGTCAAATGTGCCTCCGGACAAGGAGAGTCGCTGGTTGGACTCAGCGGGCAGGAAGGTATGCGGGACGGCCGCTACCTCCTTGAAGGCTGCTGGCGCTTCAGCACTGTTGGGGCGTTATGATCGGGCCCTGTGGGAGTCCCACCAACAGTTCTCAGACCTCCTCCCTCGGGAGAAGAAGAGGGACTTTATGGAGATCCTGAACGAGGGGATGCTGGTGTCAAATCAGCTCATCAGTGCTGCTGCGGATTCGTCAATCCTGGCAGCCCATTATTGCTGCCATGGTATCAACCAGAGGCGACACGCTTGGCTTAGGTTGACGTCGTTAAAGCCCGAGGCCCAGCAGAGGGTGGCCAATCTGCCCTTCTCGGGGGAGACCCTCTTCGGAAAGCACGCTGATGACGAGATGGCCCGCATGAAGGCGGACACCGAGACTCTGACAGCGGTGTGCTTGGAGAAGCCCAAGGAACAGAAAAAAAACTACTGCCCGTTCCAAAGATGGTACGGGGCGCAAGGTAGAGGGCGAGGACAGCAGTCTGGACCGCAACAACAGCAGCAATTCCAGAGGAAGCCCTTCCAGAAGCGTCAGAAGAGCAGGGGTGGTCAGCAATCTGCCACCACGTCCAAAGGCCCAGCCGGGTCTCGGCCCTGAGCGGTTACTTTCCCGTCATCCGTTACCCGCTCCGGTGGGGGGGAAGCGTTCAATATTTTCTGGCAGAGTGGAGAAAAATTGCTCAGGACAAGTGGGTGCTGAATATTGTTTGCAATGGATACAGTCTTCGGTTCATCAGCCCGCCTCCAGCAATTCCACCGATCAGCTCTCAGTTTCAACTGCGCCAGCTCCAGGCAGAGGACGATACCCTGTTAAGGAAAATGGCTATAGAAGACGTCCCTCTGTCTCAAACTGGAAGAGGTCTGTACTCACGGTTCTTTCTGGTTCGCAAGAAGGACAAGAACGAGTTCAGGCCCATTCTGGATTTGCGACAAGCAAACAAGTGGATTCACAGAGAGAAATTTTGCATGCTGTCGTTGCATCAGATTTATCCTAGGCTGGCTATGTGCTATAGACCTACAGGATACGTACTTCCATGTGCCCATTGTACAGAAACACAGGAAGTTCCTGCGATTCCAAGTTGGCGCCAATCATTATCAATACACAGTACTACCATTCGGGCTGAAGTCTGCACCCAGGACGTTTTCGAAGTGTATGGCAGTGGTAGCGGTACACCTGAGGAAGAACAAGGTGTTTGTCTACCCATAACTGGACGATTGGTTGATCAAGGCCTCCTCCTTCTCGGAAGCTCAAGCGCACTTCCGGAAGACGTGCGTTCTCTTGAACAAACTGGGGTTGCACATCAACATGTTCAAGTCTGTCCCGACTCTGGTCCAGTGCATTCAGTACTTGGGAGCCTCCATCAACACACTGTCGGCAAGCGTGTCTCCTTCGGAGGAAAGACGATTATCACTCCTTCGGAAGGCTCAGGCTCTTATGACCGCTCCATCTACAACAGTGAGGACGGTGTCTTCTCTACTGGGGTCGATGGCCTCTTGTATCTTCCTCACGCCACACGGACGGCTGCACATGAGACCGCTGCAGGAATGCTTGGAGGATCAATGGAATCAGAGGAAAGGGTCTTGGGATGACAAGAAATGACTGTCTCAGCATGCTCTTCAGTCTCTGAAATGGTGGTGTTCAGCGGAGAATCTCTTCAGATGGGTTCCCTTCCACAAGGACATTCCGCACGGACTATCGTGACGGATCCGTCTCTCCATGGCTTGGGGAGCGCATTCTGGAGACTTACAGATTCAAGGAACGTGGTCCCCGACCGAGTCCACGTATCATATCAATTTTCTGGAACTCAGAGCTGTTCATTTGGCACTGAAGGCCTTTCATCTGTCCTTCCAGACCAATTCTCTGTTTGTACAGACAGACAATACGACCTCGATGTATTACCTCAACAAGCTGGGGAGTTCGAGATCGGGTACCCTGTCGCAGGAGGCGCAGGCGATCTGGCACTGGCTGCTAGCCAGAGGACTGACGATAACGGCTACACATCTGCCAGATGTGCAGAATGTTCAGGCGGACGCACTGAGCAGACTGAGTTAGGAAAACCACGAATGTGTCCTAAACGACAAAGTACTAGGAGAAGTCTTCGCAAGGTTGGGGACTTTAGACGTAGATCTATTCGCCACCGCCGAAAACAGCAAATGCCGAGACTTCGCCTCCAGGTACTACCAGCAGGGGACGCTGGGGAATGCGTTATGGATCAACTGGTCGAACAGCTTGCTGTACGCTTTTCCACCCATTCCCCTGATTCCGGCGGTGCTCATCAAGCTGTCCCAGTCCAGGGCGTGGATGATCCTGATTGCCCCTGAATGGCCCAGGCAGTGGTGGTTCACGGACCTGCTTCACCGGTCTCTCCTTCCTCACATACGGCTGCCGTGCCGGCCGGACCTTCTCACGAAGTTCGGTGGGCAGATGGTGCACCCCAACCTCTCGTCTTTGAGTTTGACGGCATGGCTCCTGAGAGAGTGCAATATGGCTATTTTAATCTACCAGAAGATTGTATGGACATACTGAAGGAGGCTAAGCGACCTACCACTAGGACTTCCTATGCTTACAAGTGGAATAGATTCTGCATCTGGTGCAAGTCCAAGAACTATAATCCAACAACATGTAAGGAAGATGTCATCCTTCCGTATCTTCTACATTTGGCGCAGTCTGGCCTTAATTTCCATTCCATTAAGGTTCATCTTGCTGCGCTGACTGACTACAGGAAATGCCCTTCACAGACTTCCTTCTTCCAGATCCCTGTGGTCAAGGACTTTTTGGAAGGCTTGAAGAAAGTGTTCCCTCCTGTCCGGCTTCCTTCGCCTTCATGGGAATTGAATGTGGTGCTGTCCAGATTGATGAAGGAGCCTTTTGAACTTACTCATAAGGCTTCGTTGCAGCACCTGTCCTGGAAGGGGGCGTTCTTCGTGGCCATCACATCGGCCCGCAGGGTGAGTGAAATTCAGACGTTGTGTTGCCAAGAACCTTACACTGTATTTCATGCTGCTAAGGTTGTTATGCTTTGAACCATACACCAGATGCTGAGGTTTAGTAGCAGTGGTTATTTGTACATCTCTGAATTTGTGGGCGCCCATACTAGCATGTGATTCAGAGAACACTTTTGAAAATGTCTTCTTTCTCATACACTGGCTTACAGAAGGCAGAAATGCAGAGAAATCCAGCTGGTAATAACAAATGTTCTTTGCCGTGTTACCACACATTTCCCAAAAAATGATGGTAACCCACATTTTTGGCTGGGCCTGGCACCTGCGACCCAATACACCCATAAATGCAAACTGGAGACAACCTACTTTACCAGCAGAAACCATGCTTTCTCTGCAGTGTGGTTAGCTGTGGACTTGGGGCCCAAGCTCAGCTGGCACTTAGGGAAACCTACTACTCTCGCACATTTCTGAAAATGAGACACCTGGAAGAGTCCAGGGTGGCTTTACCAGTGGTGTACTGTTGTCATCGGATGACATGTGGGAACTGCTTGTGGTAGGAAATTTGTGGATCCCACCGATTCCAAACCTTTCTAGCACAGAAATGTAGCCAAGGTTTGTGAAGCCTTTGTATCAGAAAACCTTGAGAGGCCCATGCAAGCCACTCCACTGTGGGGGGCCCTTGTTGCCCAGTTCTTAAAAATGTTCGGGTTTGAAAGGTTTCCATGGGTGGCAGCATAGATAAGTCCCAAAATCCAGATCTACCCACATTTCTTTCAGTGGAAAAATTTGAATTGTCCATGTGACTTTTTGTGCCCTATTCTATCACTGGAGCTAGACCCCACCACACATATTGTACCATTTTTATGTGAAGACATGTGGAAACTCCTAGTGGTTGAGAATTTCTTGATCACAACAGATTCCAGTAATTTCCATTACAACGTGTAAATACATGAGTGATCTTACCCATTAACACAAATTTTCAGGTTTTGCAGGGCAACGTGGGAAAGTAAATTTGATCAAGTTACACTACCCTGGACAACTCTGGGTATTCAGTTCCCAAAAATGTGAGGGGTTGTTACTGTACTTTCAAAGTAAAACCACCACTTACACAGGTTGCTTTTGGCATCTGCAAAAGTGCTAGCTTCATAGAGCAAATACTAATCACAGTATCAGAATTTTGAACCCAAGACTACTGAAGGTTATCCATAAAGCCACAGCAAGGCAACAACCACTTATTGGGCCATTCACACTCCATTAACACGCCACACACAGGATTTTAATACTACTACCACCCACAGGCCCAATCCCCCACAACAGTACACTAACATCAACATACCGTTGCCATTCATTGCACTTGTGCTCATGATGGAACCATTCCATCATGAGCACAAAAGGGGTTAACTATATATAACAAGGTGTATTGATGAATCAGTGGCTGTGTGAGTGCCTGTATGGATGATTCAGTGGGTGTATGACTGACCGAATAAGTGAATGATTAGCTGTCTCAGTGAATGTATGGGAGAGTAACTAGGTTTTGGGAACGTCTCTATCATTCTGTCAGATGGTGTCTAAGTGGCTGTATGGGCTGGTGAGTGCATACGTGAGTGGCTGGATGGGTGATTGATTGGGTGTATGAGTGTCTGCATGGCTGGGTGAGAGGGTGTATGACTGCCTGCATGGATGAGTGAGTGGGAGAGTCAGTGGCTGTATGGGTTAGTGAGTGTGTAAGTGAGAGGCTGTTTAGCTGACTGTGTGTATGGGCGTGTCGGTGAGTGAATACATTTGTCATTGGTATATGGGTGAGTAACTGGCTATGTAAAAGGCAGTATAGATGAGTGTTGGAGTATACAAGTGACTGTGTGAGAGAGGGATTGTGATTGCTGTAAATGTGAGTGTGAGTGTGATTGTGTCAGTGACTGTACAGGTCAGTGAGCTTGTTAGTATCTGTATGAACACATGAGTGAGTGTATATAACTGCGAAGGTGAGTACATGGCTGTGTGAGTGACTCTAGGTGATTGAGTAGGTGTGTGAGTAGGTCTATGGGTGACTGACACCTACTTGCTTTTTTTCTTACACTTGGCTGCCCTATCATTTATTGCAGATGTCTGGTAACCTGATATACTTTACTGTCCAGTTCTATTAGCTATATAGCATTTAAAACTACGTTTTGGCATCTGTCTCCAACCCTATGAGATAAGAAGCTGATGAATCAGTAAATACTCACCAGGGCAAGTACTTGCTGCGTTTCTACTCCATGTTTCAGCTAAACGTATACCCTGCATGTCTGATGCAGATTTTACAGAATGTTGATGGATAGTTCTAGTATACTTTTTGAATCTCAAGTTTGAGTAAAGTCCAAAAGGACAAAGAACAAAACTATTTTGAGTTGACCTAACAAAGTAAACCGTTCAAGTCTGAATGGTTGCTACATTTCATGATTTCCATCTGATTGGCAAGTGAAACGGTCTGTTTAGTAAAAGTTTGTTTTTCCTCTGCAGGTGGTGAGACGTTCCGTCTGGACACACTTTTGGAATGGTGGAGGGAAAAGAATGGCATTTTTTGTTCTCGACTTATAATTGTTCTTGATTGTGAAAATTCTCAACCGTGGGTAAAAGACGTTAAAAAAGTTAGTAACCTTTACATTGCTGTCCAAGGAGCAGAAATGACAAAAATTGTAGATGTTGAGGATGCAGATTTTCCTCAAATAGGAGATTTCACTAAAGAATGGGTGGAATACAACTGTAACCCAGAAAATAACATCAGCTGGTCTGAAAAAGGGCGTATGGTGAAAGCAGTGTATGGGGTGTCAAGACACTGGAGTGATTATTCTCTACATTTACCAACAGAAAGCGACATTGCCAAGCACTGGATGATTTATTTCCCACGCATTGCATATCCATTGGTACATTTAGCAAACTGGTTTTGTGGTCTAAATCTTTTCTGGGTTTGCAAGACCTGCTACAAATGCATGAAACGATTAAAAATGAATTGGTTTCTACCTGCTGTGCTGGACACAGGGCAAGGCTTTAAGCTTGTGAAATCCCATCTGAAATCTAGAGCAACTTGATAGACCTCAAATGTTTTGCTTGAAAGCCTTTGTTCTTATTTTTCCATGAATGGTTAAACAAGGTTCTCTTAAATGGCAAAGCTACTGCGGTAGCCAAGTCCTTTTTCATCTTAGGCAGCACTCCAGGACACTTGTTAAATATTTTACTGCACAAAGTGGTATGGTACCATTGTATGTAAACTTTGTTACTCAATTGTATATAAATATGTAAAACATGTAAATTAAAAATACTTTTGAAAAAAAAAATTATTGTGCATCCGCACGAGTTTGCATTTATTCCACTAATGTGACTTTGAAGTTTTTTCTGGCACTGGGTTAGGGTTTCTTGTGGATGCTCAAGTGTGTGTCTGAAATAAAAATGTTCCCGTTTTGTCATTGTTCCTATTCAAAGTTGCATGTCCGTTACCAGATTTATAATGTGCCTATAGGGGGTATAAAAATAGAAGACTTTTTAGAGTGTCGCCGCGTCAAACTTTAGGTCCTGCATGCAACTTGTTGCAGAGTGGATGATTTCCAACTCCCTAAAGTTGAACGGGGACAAGACAGAGGTCCTGGTCTTCGGCAAAGACCAGGGCATGTGGTCAGGTGAGTGGTGGCCTCCATCTTTAGGCATCTGCCCCACACCCACACAATCTGCCAGGAACCTTGGTGTCATTTTTGACACCCGGCTCTCTATGGACCTCCAGGTCAATAGAACGGTGGCCACCTGTTGGGGCGTCATCAGGACTCTGAAAAGAATCGTCCACTATCTTTCCCCACAGGCACGGAAGCAGGTTGTGATCGCTCTTGTTGGCTCAAGGCTCGATTACTGTAATTCACTTTACGCCGGGGCCAACAAGGGCCTTTTGCAGCGCCTGCAGGTTGTACAAAATGCGGCGGCGCGTTTTGCCCTTGCCCTGCCTTGGTTGTCATCTATGACCTTGGCGAGGAAGAATCTCCATTGGCTTCCTATTCCCTCAAGGATCATGTTCAAATTTCTCTGTCTTACATACAGTGCTCTAATGGCAGGTCCGGCTGATGCCCTTGGATCCTTACTCACTAGGTATGTCCCGAACAGATGCTTACGCTCCAGAGAGCTTAACCAACTGGTAATCCCTCGTGCCAAGAAGGCTAGTTGGGGGAGCAAAGCCTTTTCCATTCTGGCACCCCAGATGTGGAATAAACTTCCCCTTGAGATCAAGTCACTGCCTTCACTTGACCTTTTTAGGAAATCGTTGAAAACTTGGCTTTTCATTAAAGCATACCAGTAAGCTCTGATTCTGATTGCTGACAGCTAGTTATTTGAGTTAGGCGACTTGACGCCCAATGGGCATAGTTGCGCATTACAAATGCCATTTCATTCATTCATTCATTCAAGACCTTCATAAAACGTAAGAAGTTTCAAGAAGGGAGAGCGTTATCTGAAGGTTGAACATGACTGTCAAATCACTTGATGATATTGAATGGTTATTAAAGTATTCGGCTAATGCAGCAATCCGTGCAAAAAGAGTAAAGTCACAAATAAACCTGCTTTGCGCACCATCGTTTTTTAAAGAAATATAATTAAAATGAAAAACATATGTCCTTAGCCTGAAAGTCCAAGAATTATGGCATGTGTGTTCCCCTATTATTGGCGGGTAATAACTGGTTCTTTAAGAACACTATTAATAATGAATAATTTTGTTTCTCCAGATCGTGCAATTATGTATTGCCGCTATTATTATAAGAAAATCTTGATCAGTAGAATAAGAACACCTAGGATAAACATCCAGAGTAGACAGATGTAGCAATCCCATAAATGAAAATATGTTGTCTGAGTATATTAGAGGCCTGTATAAAAAACTCTGATGAATGCTCTATTGATTATTATCAGAATATCATCCTATTACAAATATTGATACCTCAGGGTCATATTGTATTCATCGCAGACAATAGGCAAAGCTTTAAAGTGTCTGTCTTGAAGAGTTGGCAGAGTGACTTCCTAAGAAGCTGATAATGAATGATTTATTTCTTTATTTATTATGTGTAACATTATTACATTTTTTACTTCATATTGACATGAAAATGGATTTGAATCCTGGCAGAAGAAAAACAGAATAGTCCCTACATTCAAGAAAGGATAGAGGAGTGATCCAGGCATGTACTGTCTCATTTTAATGTTAATTCTCTTAGGATTCTATTTTTGAAATTATAAAGTTGATCTGAAGTTTAGGAATCTGCCTTTGTGATGCCATATTACAACAGGAGCCTTGTAGTGTAGTTCCTATATCCCTGATCGGCTCTGCGCATTGGAATAATATACACTATAGTTGTTGCATGTGACTGAGGTTAGCATGCCTCTATCTTGTACATTAAACTTAATTACATGTGCTTTGCAGATAACTTGGAGGTCACTAGAAACTTCTCAAATAAACAAGAAGGGATTCGTTTCTGACAACTACATGAACATGACAACTTTGTTTCCCTTTAGAATGGGACATTCTCAGAATCGTGGAAACCATAGATAACCGTTTCACCCAGTCAATCGTGCATGCTTTGTTTCTACAGAGTTTATCAGAAATAGGTAGAAAGGCATGTCAATCAAAAGGGTTTATTAGACAGTCTTATTTCTCGTGCGAGAGATATGAACTGCTACAATCGTAAGACAGAATGCGAAGTATAATACGTACAGCGTTAGCAGTACGATAAAATAATACTGCAATAGCATGGTTTGTAGTTATGACATACATTTATAAAAATACATACAT